>NW_012103965.1:1754464-1755902 GCF_000951045.1 Mandrillus leucophaeus
CAAAGTGCTGGGATTACAGGCTTGAGCCACCGCGCCCGGCAACGTCTTCTATTCTACCCCTAGTTGTTACCTCTTTTAGGAATCACCTTTCAACTTTTTACTTCTGTTAACCATAATTAACTAATTGTTAAAGTGCTGCATCCCAGCAGAAATCTGAACTTTCAAAGTTCAATTTACATGGTTCCCTTTCTATCCTCCCACCATAATACCGGGTGCTAACCTTTTTTTTTGAGACAAGTTCCCATTCTGTTGCTCAGGCTGTAGTACAGTGGTGTAATCATGGCTCACTGTAGCCTTGACCTCCCAGGCTCAAATGATTCTCTTGCCTCAGCCTCCCATGTAGCTGGAACTATAGGCATGTGCTACTATGCCTGGCTAAGTTTTTGGGTTTTCTTTTTTTTTTTTTTTGGTAGAGATAGGGTCTCATTATGTTACCCAGGCTGGCTGAGAGCTCCTGGACTCAAGTGATCCTCCCACCTCAGCCTTCCAAAGTGCTGGGATTATAGATGAGAGCCACCATGCCCAGCCTCGACTTCTAACATAGCCCTGATTACACTTGTCTATCTTTACCTGTATACTACAAACTATCAAAGGGTAACATCTAGATCTCTTGAGCCACTACAGAGTATCATTAAATAGTCAATAGATGAATTAGATAAGACAGAGAAGACTTGGTAGTCAGGAAAAGAATGAGTAATGTACAATCTAGTCACCAGCAAATATTGTTAATAGGCTTGGTTAAAAAATCCAAGTTCTATCCTAAACTACTACTATCTCATTATCATGGTTACATGGAATTGAAGCAGCTAAATGATCTTGTTTAATGTTCACAGCAGAGCAAGAAGTAGAAACCCCATCTTACCTAAAAGCTGACAGCAAAAATACCTACATACCTATGAAACACTTAGAAAAAAGGTGTTCAAACTTCTATCTCTACACAAGGAATTTTCTAACCGAAATTTTTCCTGGTTTTTGCTCTCATACACACCAAACAGAATTCGATACCTTAGTTTCTGGCAGAGAGAGGAGAAAGAAGGGGACTGAATTGTCAAAGCTCTAGCCTGAAACTCATATCTATTATCTGTTTCTATTGAGAATCAGTTAATAGAGCCATTACAAGTTCTTCTGAAATTGTGATTGAAGAAAGAAAAAAAAAACTGATTGAAGAAAGAAAAAAAAACTGATGTTCTTTATTTATTTAAAACCTCTATTTAATAACACCATTGTGGTATAGATCCTACCAACTTGCTACTTGGTACGTACGTGTCAATGTTTCAGTAGAAAGACTCAAATTTATGCAAATGTGTCTCATACAGGTAATTTATTTTCAATTTCACAGGGACACATAGACATCATAGTAATGCAAGCTATAGGATAAATATATTATGTAAATCTACTATGTAAATCTATATATTAAATATATAGTAAATATATTTAT
>NW_012103965.1:1756927-1758086 GCF_000951045.1 Mandrillus leucophaeus
AAAAGATCCTGTGTCCAAAAAAAAAAAAAGAAGAAGAAATTTTTAAAAGAATAGATGTACTGGCCAGGCACAGTGGTTCATGCTTGTAATCCAAGCACTTTGGGAGGCCAAGGCCAGCAGATCACTGGAGGCCAGAGGTTCGAGACCGGCCTGGCCAACATAGCGAAACCCCATCTCTACTAAAAATACAAAAAAATTAGCCGACATGGTGGCACACGTCTGCAGTCCCAGCTACCTTGGAGGCTGAGGCAAGAAAATCACTTGAAGCCGAGAGGCAGAGGTGGCAGTGAGCTGAGATCCTGCCAATGCACTCCAGCCTGGGTGACAGAGCAAGACTCTGTCAAAGAAAAAAAAAAAAAAAAAGAGAGAGAGAGAAAGAATATATGTACTGCCAAATTAAGAGAAAAAAACATTTCCATCATTTCAGATATCCTTATGGTTGTTCCCAATTAATCTGCACACCCCTGAAATCACTATTCCAACTTCTATCACTATTTGTTAGTTTTGCTTCTGTGTTCTTCAACTTCATATAAATGGAATCATACAGTATATATTCTTTTTTGTTTGACTTCTTTTGCTCAATATAAGGTTAGCCTTACCACAACTTAGTCAAATGGAAGAAATATAGATTATAGGCTATAGTTGTCAAGGGCTGTATCTACATAATTCTTATAAAATGCCTAGCACAGACTTATAATAAATGTTTGCACATACAGTTTCAGAGTTGCTTAAAGATGGAATGGCTCTCTTTGGAGATAACTTGGAGGTGTTTTACCCACAGGTCCAGATAAGTACTTGGTAGGGAGGATGCAGAAGAGATTCAAGCATGTATATAAGCTATACATCCCAAACAGAGTACATGATATTTTTGGAAAAAGATACATTAGTTCTACCTAGACTCACCTTTGTGGTGTCATGTGCATTCAATATGCCTTCTACAATGTCAGAGAGATCCATATGTAATTCCTTTAAAACAACCCAAAGGAGTAATTAGAAAAAGAGTCAGTGGATATACTTTTGATTTTGTTATTCAATGGCTAAAGTTTACTGTATATAGAGCAAGATTTGTTTTGTTTTTCTTGTAGAGATGAGGTCTCACTGCATTGCCCAGGATTATCTCAAACTCCTGGGCTAAAGTGATCCTCCCACCCTGGCCTCC
>NW_012103965.1:1758136-1759054 GCF_000951045.1 Mandrillus leucophaeus
TTTGTTTTGTTTTTCTTGTAGAGATGAGGTCTCACTGCATTGCCCAGGATTATCTCAAACTCCTGGGCTAAAGTGATCCTCCCACCCTGGCCTCCCAAAGTGCTGGGATTATAGGTGTGAGCCATCACACTCAACTAATTAAAAAAAAATTTTTTAGTAGAGATGAGGTCTCACTGCATTGCCCAGGATTATCTCAAACTCCTGGGCTAAAGTGATCCTCCCACCCTGGCCTCCGAAATTGCTGAGACTACAGGAAAGAACTACTGCGCCCAGCCTTGCTCAAGTATTTTTATAATTACCATAGATAGATTCTCATATATGCTTAAAACTTAAGATAACTTTCCTATGGTTTCATTCTTATTTTACATAGTTGAGTTTAAGATTTTCTAACTCAAACTCTCTTCCCAATTTTGCATCTTCAGCTGTAAATATTTTGAGTAGCATAATACAGTAACTAAAGGCAGTAAAAAATTATTTTATCCTTTTAAAGAAAATAATTCCCTGCAATTTCCTGTTGGAAGTTTATATGCAACAAGACATACACAATCAGAACTTACAGGAATATCATCAGTGCGGTTGTCCTTCCAGACTTCTAAAAGTGCAACCACCATGTCTCTCAGTTCAACCCTGGAGAGAACTCCATCACGGTCAACATCAAATACCTTGAAGCAAACTAATGAAAAGAAACTCTTGTGGAGGAAAATTATTTTTGTATTCTGAGGTATAACATATTTTACTAGAAGTTGCCCTTGTATAATTACTTAGGTTTTTAAAGCAAGTGTATGTTTCCTGGAACAGTTCTTATCTGTAATAAACTATACTGTCATTATACTCCTCAGAACTTGTAGGACTTCCTGCATATCATGAATCTCAGCTCACTGCAACCTCTGCCTCCCAAGTAGCTGGGATTACAGGAGC
>NW_012103965.1:1760284-1771279 GCF_000951045.1 Mandrillus leucophaeus
TTTTGAGACGGAGTCTCGCTCTGTCTCCCAGGCTGGAGTGCAATGGCACAATCTTGGCTCACTGCAACCTCCACCTCCCAGGTTCAAGCGAATCTCCTTTCTCAGCCTCCCAATTAGCTGGGATTACAAGTGCCTGCCACTGCACCCAGCTAATTTTTATATTTTTAGTAGTGACTGGGTTTCTCCATGTTGGCCAGGCTGGTCTCAAACTCCTGACCTCAGGTGATCCACCTGCCTTGGCCTCCCAAAGTGCTGGGATTACAGGTGTGAGCAGCCATGCCTGGCCAACAATTTTAACTCTTTAATGAAATTCAAACACAACATGGTAAGAATTAGAACACCAGTGCTTTGCTATTTAACTCCAAATGAATCACTCTAGTTTAACTTCCATTAGTTCATCAGCAAAAAAAGAAATTAAAACAAAATTTTTTTAAGGCAACAATTAACTTCAATGGAAATGCACAGCGGGGCATGGAGGCTCATGTCTATAACCCCAACACTTTGGGAGGCTGAGGTGGGCGAATCATTTAAGGCCAGAGGTTCAAGACTAGCCTGGGCAACATAACAAGACGTTGTCTCTATTAAAAATAAAATAAAATAAAATAAAATTAGCCAGGCATGGTGGTAAATGCCTGTAGTCCCAGCTACCTAGGAGGCTGAGATGGGAGAATCCATTGCGCCCAGAAGTTCAAGGTTATAGTGAGCTACAATCACATCACTGCACTGGACTCCAGCTTGGGCAACGGAAAAAGACCCTGTCTCAACAACAACAACAACAAAAATCAGAGATTTTAGCTTCCTCATCTAACAGTAAATTGTTAGATGTATAACATCTAACATCTATAACATTGTTAGATGTATAACAACAGGGAATAAAAAAAGAGATTTGAATTTTTAGTTGAAAAATTATTTCATATACCTCCATAATAGAATTCTGGCTATTAAATCAATTGAGTGCATCATAGTACAACAGTACGAAATAAGATAAAAATATTGAACACCACACCCAAAATACGCAACATTTGTGAAGATTTATTTCAGAAAGACATAGAGATAATGACCCCAGTAAATATATTTTAGTTTCCAATTAAATGTAAATGCCTGCATTTTTTCAAATATGGTTAAGATTTAATAACACAATGTATTTATGCTTCCAAATTATGCTGCAACATTTTAGTTAGGTTAAAAAAGATCATTTTAGCATTTAATAAAATTAGTTTTGACCATAAATTTTATTTTGCCAATGAAATATTAATCCGTGCCAGTGACGGAAAATGACTTATGCCTCAACTTATGTAAGACACAAAATTCTACCAGAAAATATTTCCTAAATGTTTAAAATTTTCAATTACATCATAGCTGATCTGATTCATTTATCATGAATTGCAGATTCTTCAGGAAAATCAACCCCACTGTTAATAGCAAAGATCCCAATTATTCCATAGTAAAAAAGAAGAGATGATGGATTCCTTAGAGTGACCTCACTAAAACCCCAATATGAGATTAATATTTGCTAATCTAACAAAGTTATAAAAATTCAAGCCTTAATCCATAGATAATTTTACATTGATGAAAACTGATTTTCTCTCTATTACATAGTTTGCAATTTTTTGACAATGTTTAACACACTTACATTTTTGTCTTTCAGCCAGGGGTCCCCTGCAACAGGCTGATAACCCACAGGATATCTCCTTAAAATCTATGTGATTGTCACGATTTTCATCAAAAGCATTAAACAAACCTGTAAAATAGGAAGAGGCACCATAAATCACAGCCAAGCTTCCTAGTGTTAATAATGACATGTTTACAAAAGGAGGAATGACTCTTTCCCATAAACTGACTGAATTTGTTTTTTAAGTTTATTAGCAGTTCCTAATGTTTCAGGAAGTATCTCTTTCCTCTTGGTATAATTATAACTGAAACTTGTGATCATGGCAGAAAATACATTACAATTCTTTAGTGTTTGGTTATGTCCATCTATATTTATCTTACATCATTTTTAATAGCTAAAATGCCTATATATTTTTGAAGTCAATAAATAAAAATTAAAAACCAAAAAAAGGTCAGAAATTACAACAATTATCCTTACTTAGAAAGACTGAGAAGAAAAACGGAAAAAAGAAAGAAAAACTGAACTGCTTATTAAATGAATACTCAAAGATACACTACAGTATCATTAATAAGCTCCCATAAAGCTCTTTCATGAGGCAAAGGAAGATACATTATGCAACATGAGAGAAAGAAATTCTCTACTACAGTGTCTCTTTGTACTGTTTAATCTTTTATACATGAATATTTTAAATTTCACAAAGGGAATTTATAATCTAATCCTGTGGTTTCCAAACATTTTGTAAAAAAAAGAAATGAAATAATTTTGTTTTCAAATGAAATGATACATCAATCCCAATTCTAAAAAGGTAAAAACACAATGCACTGTTGTTGAAGTAGGTAGAAACCCAGAGCCCTATCTCCCCTGGCTCCCCTGACGAGTACTCCAAAGTACCCTAGAAATTTGAAGAATACAGATAGTATATTCCAAGAATCTAACGATGTGCCCTCAGTTTAGGGATTAGAAAACTAAAGCTCAGAGAAGACTACATGATTTGTCAAATATAAGTTTTAAAAGGTGAGAGCTGGAAGCAGAACCCAAGTATTCATACTCCAAATATGATTTTTATGATGTGCTCACAATTATTCTTTGTACTCTTTATTTTTAAAAAAGTAACAGCAGGCTGAGAGCGGTGGCTCACGCCTGTAATCCCAGCACTTTGGGAGGCTGAAGGTGGGTGGATCACCAGAGGTTGGGGGTTCAAGACCAGCCTGACCAATATGGAGAAACCCCGTATCTACTAAAAATACAAAATTAGCCAGGCGTGGTGGCACATTCCTGTAATCCCAGCTACTCGGGAGGCTGATAGGAGCATCGCTTGAACCCAGGAGGCAGAGGTTGCAGTGAGCCGAGATCGCGTCATTGCACTCCAGCCTGGGCAACAAGAGCGAAACTCTGCCTCAAAAAAAAAAAGAAAAAAAAGTAACAGCACTAAGTTTAGAGATAGAGAGCACCTCAGAGATGGTCTAGTCTAATTGTTTCTTAAATGTTTTTTGGAGGGGAGAATACAGCAGTGGAATCTTCTTATGCAAAAGAAAAAAGGTAGAGGCACCCTACTGGAGGAAGAGACAAGGTCATATGTGGAAACATGGAGCTCTGCCCATTCAGTGGCCACCACATGACTCCAGGCACTAGCTACTAATGCACCTCACTGGAACACAGTATCACAGCCACTGACTTGGTCAAACACATTTTATACATGAGCATCCTCAGGTGCAGAGAGCTAAACTGATTTATGCAAGGTTATAACAGGTAGAAGATCAAGCTCAAGACTATAATACTAATTCCCATTCATTTTTCCCCACTCCATTAAACCTGCAAACATATAAGAAGATGGTTTCTTAGAGTTAAAATGTATTGGTTTCAAATATGAGATGGGCTCAGGTATGTTTACCAGTGAACATATGTAGAAAATGGAATGATTCCTACCTTCACTTAGAGATGGACGAATAGGTGGTGAAACCAATGGGCCAAATGTCTCTAAATCAAATCGTCCAGTCCGGGACTGAGCCTTCAATAACCAATAGCGTTTCTCAAGATCAATGATGTCTGATTCCTCCACTAAGGGTCAAATCAAAAAAGATTATAAAACCTCAGAATTCTCTTCTCGGGAGTTCAGTTCATCCTGATAATATATCTTCCACACATATATTGTAGTTTCACAATTCAATTGCTAAAAAATAATCACGACCAAAACCAAAACTCAAATTTATTATATCCAAAATGGTAAGAAAATTAAACCAAAACGAGACTTTAAAACAGAAAAAAGAAATCTACAATTCCCCATTTAAGTAGGCTGTTTAAATCCAACATTTAAAATAATATACAACTAAGCTATTTCTTTTGGGCTTCCCACACCACTTTTACCTGTACTGATTTTTTTTTTTTTTAAGGGACAGGGTTTTGCTCTGTCACTCCAAAGCTGGAGTGCAGTGACACGATCATAGTTCCCTGCAGCCTCAAACTTCTGGGCTCAAGATATCCTCCCACCTTAACCTCCAAAGTAGTTAGGACTACATGTGCACACCACCACATCCAGATAATTTTTAAAAAACTTTTTGTAGAGATGAGGTATCTCTATGTTGGTCAGGCTGGTCCCAAACTACTGGCCTCAAGCAGTCCTCTCACCTCTGCTTCCCAAAGTGTTGGGATTATAGGTGTGAACCACTGTGCTCAGCCATTTTTGTTTATTTTCAATCTCTATCTTGGATTTAAAGTTTCTATGTACAGCTTCTCTCCTGGCTAGACTGTAAACATCATAATGGCAGGATCTATGTCTGATTCATCCTATCAATACAATTAATGACTTACACATTCAATACTTACTGGATAAATGAAAAAAGTCAGTTAAGTGACAGAGGAGATGGAGTAGGAGTCCCTGTGTGATAGTAATAGCAAAGCCACGAAAGCATGAACATCTTTTTCTCCTTACTCCTCAGAATATACATCAAAAATCACAAATAGGCTCTAAACCATTTTATCTGTGATTGTTTTTCCTCCAAGGAACTAAAGTAAAATTTAGAAAGCATACATAGTACATTTATTCTCAACTAAACATAGGAACCAAAGTGATACTATTAAAATATAAATCTAGAAATTTCAAATTCTTTCTATAATGGAGTAACTAGCACCAGACTTGACCTCCTACCACAAATGACTAGAAAACCGTATAAAATATATAAAACTGTTTCTAGAAATTTGAGAACAAGCAGTATGGAACTGTGATCCTTGAGAGAAAGGAAACAAATAAGGTGAGCCTTTTCATTGCCCTGGATTTTCTCCCCACAGTCACTTTCCAGACCTAAACAAGGGATGAGTACTATAAGCAAAGAATTTCACTGAGTTAAGAAGATAGGTTGGAGGTGAGGTAACTGAAATTTGCAAAACAGAGTACTGGAGAGGAAAGAGTTATGCCAAGAAAGGGCTCCAGAAATCTGCACATGTGTCTTACTGAGTTTTGGCAGAAAGTAAGCTGTGTATACATGAAGTGAAACACATTGAGGCTGGGCTAGGTATAAATGCTGGGAAATTTGTTTTGTTTTGTTTTGTTTTGTGGTGTTGCTGTTTGAAACAGAATCTTGCTGTCGCCCAGGCTGGAGTGCAGTGGCGTGATCTTGGCTCACTGCAACCTCCGCCACTGGCCTGGGTTCAAGAGATTCTCATGTTTCAGCTTCCCAAGTAGCTGGGATAACAGGCATGCGCCAGCACACCTGGCTAATTTTTGTATTTTTAGTAGAGATGGAATTTCGCCGTATCGCCCAGGCTGATCTCAAACTCCTGGCCTCAAGTGATCTGTCCACCTCGGCCTCCCAAAGTGCGGGGATTACTTACAGGCATGAGGCACTGCACCCAGCCCAAATGCTAGGAAAGTGTAAGCTAAAAAAAGTCCTAGCGCTCATACAGGGATGGGAGATGTCTGACTGTGACCAGCTGAAGTGGAAACACTGTGTTGGACATTGGGAGCATTTGTGAACTCCAGAGGGTCTCTACTTAATAAGCAGGGAAAAACTAACTCTAGAGTAAAGGCTACTCTAAACTTGTCCCAACAAAGCTTACAAACAACCCTGGAAAATATGGAGCTGATCCACAAGTAACTTAACTACCTATCAAAATAAAACACAAGTTCCTTTTTTAAAGAGAGACAACAATCCAGATGCTCAGCTATATAACATCCACAATGTCTATCATCCAAAGAAAATATGAAAGTAGTAGAAAAATGTGACCGCAAATCTGGATTAAAAATTAGCCAACAGAGGGCTGGACGCGGTGGCTCACGCCTGTAACCCTAGCACTTTGGGAGGCCGAGGCGGGTGGATCACTTGAGGTCAGGAGTTCGAGACCAGCCTGGCCAATATGGTAAAACCCCGTCTCTACTAAAAATACAAAAATTAGCTGGGTGTGGCGGTGGGTGCCTGTAGTCCTAGCTACTCCGGAGGCTGAGGCAGGACAATCACTTTAACCCGGTAGATGGAGGCTGCAGTGAGCCGAGATTGCCCCACTGCACTCCAGCCTGAGGCAACAGAGCGAGACTCAGTCTCAAAAAAAAAAAAATTAGTCAATAGAAAAAGACCTAGAAATAACAGATGATGTAATTAACAGGCAAAGCTTTAAAACATTTATTATAAGTATCTCAGGAATTAAAGAAAAACATGCATATACTGAGGAAAGAAATGGCAACTATAAAAAAGTATCAACTGGAACTCCTAAAGATGAAGAATACAATATTTGAAATTTTAAAAAATTCACTAGAGGACTTAACAGCAGATTATAAACTAGACAGGAAAGATTAGTGAACTTGAAGGATAGGCAATATGATAGCATAAAGAGGAAAAAGGCTAAAAATGTATTAGAATCTTAGAGACCTATAAGATAGTATCAAACATACATACAATTGGGATCCCAGAAAGGGATAGGCAGAAAATATCTGAAAAAATAATGGCTGAAAACTTTCTAAAATTCATAAAAACTATATTCCCACAGATCCAGAAGTTCAATGAACCTTGTGTTAGAAAACTCAAAACCCTAACAAGGCAAGTCATCTGTCTCTTATACACATCTAGATGTGTATAAGAGACAGGAGTAGGAGTCCCTGTGTGATAGTAATAGCAAAGCCACGAAAGCATGAACATCTTTTTCTCCTTACTCCTCAGAATATACATCAAAAATCACAAATAGGCTCTAAACCATTTTATCTGTGATTGTTTTTCCTCCAAGGAACTAAAGTAAAATTTAGAAAGCATACATAGTACATTTATTCTCAACTAAACATAGGAACCAAAGTGATACTATTAAAATATAAATCTAGAAATTTCAAATTCTTTCTATAATGGAGTAACTAGCACCAGACTTGACCTCCTACCACAAATGACTAGAAAACCGTATAAAATATATAAAACTGTTTCTAGAAATTTGAGAACAAGCAGTATGGAACTGTGATCCTTGAGAGAAAGGAAACAAATAAGGTGAGCCTTTTCATTGCCCTGGATTTTCTCCCCACAGTCACTTTCCAGACCTAAACAAGGGATGAGTACTATAAGCAAAGAATTTCACTGAGTTAAGAAGATAGGTTGGAGGTGAGGTAACTGAAATTTGCAAAACAGAGTACTGGAGAGGAAAGAGTTATGCCAAGAAAGGGCTCCAGAAATCTGCACATGTGTCTTACTGAGTTTTGGCAGAAAGTAAGCTGTGTATACATGAAGTGAAACACATTGAGGCTGGGCTAGGTATAAATGCTGGGAAATTTGTTTTGTTTTGTTTTGTTTTGTGGTGTTGCTGTTTGAAACAGAATCTTGCTGTCGCCCAGGCTGGAGTGCAGTGGCGTGATCTTGGCTCACTACAACCTCCGCCACTGGCCTGGGTTCAAGAGATTCTCATGTTTCAGCTTCCCAAGTAGCTGGGATAACAGGCATGCGCCAGCACACCTGGCTAATTTTTGTATTTTTAGTAGAGACGGGGTTTCACCATGTTGGCCAGGCTGGTCTTGAACCCCTGACCTCAAGTGATCTTCTCACCTCTGCTTCCCAAAGTGTTGGGATTATAGGTGTGAACCACTGTGCTCAGCCATTTTTGTTTATTTTCAATCTCTATCTTGGATTTAAAGTTTCTAGGTACAGCTTCTCTCCTGGCTAGACTGTAAACATCATAATGGCAGGATCTATGTCTGATTCATCCTATCAATACAATTAATGACTTACACATTCAATACTTACTGGATAAATGAAAAAAGTCAGTTAAGTGACAGAGAAGATGGAGTAGGAGTCCCTGTGTGATAGTAATAGCAAAGCCACGAAAGCATGAACATCTTTTTCTCCTTACTCCTCAGAATATACATCAAAAATCACAAATAGGCTCTAAACCATTTTATCTGTGATTGTTTTTCCTCCAAGGAACTAAAGTAAAATTTAGAAAGCATACATAGTACATTTACTCTCAACTAAACATAGGAACCAAAGTGATACTATTAAAATATAAATCTAGAAATTTCAAATTCTTTCTATAATGGAGTAACTAGCACCAGACTTGACCTCCTACCACAAATGACTAGAAAACCGTATAAAATATATAAAACTGTTTCTAGAAATTTGAGAACAAGCAGTATGGAACTGTGATCCTTGAGAGAAAGGAAACAAATAAGGTGAGCCTTTTCATTGCCCTGGATTTTCTCCCCACAGTCACTTTCCAGACCTAAACAAGGGATGAGTACTATAAGCAAAGAATTTCACTGAGTTAAGAAGATAGGTTGGAGGTGAGGTAACTGAAATTTGCAAAACAGAGTACTGGAGAGGAAAGAGTTATGCCAAGAAAGGGCTCCAGAAATCTGCACATGTGTCTTACTGAGTTTTGGCAGAAAGTAAGCTGTGTATACATGAAGTGAAACACATTGAGGCTGGGCTAGGTATAAATGCTGGGAAATTTGTTTTGTTTTGTTTTGTTTTGTGGTGTTGCTGTTTGAAACAGAATCTTGCTGTCGCCCAGGCTGGAGTGCAGTGGCGTGATCTTGGCTCACTGCAACCTCCGCCACTGGCCTGGGTTCAAGAGATTCTCATGTTTCAGCTTCCCAAGTAGCTGGGATAACAGGCATGCGCCAGCACACCTGGCTAATTTTTGTATTTTTAGTAGAGATGGAATTTCGCCGTATCGCCCAGGCTGATCTCAAACTCCTGGCCTCAAGTGATCTGTCCACCTCGGCCTCCCAAAGTGCGGGGATTACTTACAGGCATGAGGCACTGCACCCAGCCCAAATGCTAGGAAAGTGTAAGCTAAAAAAAGTCCTAGCGCTCATACAGGGATGGGAGATGTCTGACTGTGACCAGCTGAAGTGGAAACACTGTGTTGGACATTGGGAGCATTTGTGAACTCCAGAGGGTCTCTACTTAATAAGCAGGGAAAAACTAACTCTAGAGTAAAGGCTACTCTAAACTTGTCCCAACAAAGCTTACAAACAACCCTGGAAAATATGGAGCTGATCCACAAGTAACTTAACTACCTATCAAAATAAAACACAAGTTCCTTTTTTAAAGAGAGACAACAATCCAGATGCTCAGCTATATAACATCCACAATGTCTATCATCCAAAGAAAATATGAAAGTAGTAGAAAAATGTGACCGCAAATCTGGATTAAAAATTAGCCAACAGAGGGCTGGACGCGGTGGCTCACGCCTGTAACCCTAGCACTTTGGGAGGCCGAGGCGGGTGGATCACTTGAGGTCAGGAGTTCGAGACCAGCCTGGCCAATATGGTAAAACCCCGTCTCTACTAAAAATACAAAAATTAGCTGGGTGTGGCGGTGGGTGCCTGTAGTCCTAGCTACTCCGGAGGCTGAGGCAGGACAATCACTTTAACCCGGTAGATGGAGGCTGCAGTGAGCCGAGATTGCCCCACTGCACTCCAGCCTGAGGCAACAGAGCGAGACTCAGTCTCAAAAAAAAAAAAATTAGTCAATAGAAAAAGACCTAGAAATAACAGATGATGTAATTAACAGGCAAAGCTTTAAAACATTTATTATAAGTATCTCAGGAATTAAAGAAAAACATGCATATACTGAGGAAAGAAATGGCAACTATAAAAAAGTATCAACTGGAACTCCTAAAGATGAAGAATACAATATTTGAAATTTTAAAAAATTCACTAGAGGACTTAACAGCAGATTATAAACTAGACAGGAAAGATTAGTGAACTTGAAGGATAGGCAATATGATAGCATAAAGAGGAAAAAGGCTAAAAATGTATTAGAATCTTAGAGACCTATAAGATAGTATCAAACATACATACAATTGGGATCCCAGAAAGGGATAGGCAGAAAATATCTGAAAAAATAATGGCTGAAAACTTTCTAAAATTCATAAAAACTATATTCCCACAGATCCAGAAGTTCAATGAACCTTGTGTTAGAAAACTCAAAACCCTAACAAGGCAAGTCATAATCAAACTGGTGATAAAGAAAAAACCTTAAAAGAGAGTAAGATGCAGAAAAACACATTACAAACAAAAGAACCAAGATAATAGTTTATCTCCAGAAAAAAAGCCAGAAAGCAACAGGGAAGTGCTGAAAAAGAAAACAAAGTTGTCAACCTCCAATTCTGTATCACGTGAAAATATTCTTCAAAAATAAATTCAAAGTACAGATTTTTTTTTTACAAACAAAGCAGAAATAGCAGAACCACACCAAAAGGACTATTAAAGGACATTCTTCAGACAGCAGGAAGGCCAGTTAAGTATCTATGTAAACAGAATAAGGCTAAAAATGTGACTTCTCTACCTCAAAACCTTTCAATACGTCCCCATGATACCTGCATGGCTTACTCCCACAACTCCTTCAGATCTTTACTCAAATGTGACATTCTCAGACCAAAACTGCACCACCTTCAAAGACACTCCTCTGTCCCTCTTCTCTGCTCTACTTTACTCCATAATACTTATCAACTCTAATAAAAAGTTTATTAATTTGTTTTGTTTATTGAGTCTCCCCTAACTAGAACATAAGCTTGAGGGCAGAGTTTCTGGTATGTTTTGTTCCCTGTGTCTAACACCAGAATAATATCAGGCACATTTTGAGCACTCATAAGTTTAATGAATAAATGAGAAGTATTGGCCGGACGCAGTGGCTCACGTCTGTAATCCTAGCACTTTGGGAGGCCAGGGCAGGCAGATCACCTGAGGTCAGGAGTTCAAGACCAGCCTGGGCAACATGGTGAAACCCCGTCTGTATTAAAAATACAAAAATTAGCCGGGCATGGTGGTGCGTGCCTGTAATCCCAGCTAGTCAGGAGGCTGAGGCAGGTCAGCCAGGAGAATCGCTTGAACCTGGGAGGCAGAGGTTGCAGTGAGCTGAGACTGCACCACTGCACTCCAGCCTGGACAATGGAGCAAGACTCTTATCTCAAAA
>NW_012103965.1:1771524-1790469 GCF_000951045.1 Mandrillus leucophaeus
TCAGGAGATTGAGACCATCCTGGCTAACACAGTGAAACCCCGTCTCTACTAAAAATACAAAAAAATTAGCCGGGCGTGGTGGTGGGCACCTGTAGTCCCAGCTACTTGGGAGGCTGAGGGAGGAGAATGGCGTGAACCCGGGAGGCAGAGCTTGCAGTGAGCCGAGATCGCACCACTGCACTCCAGCCTGGGCAACAGAGTGAGACTCCGTCTCAAAAAAAAAAAAAAAGATCACAATTAGTACCAGACATGACCTTGGCATCTGGTAACTTTCATTTATTCATTATTTTTCCTGTTAGGTCAGTTTAGCAAGGTAACTCTTAAGTTACCTGGAAAGATAAGAACAAAGTTCCCGAAAAAAATTTTTTTTTTCCAAGATGGAATCTCACTCTGTTGCCCAGACTGGAGTGCAGTGGTGTGATCTCAGCTCACTGTAATGTTTGCCTCCTAGATTCAAGTGATTCTCCTGCCTCAGCCTCCTGAGTAGCTGGTATTACAGGCGCCCGCCACCACACCTGGCTAATTTTTTACATTTTTAGTAGAGACCTTGTCTCTATTTAAAAAAAAAAAAAAAGTATGGAGCAATAAAGATAAAATTTTCACAGAGGAATACACACTGTGTCATATAGTATTGCTTTTTAAACTAAATAACTAATTCACTAGATTGTAATCTCCTGATGGGTCAATGTTTGCAAAGGTCCAATTACTTTGGAATGGGATCTAATTTTTAAAATATATAAAGGCTGGGTGTGGTGGCTTACACCTATAATCCCAGAACTTTGGGAGGTGGAGGTAGGAGGATTGCTTAAGTCCAGGGGTTTAGGACCAGCTTGGGCAACATAGTGAGACCCCATTTCAACTTTTTTGTAACAAAATAAAAGATATGAAACTCATACTGAAGAATGCTGCTTTAGTTTTTTAATGCTGAAGTATCTACTTCAAATATTCAGATAACTGAATTTATTTAAAAGGAGAGAGTATTTTAAAATTTTAGCAGTAGGGAGAACAACAAAGTAATCTGATATATAAATTGAGATTCCTAAATAAGACGTCTGTCTATTCCATTTATGATGCTTAAAAAGAAAAGAAAAGAAAAGAAAAAGCGTTTCGTTCCTCCAGAGAAACATTAGCTTTTTCAAGTCCTAAACTCTTCCAAGTAGTAGATCAGCATATAAAAAAATCTAACCCTGAAACAAAAGGAGGAAGACAGCAGTCTTGATGTTATTTCTGTACTTCTCAGTATTGAGAATATAATAGGTGTTCAATAAGTAATTCTGATTAATTGGTGTTTACATAATACAGTAAATTGGAACACAGAAAAATCGTATTAACTGTGATTCTTTTTTTTACTTTGAAAACTATGTTTATCAATCTCCTCAAAAAACACAATTTCTTTGCTGAAGCAGGAATCTGGAAAGACAAGTAGAACATATTTATAAGAAAAAAATGATCAGACTGGTCATGATCAGCAATGAAAACCATCCTTTAGTGCTGACTTTTAAGTGTATGTGATCTGTTCATTTTCTGGATATAGATAGACTGCACAATCCTCAATCAAACATTTGTCAAAAGCAAGCTAAAGTAGATTTTATATATATAATATTATTACCAAACATTTTACATGAATTGGCAGCTAAATTGCTAGGAAGAGGAAGTTCACTAACCTTATTTTCACTTGAAGAAGTTTGAAGCAGTAATTTCGGTAGTTACTCTTTCTATTTGCAATGCATAAGTCACTATTAAAACTTATACTCTACTGGGTAAATAAGAATGAATTTATCACCCACCTATAGGTATAATTTTTTCTGGGTCACAACAGCAGTATACCATATTCCCAACATTCTAAGTAGTTCTTTGTCTGCACTTTGGGCCATCCTAATCAGGTCTCACCTCACCAAAGGCTCCAGCTGCAGACAACAACTCTTTAATGCCAGAAGTGAATCCTCATCAAAAAGGCCAGGCACAATATCCAAGTATTTTCATACAGTAACACATTTCTTTAACATTTTTGAAAAACAACCTCTTCTCAGGAGCAATGACCTTCTGAGATCTACTTAAAATGGCTGTAAGCCTTACATCACTAACAGATAAGAGGATAATGAAGGAGAGGCACACAGATTTACAAGGCAGTTCATGGTCTAAGAATCACCAAAGCACTTTTTTCCCTATTGACAGAAGGCTTTAACATTGTAAACTAAAATGTGGTAAGGGACCATAATAATATACATATTGTTAGCTGAAATAAATGCTAAAACAGACAGGGGCAATACAAATTTCTTGAGTTAACTTTGAAAACAGAAATAATCAAAATGAATTATAAAGTCCCATCACCAAAAATACAATTTTAACTACTTCAGAATCCAGATTCTACCATTCAAAGAAATCACTGTTAGCAAGCTGAATACATTATGATACATTTTGGGGAAATGTCAAAAACTTTCTTAATTTATTGGAAAACATATTTACAAGACAGAATAGATACATGTTTTCTTCCAAATATTGCTGAATTCTACAAAAGAATATGACTATTAAGGAAAATAACTTAATAATAGTTTCTTTTTTTTTTAAGAGATAGGGTCTCACTCTGTCACCCAGGAATGATCATGGCTCAATGTGGCCTCAACCTCCTGAGCTGAAGTGATCCTCCCACCTCGGCCTCCAGAGTAGCTGGGAATATAAGCATGTGCTACCACATCCAGCTAATTTTTAAATTTTTTGTAGAGACGGGAACTTGCTGTTTCCCAGGCTGGCCTTGAACTACTGGGCTCAAGTGAGCCTCCCACCACAGCCTTCCAAAGTGCTGGGAGTACAGGCATGAGCTACTGCACCCGGACAATAAATAAAAATTTTAAAAGCCACATCATATTCTGGAAACATTTAGTAAAAACATATTATATGCCTGACATTGTACTAAAAACTACAGATATGACTGTGAACAAGACAACTGTGTTTAGATTCTAGAAGTGAAAACTGATCATTTTCTTCTAGTGTGCAAAGTACAATGAAAAAATAGAGAGTTTTCTGGGAGCACATATGTGGGTAGGCCCTGGAGGTCTTGATGTTTAAGGAGGTACATGAAGGGAATCTAAAAGTTAACTACGGAAAGAAAAGGAGTGTGGCAGAAGAAGGAAATTATAAGCAGAGGTAAAACAGGATGTGTAAAAGTCTGAAGGTAAAACAGATAGTAATAGGACAGAAAGACAAAAAAGCAGTTAAGTTTTAATTCAAGCACAAGAAACAGGATCACCTACAGAAAGGTTTATACCATGGACCCAAGATAAAAGGCAAAAGACAGAAAGAATTTTAGTTTCCAATGACAAAAAAAAAAAAAAAGTGTTAAAGATAACAGCTGAACGTGGAATAGTAGGCATTTCAGTCGCAACGCAAACATTTCAAAGAGAAGACGACGTGGAGCTGCTAGACTGCTTGGAGAGGACTACTCATGTACTACAGTATAGGGGATGGCATAGACAGATTTAAAACAGTGAAAGGCTGATTAAAACTAATCAATTAAAACTAATTACATTTTAACTTTATAGTCTGTCTCTCCAAACTCCAACACTGTATTAAACAACTATGGACAAAACAGAAAAAGAAAGGGTATTACAAGAAAAAACAAAAATGACTAGGGTTTGATCATTCAAAGTAGAATCAGGGGAGCAGAGGGAAGAACTATACTAACTTATTTCAAACTTTTAATTACATAGAATGTTTATGCTCCCTATACAGGCTTTCTGACTCAACATCATCATCGTCGAGATGTTCAGCATCATCACAAACATCGTATCTGTCCTCCTGTACCTTCAGTACAAACGGCTTTAAAGATTAACTTGTCATTAATCTTGTTGACTGGACACAGTGGCTCACACCTGTAATCCCAGCACTTTGGGAGTCTGTGGCAGGGGAGAATTGAGACCAGCCTGGGTAACATGTTGAGATCCAATCTCTACAAAGAATTTTTAGAAATTAGCCGAGTGCAGTGAACGTACCTGTGGCCCCAGCTACTCAGGAAGCTGAGGCAGGAGGATCCCTTGAGCCTGCGAGGTCGAGGCTGCACTGAGCCATAGCTGTGCCAATGAACTCCTGCCTGCAGAGTAAGACTCTGTCTCAAAATAAATAAACTTATCTATATTTCACAAGTAATTTTACAAATAAAATCTAAAGTATTTAAATAGCCAGGCATGCTGGCTCACACCTATAATCCTAGCACTTTGGGAGGCTGAGGCAGGTAGATCACTTGAGCCCAGGAGTTTGAGGCCAGCCTGGGCAACATGGTAAAACTCCTTCTCTACAAAAAATACAAAACTTAGCCAGGCCTGGTGGCATGCGCCTGCAGTCCCAGCAAGTTGGGAGGCTGAGGTGGGGGGATCGCTTACGCCTGGGAGGCGGAGGTTGCAATGAGCCTAGATAGGGCCACTGCACTCCAGCCTGGGTGACAGAGCCAGAACCTGTCTCAAATAATAATAATAACAATAATAATAATAATAAAGTATTTAAACTGCAAATTATGGTACAAAAATACAATGGTCTTGATTTAAAAATTAGTTAAGATGTATTAAACCATAAACACTTGAACTTTGGGCTAAAGTTCTGATTCCACTTCTTAATTTAAATAATAGATAAGGTAACAATAGTTTGAAATTTGCACTTCAGAAAAATGTAATTGCCATGACAAAATCTAAAATCTTGGGTAAACTGAGTAAGTTATTATTATTATTATAATTATTTGAGACGGAGTTTCACTCTTGTCACCTAGGCTGGAGTGCAATGGCACAGTCTCGGCTCACAGCAACCTCCGCCTCCTGGGTTCAAGCAATTCTCCTGTCTCAGCCTCCCGAGTACCGGGATTACAGGTGTCTGCCACCACACCCAGCTAACTTTTATATTTTTAGTAGAGACGGGGTTTAACCATGATGCCCAGGCTGGTCTTGAACTCCTGACCTCAGGTGATCCGCCCGCCTCAGCCTCCCAAAGTGGTGGGATTACTGGCGTGGGGCACCACGCCTGGCCAAATCCAGTAAGTTAATTATTCTAAGTCTATACTGAATACAAATAGCTCTACAGTTTCCTTTCTGATTCACATCAAAGAGAACAAAATATGATTAAACATGGCAGTGTGTTCAACTTACTGTGACTTCAAATTTTACTTTGGAATTGTGTATGAAAAAGTAATTAAAGGCATCTGCATGCCAACATGTTATTCAGAAGTTAAAAATTATCATTCCTTTTTGTTTCCTAGATACCTTGGCTCATTACACAAATTTAAATGGAGTCGCTGATGCTTTAAAATAAATGTCTACTTATAAATCAGTTAATAACATTCCCTATTTTTAACACAAGTTTCCACATTCCTAACACATTATTAGAACAGTTCAATGTACCAAATATTATTTGAGTAGAAGAGCCTGCAAAGCATCAATAGTGAATTGTTTAGCCAGAATCAGAGTGAGAATTTATAGGTAATATAAATCATAGTCATCACATTGTAAACCTAACCATGTCAGAATTTCTCTAAGAAGTTAAGCAGTAATTCTGACTTTGTGATAATGCTTTTCATGGTAAGACCCACTAAGAGAGTAGCCATTTGCCAGAAGCCAGCAGCAATTCAGTTGTCTGTTGAATAAATTTGTTGTTGGTTCTTTGTTTTTATAAATTATACAATAAAAGTAAACGAACTGGTAAGAAACACTTTCTTTCCACAAATCTGGGCAAGTTAATTTTTATACTGATCTACAGCCCTCTATTTGAAAATCTACTTGATCCCAAAACAATTATTCTCTGAAGACAGAGGGATAAGGACCACTGATATTCACAACGCCAAGTGTTCACAAATATAAGAGGATGCATATTCATTATAAAACACATGCTCTGGCCGGGTGCGGTGGCTCACGCCTGTAATCCCCGCACTTTGGGAAGCCGAGGCGGGGGGATCACGAGGTCAGGAGTTCAAGACCAGCCTGGTGGAGATGGTGAAATCCCATCTCTACTAAAAATACAAAAAATTAGCCAGGCATGGTGGCAGGCACCTGTAATCCCAGCTACTTGGGAGGCTGAGGCAGAAGAATCACTTGAACTTGGAGGGCGGAGGTTGCAGTGAGCTGAGATCGCGCCACCACACTCCAGCCTGGGCAACAGAGTGAGACTCCGTCTCAAAAAAACAAAAACAAAAACAAAAAAACCAAAAACATACATGCTCTATACCAGGCACAGGGCTGAGTCCTTTTATTAATAATAATAAAAGGTATTACCTAATTTACTCCTTAAAACAGCCTTATAAGGTATATTGTATCATTAGCCCTGCTTTACAAAGGAGAAAAAAGAAGTTTGAAGAGGTGAAATCTATCTCCCTCAGCAACAGTAAGTGGCAGGGGTAGTCTGTGTGACACAGAGGTTGAAGAACTACTAAATATTTTATCAGTGTTTCTCAAAATGCAGTTCGTGGTCCATCTACATCAAAATCACCCTGGATGTTTGTAAAGTACAGAGTCCTAGGGCCCACTAAATAAAAACATTTGCTGACATAGCCAGTAACCTGCACTTTTAATAATTTCTCCAAATAATTCCAATGTTCAATATAGCTGGTAACTACCAATATACCATAGTAGACTTATGGCTGACTTGTTTTTAATTTGGGGCTATTTCTCTTGCAAGAAATAAGGATAGGACAAAACTCAACTAAGATGCCAGCAAATAAGAATGTTATAAATAACTGAGAAGACAGCATATTTCTTCAGGCTTTTACCATACGCTACTGATTTATTTCAATGGCTACCACGCAAATCAATGGGCACATTGTAAGAGCAGTTAAAATCACTACATGTATTTAAAGCAAACTGACTCTTCACGTGCCTAAACTGAATGCTAATCAATGTTCCATATCTGCCATCATTTAGCTAACCAAAAGTTTTGGAGGACCTTAGAACTTTGCAACTTTCGACAGTTCTTTAAATGTGTAAGTATCATAATTCATTTCCCCCTAAAAACATAGTATACCCTTTTTTTTTTGAGACAGGGTCTCACTCTGTTGCCAGCCTGGAGTGCAGTGGCAAAATCTCAGCTCACTGCAACCTCTGCCACCACCTGGGTTCAAACTATACTCCTGCCTCAGCCTCCCGAGTAGCTGGGGCTATAAGCACATGCCATCACACCCAGCTAATTTTTGTACTTTTAGTACAAATGGGGTTTCTCCATGTTGGCCAGGATAGTCTCATTCTCTTGACCTCATGATCCACCCGTCTCGGCCTCCCAAAGTGCTGAGATTACAGGCGTGAGCCACCGCACCCAGCCAAATATAGTCAACTTTTATGAGAACATCCCCATGCTTATGAAGTTGTTAAACCTTATTTAAACATGATTTATCTTGGTCCTTCTCCCCTTGGTACGGCTTTAGCCTTACAGTCCTAAGAGGACACATACCTTCTGCTCACTCTGGAGGCAATAAAATGTTTAAATCAAGACTTAGAATGTACACTTCAAGAGGCTGAAAAATTTTCAATCCAGTTCAATCCAACAAAATGCATTTAGTCAACTAAACTAAGAAAAACTCAGAGGAATAGGACCTGAGTCATATTCCCAAGGGGCTTGCAACTTGGGGTAAACAAAGCCATTTCCAACAGACTTAGAGATAGGGCAAGAAGCAAATTAATTGTTTTAATTGAAATATAAAGTGTTGCAGAAATGCAAATAGTAAAATAAACTAACTCAAATTAAAGAGAAATGGACAAGCATGAAAGAACAGGCAGCATCTATCTGAATTGGGCTTTGATGACAAAGAATCATCTCAATTGTCAAGGGTTGAAAGATGAGGTACATTCTTAAACGAAGGAAGATAAGGAGTGATGTATATAGGGTAGCTATAATATAAAGTTCATGGTGTGGTCACAGTATACTGACCAGTGCTCTGTAGTTGAGGCAGAGAACACATGTGAGGAGAAATGAGCATGGGAAATTAAGTCAAGGATAGGAAACTAAGAGACTCTGAAGCCATGTTAAGGAATTTAAGCAAACGTTTCTGAGCAGAGAAGTGAAGTAATTAAAAAAATGCAATGTCAATTTAATGTGAATTAAAAATACATTAAAAAAATTGTCCTTCATACTTTCATATCATTGAGAGACAGTAAAACAAGAAAGATAAGAAATTTGTAATGATGGCACCAAGAAAGAAAGATGTAAGAAATATGTCTGAGTTAAGATGGACAGAATGTAATATGAAGCTTGACAAGGAAAAGTCAAAGTGAGTCAAGTTAGACACTGGAATTAAAAATATTATCAACCAGGATATAAAACACAGAAGGAAGAACATGTTTGCCTTTTTTTTTTTTTTTTTTTTAATACCTTTAGGTGGATTGAGGCAGGGGAAGATGAATTTGGCTTTAGATATGAGATTTAGGTGCTAAAAAATATAACCAGGAGGCATTTATTAAAATGAATCTGCAGTTTCAGAAATACCTCAAAAGCAGAAAAGTTCATCTAGGTATCACCTGCAAAGATAGGAAATGGCTGTGATGAAGCAAAGCATGTACATCATTCGAGAACAAAATAGAGTGAAGGGCTGATCTGCTCAAAATAACTTTTATTTTAAAAGTAGGTGGTAAAAGGGGAACAGTAAAACTCGTAAGAAATAATAATATCAGGAAACTACAATGTTTCAAAAGTCAAAGGAGAAGAGAGTTTGAAGAAAACTGGTCAACGGTGTTAAAATGCTGCAGAGATGTTAGGGGGTACATGAAACTAAAAAGAAAATAATCATTAGGAATTAGAAGGTCATTATTTTAGGTGAAACAATGAATGTACAGGAATACTTGTTTCAAATAATTCAAGATTTTGGTTTTTTTTATTTGAGACGGAGTCTCGCCCTGTCACCCAGGCTAGAGTGCAGTGGCATGATCTTGGCTCACTGCAACCTCTGCCTCCCAGGTTCAAGTGACTCTCCTGCCTCTGCTTCCCGAGTAGCTGGGACTACAGGTGCCTGCCACCTGTAGTCTAATTTTTGTATATATTTTTTTAGTAGAGACGGGGTTTTACCATATTTGCCAGGCTGGTCTCGAACTCCTGACCCTGTGATCCGCCCGCCTCGGTTTCCCAAACTGTTGGGATTACAGGCGTGAGCCACCACACCCAGCCTAATTCAAGATTTCTTAACAAGGCAAAAGTATTTTTAACTTTTAGATACTATTAAAAATCCAAAAAACTTCCCAATTAATAAAAAGGTAAATAGAAAATATTATTTTCAAATAAAATGTAGCCATTTTTAACATATTGAAAATTATTTGACTGATTAAATAAATTTGTTTTCTCTACTAATACAGTGCTTTCAAAAACAGACAATATGCAGCTTCCGCATTCAAAGTAATTTTTTAATCAACTGACAAAGACTAGCTCCCTGACCAAATTTTTTAGGTTCCTCTAAGCTCACTTCTACTAAGTTTCATTCTTGGTCCCCTTCCTGTCATTGGTTTATCCTAGACCAGTTTTAGATAAGAATCCAGCAATAGTCATTCCCCTCAACTGGGGCCATTTTAGCAAGAATCCCCTACCTTTGATGTCTCCTCTTTGTAATTTTTCCATCCACTGACCACCTCACCTTAATTCTTGGCTATAAATCCCCACTTGTTGTTGTTATATTGAGAGCTGAGCTTATCTCTCTCTCTTACTGCAATACCCTTAATTGCAGTAGTCTTGAATAATGTCTTCCTTACTGTTTTAACAAATATCAGAATAATTTTTTCTTTAACACAACAAGGCATTTAAGGAAAGCAGTCACACTCTTGTCAATATTAACAGAAAAATAATTTACCATACAATCACAAATAAAAGTGAAAGTTCAACAGAATATTCATATGACTGACAACTTAAATACTAAGGTAAGTTAGAGTTTACACAGTGAGTATAAAAACGTTCCCTCAATATTTTAAGCAAAATAATTTTTTTAAAGGCTTTCCTACTTAAAGACAAGGGCACTGAAAAGTAGTAGAATGAAGCTTATTGCCTATTCATGCCAGAACTTACCAGTCAGAACTTTTAATAATAACAGAATGAAAATGGGAGAAAGTAGTTGATATGTAATCAGTAGTCAAGTTATATGTCATATAAAGCAATGGATACAAATAGCGCTTGACACCCAAATTCCTCTATTCAGTCAACAAATACTTATTTAGGCTTGGCCCAAGGGAGGAAAGATAGAATAATAATGCAGACCCCCTATGCCAGAAAGGATCCTATGAGTTAGGAGACATGACATGTACAAATAAGCAGAATGCTATAAATAGTTATAATACAAAGATGAATGGGATAAATTAATTGAAGAAAGGTACAAGTAAGGTGTTATCAGAGTTAGAGAAATGAGAGATAATTTCTGATAAGAAGGCAAGAAAAGGTTTCATGAAAAAAAAAAGAGAGTATGTGATTTAAGTCTTCATGCATGATTGTTAGGATTTAACAGGCAGAAGAAAAAGAGAAGGCATTTTAGTGATAGAAAGAAGCATAAGGAAAAGTAGCCCAGGCACAATGGCTCACACCTGTAATCCCAGCACTTTGGGAGGCTGAGGCAGGTGGGTCACCTGAGGTCAGGAGTTCAAGACCAGCCTGGCCAACATAGCGAAGCCCCGTCTCTAATAAAAATACAAAAATTAGCCAGACTTGGTAGTGCATGCCTGTAATCACAGCTACCTGGGAGGCCAAGGCAGGAGAATCACTTGAATCCAGGAGGTGGAGGCTGCAGTGAACTGAGATCACACCACTGCACTCCAGCCCAGGCAAAAGAGAGAGACTGTGTGTCAAAAAAAAAAAAAAAAAAACCTGAAAAGCAGAGTGTATTAACAGTTTTCTGTATCCAATGGAAAGAAGAACAGTAGAAATTAACACTTAGGCCTGTGTAGTGAATTGAATACTGTCTCCCGAACATTCATGACTATCTGGAACCTCAGAGTACGGCCTTATTTGGAAACAGGGTCTTTGCGGATGTAATGAATTAAGGACCTTGAGGTAAAATTATCCTGGATTTATCATGGACCCTGAATCCAAGAGGAAAGGACACAGAAACACATAGAGAAGGCCAGGAGAAGACAGAGGCAAAGAATGGGAGATGCTGCCACAAACCAAGGAATGCTTGGGGTCACCAAAAAATTGAAGAGGCAAGGAATAATTCTTTTCTAGGGACTGAGGCAGAGCAGGAAGCACCTTTTAAGGGGCCGAGGGGCCTAGGGGTCCCTGCATGCATGGAAATAAAGGATATTCCTGAGTTCCTTCAAGTGAAACTCTACGCATCTATCTAGCCAGCCCTGAGAAATAAGTAACTTGTTACACCAGAAAGTAATAGTAGCCTAAAAGAAGATGTTTGATTTCCCTATAGCAACTAAAGATAACATCTTAATATGTGCCCGAGTTGTCATTCAGAAGAACAGACCCCCTCCCTCACCAAGAACCCACACTGAGCTGATCAGACCTTAGACCACAGGGGAACTAAAGATTCAATGCTTACTATCCTTCTTTGTTCTAAATTTCTTCCCAGGCTGGGTGTGGTGGCTCATGCCTGTAATCCTAGCACTTTGGGAGGCTGAGGCGGGTGGATCACTTGAGGTCAGGAGTTTGAAACCAGCCTGGCCAACATGGTGAAACCCCTTCTCTGCTAAAAATACAAAAAATTTAGCTGGGCGAAGTGGTGGACACCTATAATCCCAGCTACTCAGGAGGCTGAGGCAGAAGAATCACTTGAACCTGGGAAGTGGAGGTTGCAGTGAGCAGAGATCGTGCCACCGCACTCCAGCCTGGGCGACAGAGCAATACTGCATCTCAAATTAATTAATTAATTAACTTCTTCCTGAAGGGCCTGGAGGGAGTCATACCCATGAGCCAGTTAATGTTCTTTTCTGCTGACCTCAAATTTTAAAAAGATGCTTCTCTTCCTTAACCAATTGCAAATCAGAAAACCTTTAAATCTGTCTACCTACCTATTACCTACCTGTAAGCTCCCCCCCTTCAAGATATCCCACCCTTTTAGGCCAAAACCAATGAGTATCCTTCATGTATTGATTTATGATTTTTGCCTGTAGCTTCTATATTCCTGAAAGTTACCCTTGCCTTTAAAAACCCCTACCCGTGAGCCTTGGGGAGGTCAGGCTTTGAGCATATACCTGGTCCTCTTTGCTTAATGCCCTATAAATGTCTTCCTTTCTACTGCTACAAAAACTCTGGTGTAGATATGTGATTTTACTGAGCCAGGTAAGCAGACCCAACTCCAGTTCTGTAACAGGACTTCAGAGGGAATACAGTCATATAAACATCTTGATTTCAGCTGCTAAAACTGAGTTAAATGTCTCGTTTCAGTTTATGAATTGTGGTAATTTGTTTTGTTTTTGTTTTTGTTTTGAGACGGAGTCTCGCTTTGTCGCCCAGGCTGGAGTGCGGTGGCCAGATCTCAGGTCACTGCAAGCTCCGCCTCCTGGGTTTACGCCATTCTCCTGCCTCAGCCTCCCAAGTAGCTGGGACTACAGGCGCCCGCCACCTCGCCCGCCTAGTTTTTTGTATTTTTTAGTAGAGACGGGGTTTCACTGCGTTAGCCAGGATGGTCTCGATCTCCTGACCTCGTGATCCACCTGTCTCGGCCTCCCAAAGTGCTGGGATTACAGGCTTGAGCCATTGCGCCAGGCCGAATTGTGGTAATTTGTTACAGCAACCCTAGGAAACTAATACAGCTTAGTTAAGGACAATTCACAGAGGGCTATATTTTCCATGCCCAACATTTCTTTTTATTACATTTTGAAAAAAAACAAAATACTGACAAAAAAAAGTTTCTCAGGCCGGGAGTCGTGGCTCATGCCTGTAATCCCAGCACGTTGGGAGGCTGAGGCAGGTGGATCACGAGGTCAGGAGATCAAGACCATCCCGGCTAACATGGTGAAACCATGACTCAACTAAAAATACAAAAAAATTAGCCAGGTGTGGTGGTGGGCGCCTGTAGTCCCAGCTACTCGGGAGGCTGAGGCAGGAGAATGGCGTGAACCTGGGAGGCGGAGCTTGCAGTGGGCCAAGATCACGCCACTGCCCTCAAGCCTGGGCGACAGAGACTCTACCTCAAAAAAAAGAAAAAAAAGTCTCGGCTGGGCACAGTGACTCACGACTGTAATCCTAGCACCTTGGGAAACTGAGGTGGAGGATTACTTGAGCCCAAGAGTTCAAGACCAACATAGGCAACATAGACCCCTGCAGTCTCTACAAAAGATAAAAAAAATTAGCCAGGCATGGTGGTGAATGCCTGTAGTCCCAGGGGCTCAGAAGGATGAGGTGAGAGGATTGGTTGACCCCAGGATGTTGAGACTGTTGTAAGCCACAATGGTGCCACTGCACTCCAGCCTGGGACAGAGCGAGACCCTGTCTCAAAAAAATAAAAAATTTAAAAACTTAAATAAATTTCTCCTTTATAAGCATATTCTCATATTACCAGTCAATTATATATTTTTAAAAAGGCAAAAAGAAAACAATGAAATGTCATTACTTACAATGTGTGACTCCAGCCAGAGTTTGGTAGAAAGTAGGAGTATCACTATCATCAGTGAGGGTAACATACACACCTCCAGATAGAAGCCATCGAGAGAAAGTAAAAGCATCTTTGTTTAGAAAAAGCCAATTTCTAAACTTTTCATAGTTTACCTTTTCACCCTAAAATTAAAACAAGAAAACATAAGTTTAGTCAAATTTTAAGGTATCTTACTTGGAACCTGTACAACCTGAAATTCACAATTAGTTGGTATTTATCTTTCAGATATCTATAAAGGAAGGATTATCTAATAACACTGCTCTGTGTGTGTGTGTGTGTGTGTGTGTGTGTATATATATATATATGGAAATCAAACTGTTTTAAAAAATAATTGTACTTCATTACTTCTACTTGCATAAAATCTGTATGTTAATTACAAATTATTTCATCAATTCAGTAAAGCAGTACACTGCCAATAAGCCAGATTTTGTTTGCTAAAATATATCCTAAAATCAGTAAACTGCATTTTTTTGTTGTTGTTTTTGTTTGTTTGTTTGTTTGTTTTGAGACGGAGTCTCGCTCTGTCACCCAGGCTTGAGTGCAGTGGCGTGATCTCTGCTCACTGCAAGCTCCACCTCCCGGGTTCATGCCATTCCCCTGCCACAGCCTCCCGAGTAGCTGGGACTACAGGTGCCTGCCACCACGCCCAACTAATTTTTTGTATTTTTTAGTAGAGACGAGCTTTCACCATGTTAGCTCAGGATGGTCTTGATCTCCTGATCTCGTGATCTGCCCATCTCAGCCTCCCAAAGTGCTGGGATTACAGGCGTGAGCCACCGTGTCCAGCCATCTGCATTTCTTTAAACATTTAATAAATCCAATTTTTCATTTGCCTTATCCCTCTTCTTTAGTACTCTTTAATCTGCCTGAGTTACTATATTGTAATTAAATCTGTATGGAATTAAAATACTCTTTAAATTCCATTTGTGAATTAATAACAACTATCCAGGTGTCCTCCTAGAGTAGACAATCAGGATCCCAGAAGGCATCACTGAAAACGTGTATGCACACAGAGAACAAAAAGAAGCAAGTTGATTTCTGTTTCTTTGCTTTCTTTCCAGGTAATTGTCTTGATAAATCTCTGGAGAAAAGTATCCAGGCTGAAAAAGAGCATCATATGGTTGTTCAAGCCAGTCCCTTTGCTTGGAAGACAAGAGATCCTAGGTTTAGTGGGAGCCAGGTATTTCTAAGCAGGAAAAGGGAGAAGCAATTCACAAGGAAATACAATGAAGTTACAACCTAAACTATTTGATCAGGAAAAAAAAAGAAAGAAATACAATGAATAATGACAGTCAAGATTAGAGCAGCTCTAATCCTAATAGACATGTTAAAGAATACAAATAATTAGTTACCTAAAAGAGATATGGTAGAAACATATCTACATTGTTTAGTAGCATCCTATTAAGTGAGGCAATACTCTTAGCCTGGTAGTTTCAGAACATTTACCATGAGTGCAATCCAAGCAATCAAGACATTGACAGTCTTGTTTTTCTGAACGGAAGAATATGGTGTGAAAGTTGATCATACAAATTGGGTCATAACTAAATCAGAGTCAACAGGCCCAGGGGAGAAGCATTCAGGATACATTGCTCTTGAAATAAATTCTCTGTAAGTCCAGCTGCTGAGATGATTTGCTGCAACTAATTCTGCCCACCACCATCGCCCACCAACTGGAGTTTGCCAGCTCCCTAAAGCTTTCCTAACACCAAAGAACTTTCTCTCAGGATCACATGTAACACTCCCTTTTTTAGAAAACTCCCAACCTCTCTTTGTTATTTGGACATACTGAAGACCACCCAGTCTGCATGTATGCTCTATACACTTTTATTTTGACATTGACAATGACATTCAGACATGTTGTAGGGACACATGAGTACACCGCCAACATGTTTAGAAATGAGAGTTCCTCCCATATTCTTTCTGTATCCCACATTTAGTCTAGAAAGAAGCTTAGTAGTATAAATTCTACAAACTGATGCACATTTTTACCACATTAACATCTCTGACATTGGGATAAGTCTTAAAATCAATAGCATCCTTTAATTGTAATTTCTTAGCAGTTGTGATATTGTTAAATATATATTTGGTCTTCATCTCTTTTGCTGGCATGCAACTCCTAAAATTCTTGTAGTCTCCAAAGTGATAAATGACTCTGCATGCTAATGAATTGACCCAAGGCTGGGTAGGGGGCTGCTAGATAGCCTCAGGATGGGGGCTGGCCAAAGGAAAAAAAAAATGATTAACCTCTAGGGAGGGAGGGGAGAGGGCTGAAAGTTGGGCTGATTACCAGTGATCAACGATTTAATCAATCATGATCACTAGTGAAGATGTCTAGGGGGCAGTTTTGTGGAACTAATCCCTCAACCTGTGGGATCTGATGCTATCTCCAGGTAGACCCTTCTACCACCTTCACATATAGCTAATAGCAAATGTTTACAATGTCCTAGTGACTGTTCTAAATATTTCAAATACTAATTTAATCTTCAAAACACTCCCTACAGAAGGCACTATTATTATCCCCATTTTACCATAAGAAAACCAAGACACCAAAAGGTTAAGTAATTTGCGTACTGTTATACAGTAGAAGAAAGAGGACTGAACTCAGGTAGTCCAGGCTCCAAAGTTAGCACACTGCCTGTCTAAGTGAAATACAAAGTAATCGCTGAAGTTCACTGGCTAATTGGGAATCATTCCACAAAACTGGTAGACCAAAAATTACACTGTCAAATCTGATTTTTTGTTTTTGAGTCATGAATCTCTTCTAAAAAGAGAAGAATAGTATAAAATATAAATTTCCATTTTAAGAGTCAACAACCTAAAAGAAGTCAGTGACAAAGAAAAATTCATACAACACCTAGGTGGATTTCTTTATAACTTCATCTGTCAAGGGTAATAATAAAGCACAAGACAGAAAAAGCTGAGACCCATATCACTTAAATCTAAGCACTAGGTCCTTATAGTTTACCTAAAGTGCTTTTCTTTGTGTGTGTGTGTGTGTGTGTGTGTTTGTGTAAACACAAAAACAACACAAAGTATTGTTATTGAAGGTCTGAACTAACCTATTCTAATATAAATACTTGGATAGCAAGGTTCTACATACAATCATCAGACACACTACTCAGATATTAGAGCAGGCAAATAAATCAAATAGTTGAATCAAATACCAATAGCCCATTTACAAGGTTGGTTTTATACCAACTAGAGGTATCTAATAATTCAAATAGCCATATACATGAGCTTCACATTTCTTTGATCTTTTCTTCTCTAAAGATCTTATTAAAAATACCACCAACTTAGGCATTAATTACCATAGTCTTATGATGTCTTTATTATAGTTACTTCCCCTTCCCATTATTGAAACTGAAGCATTCCAACTTCCCATCACAATTTCCTCTTATGAGTACATTCCATCTAGCATACTGACACCAGCAATTTTTTAATTCCACAGGATCTACACCAATGACCTACCTGCAGGTCACCAAATTTAATGATCACTTCTCAGTGATCAAAGGTCAACTCACTAGACCTTTCAGGGTATTTGACATAGTTGAGTTCTCCTTCCTTCTTGAAACGTTGGCCTCAGTTGGCTTCTAGGACACTATTCTCTTTTATTAATCCTCTTTTCTTGCAGGCCATTTCCTATTGATCTGTTTTGAGTCCTCTTCATCTCTTCAAACTCTAAACACTGGATTACAGGACTCGCTCTTCCAACCTGTTTTCTATCTACACTTACTCCTAGATGATCTCATCCTCACCTGTAAGCCAACAACAAATCCTTTCTCCTCAACAACAAATTTATATATCAAAAATCACATTTGACAACTCCACTTGAGTGCCTAATAGGATTCTCAAGAGTAATTACATCTTTCTTGACATCCAACCCCCTAATCTGCTTCTCCATTACTCTTAGCCATCTCAGGTAGTAGTAACTCCATTCATTTACTGAATCAGGCTAAATACTAATCATCTTCCCTCTACTCATTCTGTCACATAGTCCATAATCAATACAAGAAAAAATTCTAGGCCAACTCTACCTCTGAAATAAACGCAGAATCTAAAAACTTCTCATTACCTCACTGCTACACCATGATCTAAATGATTGATTAAATCATTGACCTTTGGTAATCATAATCCTCATGCCTGGATTATTCAGATACCTCAACTGGACTCAGTTCAACCTACTTCCCATATAAGATCCAAAGTTATCACGTGTTAAAAAAAAAAAAAAAAGCAACTCATATTTTGTTACTCCTCTACTCAAAACCTTCCAGTGGTTTCTATCTCACTCAGGGTAAAAGTCAAAGGACTCACACTGTTCTATAGGACAATATATAATAATTTCCTACCACTCCCCTGTTCACATCATTCCAATTAAATTGGCCTTGTTATTGTTCCTTGGACATACAACTATACCCCCACCTCAAGGTCTTTGCTATATTCTCTTGATGAAAAGTGGTCCCCCAGATATCTTCATGGTTTTCTTTCTCACTTGCTATAAATTCTTTACTCAAATCTTACTTATCTGACAGACCTAACCATTCTATATAAAATAACAAGATTCAGATTTTCGATATTACCACCTTCTTCCTTTATTCTACTTTATTTTCCCCTATTGCCCTAATTATCAGCTAATACATGTGCCTGCTATTGTGCTTAAATTGTTAGAGTACTGGGTGGCCAACCACACTTAGTTTCCATCTGCAAAAATGAGAATGTCTGCATAAACCTTATTAAAATGAAAAAATATCATACTTCCTGAAAAAGAAAAAAGAGTATTAATGTTTTGGACATCTATGTCAAAAATCCAATCAGTCAGGTTTGCTAGATTATCTTTTTTTCTTACAAGCAAATTTTTATTATGGGGAAAAAAACAAATCATAGCTCAGTTTGTCCTGAAGTCGTAAATTGCTATCACAGCAAATTCCAGTCAATATGTCAGAACCAAAAACACAGGAAGCGCATCCTTTTGCACCTGACACTTGGAAATGCTGGATAAAATGTTAACAACATAACCACCACCAAAAACTGCACGCTAAGCTCAAAAGCAAGAAAGAGATATCACCAGGGGATATCAACACAGGAGATATTCAAAACCAGAGGGGTAAGAAACTAATGATAGACAGTCCAAATATACATCAGAACCAGATACATGCAAATGACTGAAATACGGACAATCAATGTCTATACAGTCATGAAGGCAGAGCTAACTCCCCAAATAAAGAACAATGAAGGACTGTCATACTGGTGAAATGGATTTGTGTCAAAAAGCCACCCATAAGAAACTGGGCAGCACTCAGTGCTGCATGAAAGAATCAGAACTTCTTGGATTTTTTTTTTTTTTTGGAGACGGAGTCTCGCTCTGTTGCCCAGGCTGGAGTGCAATGGCACGATCTCGGCTCACTGCAAGCTCT
>NW_012103965.1:1790519-1826006 GCF_000951045.1 Mandrillus leucophaeus
TTTTTTTGGAGACGGAGTCTCGCTCTGTTGCCCAGGCTGGAGTGCAATGGCACGATCTCGGCTCACTGCAAGCTCTGCCTCCCGGGTTTATGCCATTCGCCTGTGGGACTACAGGCGCCCGCCACCACGCCAGGCCAATTTTCTTTTGTATTTTTTAGTAGAGACGGGGGTTTCACCGTGTTAGCCAGGATGGTCTCAATCTCCTGACCCCGTGATCCACCCGCCTCGGCCTCCCAAAGTGTTGGGATTACAGGTGTGAGCCACTGTGCCCGGCCAAATCAGAACTTCTAAAGGGATGTTTACTCTACAATCACGAAGGACTTTTCACATACTAGCAGACCTCTGAAAAGAAAAATAAAATAATTCTCTCTGTTAAAAGATATACTTTTTCTATCATTGAATTGCTTCTATTGTTTAATTTTTCTATAAAGGCACAATGAAAATATATTATTTTTGAAAACAGAAAAAATGACTTTCCCCCCCTCTGGTAGAGTTGGGGTCTTGCTACATTGTCCAGGCTGATCTTGAACTCCTGGGCTCAAGAGATCTTCTCGCCTGGGTCACCCAAAGTACTTGGATTACAGGTGTGAGCCACCTTGCCTGGCCCAAAGATGACAATTTTTTAACACAAATATTTCACTATGCAAATCAACTAGGTGAAATAAATGACAAAATAGGCCTTGATAAAACAGGTCACAGATGGCTCAAGGCTAATGAATGAATGACATCCATGATGAAAAGCAAAGACACTACAACATGAGCACTGTTTCAGGTTCCTGCAGGAATGTGTGTGTGTGTGTGTGTGTGTATTGCTGTGTTAATGTGTGCATATAGGATTGTGTTTCACTATACTCTAAGTATGAATAGTTGCCTTTACAGTAGAATTGAAAATTTTCAGATTCACAAATATAGCAGTAATGAGAGTCATGGAATAGCACATAAATAGAAACATCAATAAATATAAAAATACCAAAAGTAATCTGCACATAAACATCTGTTTGTCACACTTAAAACTTATTACACAACTAAGAGTTAATACTTTGTCAACAAAAAGGGATAAAATGTAAATCTTTAAATATACCTCTGAGAAACACTTCCTGAGTGTATCTGGGACTTTACCATCCACCACATGGAGCATTCTTTCCATTTCTTCCCGTATAACATAGTTCCCAGATTCACTTGAAAAAAGACTAAAAATGTCTAAGAGAAAGAAAGAATAAATTAATCTTAAAAAGATCAAATATACGTGGTGGAAGTAGGGAGAAAAGAGAAAGCTACAATAACTGAGTGATTACTAGGGCTAAGCACTTTATAAATACAGTTTATTCCTTAAAATAACCCAGCAACAAAAATTTAAAACAGCAGTATAGTATCTTTTCAAACATGCCAAATATGCAAACATCTTTAGGCATAACAATACAAAGTGTTAGCAAAGACTAGGACAAACATGACCTCTTATACACTGTTAATAGCAGCATAAATTATTGCAACCACTTTCATGAGTAATTTGGCAAAATCTAGTAAAGGTCAAGAGACATTCCATCTTTGAAAAACTCTGATACCTGCGTACAAAATACAGGATGTTCACTGAAATACTGTTTGTGAGAGCAAAACTTAGGAAAAAAAAGGTAAATGTCTATCAACAAGAGAACAGGTAAAATGAGATACACACAATGAAATACTACATAGAAGTTAAAATATGTTTCAAGATGGATAAATATCAAAAAATATAATATTCAGAGGAAAAGCAAATGACAAAATCATCTGTATAGTACAGTAGTACCCCCTGATCCATGGTTTTGCTTTCCAAGGTTTCAGTCACCTGTGGTTAACAGAGGTCCAAAAATATTAAATGGAAATTTCCAGAAATGAACAATTAATAAACTTTAAATTGCACACTGTTCTGAGTAACATGATAAAATCACTTGCCTCCCTCTTTATCCCACCTGGGACCTGAATGATCCTGTTGTCCAGTGTATCCACATGCTATCTGCCTGTTAGTCACTTAGTGGCCATTTTGGTTATCAGACTTATAGATCATAAGAAGAGTGAGTACAGTAAGATATTTTAAGAGCGCAAGTGACCATATTAACATAACTTTTATTATAGTATGTTGTTATAATAGTACTATTTTATTGTTCTTGTTAATATCTTACTGTGCCTAATTTTTAAATTAATCTTTATCATAGATATGTATGTATAGGAAGAAACAGTATATATAGGGTTTGGGAATATCTATGGTTTCAGACATCCACCGGGAGGGTCTTGGAACAGATCTGTGCAGATAAGGGGGAACTAATGTATACTATTTATTTAAAACTTTAAAACTGCAAAGTAGTTGACAATGTTTTAGGACACATAAACATGTTATAAATTTATTACAGCCAGCATGAGAAATGAATCACCAAATTCATGAAAGTAGTAACCTCTGTAGAGGGAAGAACAGAATGGGATCATGAAGGGATACAATGAAAACCTCACCTTAGTTTTAATATTTTTAAAAAATCAAATCAGAGACATAGGATGCAATGTTAAGAAATAGTAAAGCTAGGTGGAGGTATGTATTATATGTATGTTTGAAATATTGTTGTTATAAGCTGAACTTTATCCCCCTAAAGATATACTGAAGTCCTAACCTTAAAGTACCTGTGTATGTGAGATTATCTGGAAACAGAGTCTTTGTAGGTATAATCAAGTTAAGATGAGGTCATTAGGGTGGGACCCAACATAATATGACTGCTGCCCTTATAAGAAGAAAAGCACAAACAGAAAAAAAAGCCATGTGATAAGACAGGCAGGGATTAGAATGATACAGCTGCAGGACAAGGAACCCCAAGGATTGTAGTCATCCCAGAAGCAAGAGAGAAGAAAGAATTTTCCCCTACAGGTTTTAGAGAAAGCATGGCCCTGCTGACACTTTGATTTTAGACTTTTAGCCTTCAGAACTGTGAGATAATAAATATCTGTTGTTCTAAGCTACCTAGTTTGTGGTGCTTTGTTATGGCAGCCCTAGAAAACTAATACAATCACATTTTAAAAAATGAAGAAACTTTAAAAATATGTTTGTGACTTAAAAAATTGTTACCAATTGTACCTCAGTATCCATAGGGGATTAGTTACAAAACCCCCAAGGACACTAAAATCTGCAGGTGCTCAAGCCTCATATAAAATGGCATGGTATTTGCATGTGAAAACTAAAAAGAAAATCCTAAGCACCCCACCCAACTGAACAGACTCCCTCTCTTGGCCAAGGGGGCCCCAGAAAATCCTTAAAAACAGATACTGGTCATGAGGGGATGGGCAGTCAGACACATCTCATTATACCCAATCCCTTTTGCGGTTTAGATGCAACAACTAAACAGCATTAATGTTAAAATAAAGATCATAAGACTGACAGACTCTTTGTGGCAGAAAGATACCAAATTGCAAACAAAACCTAAAGCTATGCCAGGCAAGGATTAAGTCATGTACCTCTACACTTAAAGAATAAACTGCCAGGTGTGGTGGCTCACATTGGTAATCCCAGCACTTTGGGATGCCAAGACGAGAGAATCACTTGAGGCCAGGAGTTGGAGACCAGCCTGGGTAACATAGCGAGACCCCTATCTCTACAAAAAATTTAAAAATTAGCTTGGCATTGTGGCACATGCCTGTAGTCCCAGCTACTCAGAAGGCTGAAACAGGAGGATCACTTGAGCCCAGCAGTTCAAGGCTGCAGTGAGCTATCTTGCCACTGTACTGCAGACTGGGAGACAGAATGAAACCTTGTCTGAATCAACCAATCAATAAATTATGTTCTAACTGCTACAATATTTTTCTTTTTCTTTTTTTGAGACAGAGTATTGCCCTGTTGCCCAGGTTGGAGTGCAGTGGCACAATCTCGGCCTACTGCAAACTCCACCTCCTGGGTTCAAGCAATTCTCCTGTTTCAGCCTCCCTAGTAGCTGCGATTACAGTCACACGCTACCACGCCCAGCTAATTTTTGTATTTTTAGTAGAGACGGGGTTTCACCATGTTGGTCAGGCTGGTCTCGAACTCCTAACCTCAGGCGATCCACCTGCCTCAGCCTCCCAAAGTGCTGGGATTACAGGCATGAGCCACCGCCCCTGGCCATTTTTCTTTTTCTCTAGCAGTTATTGAATAAGCACTGGCCTTGAGATAAGTAATACTAAAACAATTGCAGCTCATTTACCACAAAATGCTAACATACTGACTCCTGTTCCACAAGCCATAACTACAGCTTTGACTGGACAAGAGAGCTATTTCAGTAACTATCAACAAGTTAGTGGTCTCCTGATAAGAAGACCACTGACCACGGACTGGCTCTGGCTGGTTTACAGAGGCTGCCCACTTGACTGCCTTGGTGTCCTTGTTTCATCTTTTGACTTATAGGGCCTAACTGTAATACATTTAAATGTTAATTCTCCACCCCAAAGTAAACATGGGACACGTATAACATGTACATTTGTTCAGTACACATGTGTCAGGAACCACTTCATGAATATTCATTGCCCCTTCGATAAGTTGTTGAATATGTACAACTGGCCAACCTCTTCAGCATAAGTCTCTGTTCCATTCATCCTTGCATAGTACCTGTTTGGGGTTATCTGCTGGAGGCTATGTTTCTCAGGCTGTCAGAATGGCCACCTTGCAGGCTGTAACCCTTTATAAGAAATAAAGTCTCCTTTCCAAATTTATAAATATAATTAAATAAAGTCTCCTTTCCAAATTTAGAGATATCATAATTTTTTTCAGTTGACACATATAACCTATCCACATCCTCCCATATATTTTAAATCATCACTAGGTTATTTATAGTGCCTAAAACAATGTGAATGCTATGTAAATAGTTGTTACAGTGTGTTGCTTTTTATTTGTATTATTTTTATTGCTATACTGTTACCTTAAGTTCCTGGCCTCAAAAAGATCCTCCTGCCTCAGCCTCCCAAATAACTAGGATTACAGGCATGCACTACCATACCTGTCCGGTATTTTTAATTATTGCTGCCTGGGGCCAATTTCTATTTCTGCTGGTGAAGAAATGCTAATTTGGAAAAACCAAGATCACAATTATATTCTAATACATAAAACTGGGTTTATGGATACATTCATTATCTTGATTATGGTAATGGTTTACTGGGCATATACATGTGTCAAAACATATACAAATGTATAACTAAGTATGCTGGCTCATGTCTCTAATCCTAGCACTTTGGAAGGCAGAGGCAGAAGGATCAGTTGAAGCCAGGAGTTTGAGTCTAGCCTGGGCAACCTAGCAAGACCCTATCTCTACAAAAATAAAATAAAGAAAATGAATTAGCTAGGCATGGTGGCATGCACCTATAGTCCTAGCTACTTGGGAGGCTGAGGTAGGTGGATCACTTGAGCCCAGAAGTTAAGGGCTGCAGTGAGCTATGTGCCACTGTGCCACTATACTCTTGCCTGGGCTACGGAGTGAGGCTATCTCCTCTGTCCCCTATCCCCTCAAAAAAAAACAAAAACAAAAGCAAAACCACGTATCAAAATATATACTTTATATATGTACATATCATTGTATGACAATTATACCTCAAAACTTTTTTAAAAAATGATCTCTTTATCCATTTTGTGCTACTATAATAGAATACCACAGATCTAGCAACTTATTATAACGAACAGAGATTTATTTCTTACAATTCTGGAGGCTAAGAAGTCCAAGGTCAAGGCACCTGCATCTGGCAAGGACCTTCTTGCTCTTCTAATATCCCATAGCAGAAAGCAGAAGAGCAAGAGAACACATGCAAGAGGGAGAGAGAAGGAGGCTGAATTCTTCCTTTATAAGGATGCCACTCCTGTGATAAGAAGCTCACTCCTGAGGTAACAGCATTCATGCATGCAGACCCCTCATGACCTAATCATCTCTTAAAGATCCCACCTCTCAACACTGTTGCACTGCAGATTAAGTTTCTACCTATGAACTTTGGGTAATGTGTTCAAACCTTAGCAAGAATTAAAAATAATGGTCTAGATTCAGGAATAGGAGAGGATTCTAAGAAATTCAGAAGCAGTCCCAGGGCAGTATATTAGTCTGTTGAGGCTGCTGTAACAAAATACCATAAACTGGGTGCTTATAAATAACAAATTTATTTCTCACAGTTCTAGAGGCTGGGAAGTACACCATCAATTTGGTGTCTGGTGAAGGACTACTTCCTAGTTCACAGACAGTCACCTCTCATTGTATCCTCACACGGAGGAAAATATAAAGGGTCTCTCTAGGGCCTCTTTTATTAGGGCACTTTATCCCACTCATAAGATACTTATGATTAACCCTCATGACTTAATCACCTCCCAAAGGCCCCATCCCCTAATACCAACCACCTTGGTGGTTAGGATTTCAATATATGAATTTTGAGGGAGACACAAACATTCAGACCATAGTAGGCAGATTAGAAAAGGAAGAAGGAAGAGAGAAAGACCCAGAATATGGTGGTCAAGAATAAAAGTGTAGGAATTTTGGGAACAAAATGTTACATTCTGTGTAATATAAACAGCTTCCATACTTCCCCTGGGAAATCTTCAATAAAATATGCAATGCTTATGAACGCTTTTGGTAAGGTAGATCTGTCTTTGGGGAGCTCAAACAAAACAATGAGGAGACAGAAGACCTTACAAATAAATGAACGAATTTTTTTAAACTAAATAAATCTATATCCTACAAAGCATAGAAGGACACCAAGCAACTGAGATTATCTTCCCTTTCACACTTAGCAGGGGAAATGGTGTCCTCTTATTATAGCGTTTCCCTGATTAGCAGGATTTAAAGGTAATGAATGAGGTGCCACACTTTTCTGTGCTTAGATAATTCACCTAATAAAATTAATTTCTGAAGTTAAAAGTAAAACATTAAAAAAAAAACCTTTTACAAAGAACGTATATAAAATATTATCAAGTAAGTAAACTTCGGTTTTGTTTGTGAAACAAAGAACAGACTACTACATCTATGTCATCAGAATTTTTAAAAATAAGTTATATTGAGACATAATGAACATCTCATAAAATTCACCCTTTTAAAGTAAACATTCCAGTGATTTTTAAAGTATACTTATAAGGTTGTGCAACTGTCACTCCTATGTAATTCCAGAACATTTTCACCAGAACATTTTCGCCAACCCAAAAGGAAACCCTGTACCCACTAGCAGTTGTTCTCCATTTCCCTCTCCCCGATACCTCCAGCAACCACTAATCTACCATTTTCTGCCACTGTAGATTTGACTAATCTTGAAATTTCATATAAATGGAATCATACCTATTGTGACTGACATCTATCACTAAGCAAAATGTTTTCAAGTTCATCCATACTGTAGCATGAATCAGTACTTTATTCCTTTTTATACCAGAGTAATTTTCCAGCATATGGATATATCATGTTTTATTTATCCATTTACCAGCTGGTGAACATTAGGGTTGTTTCCATTTTCTATCATGAACAATGATGCTATGACTATTTCCATACAAATTTTTTTTTGTGTGTGGTAAACATATGTATTAAATTTTATTGGGTATATACTTAGGAGTGGAATAGCTGGGACATACAGTAACAATGTTTAACAATTTGAGGAGCAGCCAGGCTGGCTTCCAAAGTTGCTGCAGTACTTTATACTCCCATCAGCAATGTATGATGAGGGTTACAATTTTTCCACATCCTCCTCAACACTTGTCATTATCAGGCTTTTTAATTTTAGCCACTCTAGAAGGTGTGAAGTAGTATCTCACTGTAGTTTTAATTTATATTTATCTAATGACTAATTATGTTGCACATTTTTTCAGGTGTTTATTTGCCACTTGTATATCTTCTTTGGGAAAATGTCACTTCAAATCCTCTACCTGTCATCAGAATTTTGAGATAAATTATTCTATACATAGATGTGGTATTATTTTTGAGATAATAAAAGTACTTACATTTTGCTTTCTCTTCATCTTTGCCTCTTGTAAGGAGGACAAGTCCAACTATTAAATTATTGAAGTGCAGCCCTTTGGATGTTCCACCAAAAGAACAGTAGATCACCTGGAAGAAGATGATAAAGCCAACCTTAGGACGCATTTCAGTTGTTGAGGAATCTGAGGCAGCTATCACCTTTAACAAATTTTATCTCCACTTCCAGAAAAGGCCCTGGTTAATTTTAGTGAAATGATGTTAAGTTTCTCCCTCTTCTTCCTCTTTTAGACCTTATTATTGCACTCAGTCAAGAATAGACTGTCTACTGTAAAATACATACAGATGGTCACCAACTTGATTTTTCAACTTTACAATGGTGTGAAAGTGATACACATTCAGTAGAAACCATACAGTATTCAATAAATTACATGAGATATTTAATACTTTATTATAAAATGTGATTTGCATTAGATGATTTTGCCCAACTGAAGGCTAATATAAGTGTTCTGAGCACATGTGTATATATATATATATACACACACACACACACACACACACACATATTTTATTTTATTTATTTAGTTATTTATTTTTTGAGATGGGGTTTCGCTCCTGTTGCCCAGGCTCCTGGAGTACAATGGTGTCATTTTGGCTCACTGGAACCTCTACCTCCCAGTTCAAGTGATTCTCCTGCCTTAGCCTCCCAAGTTGCTGGGATTATAGGCATGCGCCACCAGGCTGGGCTAATTTTGTATTTTTAGTAGAGATGGTATTTCACCATGTTGGCCATGCTGGTCTCGCAGTCCTGGCCTCAAATGATCTGCCCACCTCAGCCTCCCAAAGTGCTGGGATTACAGGCATGAGCCACCGCGCCCGCCCTGAGCACGTTTAAAACAGTCTAGGCTAAGCTCTGATGTTTGGTAGGTTAGGTGTATGAAATGCCTTTTCAACTTACAATATTCCCAGCTTACAATGGGTTTACCGGCTGTAATCCCAGGGTAAGTAGAGGAGTATCTGCATATTACAGACTCACACAATTGAATTATTTATTCTTTCTCTTGGGAGTCCTTACCAAGGTCCGAGAGTACAAAGGTCCTCCAACAGCCACAATAATGTGATAAGAATTTTGTGCAATTACATAACTTCCTTCAACCTTTGGAAAAATCATGCACATTACTTTGATTGGAAAAAAAGATACTCTCTAACTGAATGTTCAGAAATTCAAAGAGACTCCAAAAAACATTTTTTAACACTCTCAGAAATAAGTATTATAGTAATCAGAAATGAAGAACTATGCATAGGAAAGGGACAACAGAAATCACAATAAATTCATTCATTCAACAATTCTTTGTTGAGTGCCTATAATTTGTCAGGCAAAATTTCTGTCAATAAAAATGCATGATTAAAAAATAATTCGAGAAGTTTAACAGTCAACATGAAAACTGAAAATATATACTATTCACCAAATAATATTTATATATTTAATAACACCTGACAACTGATGTCAAAAACTATTTATCCTAGTGCCAGTGATAACTCAACCCAGCAATAACTAGCCAAAGGAAACAGCTACAGAACATTAAAAATATTTTTTAAAAAACCAAACAGAACTAACACACTTCATACAGTAACTATTTTTAGTTGCCCCATCTCCCACTCCGAACTAGAAGAAAATAACAGGGAAAAACAAAAACAAAAACACCTTTATCCCTGGGGAAGGGCAGGAAAACATAATGGCCCCAGACCTTACAGATCCCCTACCACTGGGAAGAAGGAAGATCTATGTAAAAGTCCCACTCCCAATTTCTGGGGACACAGCACCTGCCTAAAACTGAGACAGAAATGGGATTACAGAGAGCGTCCCCTCCCTACCACTCCCCACCGTCCACCCTTCCGCTAGCAAGCACTGAGGAATAAATAACTATAGTATACAGCTGGAGGGGAAGAAGAGTTTGTGGACAGAGACCTTCTCTGCAGTGTGATAACAAATAGAAGGTAAGATCAAAAGTTGAGGGTAGAGCAAACATTAGAAAAAATCTCTAAGAAAGAGCCCAAACCCCTTAAAAAAAAAAAAATTAACCCTAGAATGGAAATTGAAGCCTATATAGCACTGAGGGTAACCATAGCAACAAGACCAAAATTAAGATTAACTACAGACTATAATGACTCAACCTCCCAAGCTGAAAAAGGATACTACTTGGCTCAGTCTCTTCTGTCCTATATGAAACACTTATGTTTCAACCATAAATTTTAAGTCACAGAAAGAAAGAGGAAAACTCCAATATATTGTCAGAGACAAAGGAAAAATATGCTAACGGAGTTGAAGAATGCTTTGGAACAGCTCAAGAGTAAACTCAAAAGAGCTGCATAAGAGATTATCCAAAACGAAACAAAAGGCGGAAAATGTGAGGACAGCGAGCAGGGGAAGGTAGACAGGACAGAAAACCCAAGAGCTGTGAGATCATGTCAATGACGTAACATTCACGTAATCCTGATATCCTACAAAAAAAAAAAAGAGAATGGGGCAAAAGAAATATCTAAGGAGAAGACAAGGTTGGGGATTTTCAAAACAAATAGACACAAAACCACAGATAGTAAGAAGCTCAGAGAACAGGCAGAATAGATTACACTTCTAATCCCAAAAACCAACTAGACAAATTATATTGAAACTTCTCAAAACCAAAAATAAAAAAATGTTTAAGAAAGCCAGAAGAAAAAAAACACCAAAAAAATTACATTGAAAGAAACAAAAAATTATAACTGATTTATCATCAAAACTTATGTAAGCCAGAAATCAATGGTGTGAAATGCTGAAAGCACTAAAAGAAAAAAACTCAACCATAAGTCCTGTACCTGGTGAAAATATCTTTCAAAAAGAAAATGTATTTTGCTTCTTTTTTTTGTTGCTGGGGGAGGTGGAAACAAAAACAGAGAAGTCATTACCAGCAAAAAAGGAACACAAAAAAGTACCTCAGGTTGGAGGAAATATTATGCCATTAGAGATACATGTACTTCCATAAAGAAATAAGAATACTGGAAATGGCATAAATGAAGGTAAACATAAAAGCATTTTTCTTATTTTTAAACACTGTGAAAGATAACTAGCAGTCTACAGCAGTAAGAGAAGAAATGTAATGTGTCTTTATAGAATATGTAAAAGTAAAACACGTAACAATAGCACAGAGGATGAGAGAAAGGAATTGGAAGTATACTGTTGTATAGTACACATAAATGTTGTCTAATACACCATTAAATGGTTTATTATACCAATTCACATGTGGTATATCTCATCTTTAAATTGCCAGTCACCAGGAAATTACATGACCTTAGTACTCTAGTGTTTAAGCCTAACATTGACCTCAATAATAAACTCTTATTTTTATAATAATAAAAACAATAGCTAATATTTAAATGCTTATTATGTGGCATTTTACTACTGTAAGTTCTTTACCAGTATTAAGCCTTTAGATGACTCCACAAGGAATACTGGCATCCTCATTTTAGGGCTGGGGGAAACCAGAGCCCAAAGAGATTTAGTAACTTGTCCAAAGTCATACATCAATGAAGCAGCAGAGTCAGAATTTTAACCTAGGAAAGACAGGCTTCTGAAACTGAATTTTTAACCAACTTTTAGTTCTATAGTACAAGTAATATGTTAGTCTGTTTTGCATTGCTATAAAGGAATACCTGAGGCTGGGTAATTTTTATAAAGAAAAGAGGTTTGCTTGGCTCACGGTTCTGCAGCCTGTATAAGCATGGCACCAGCATCTGCTCAGCTTCTCATGAGGCCTCAGAAAACTTCCACTTGTGACAGAAAGTGAAGGGGGAACAGAGAGCAAGCATGTCACATGGTGAGAGACGAAGTATGTACGAGAGGAGAAAGTACCAGGCTCCTTTAAACAACCAGCTCTTTCATGAACTAACAGAGTGACAGTGCACTCATTACTGTGGGGAAAGCACCCAGGCATTCATGGGGGATCTGACTCCATGATCCAAACACCTCCCACCGGCCCCCACCTCCAACACTGGGGATCACATTTCAATATGAGATTTGGAGGGGACAAATATCCAAACTATATCAATTATATACACTCATTTCTAGTTAATTTGTCTAGAATTATATGAAAGACATCATCAGCAAGACATACATCATTTTGGTGAAATCTCCTGAAGATTAAACAAACAAATTTCAAACGGTAACAAATTCAATTTATAAACACTGTGGTTTTGGCATCCCTTTCCATTCACTGTATCTTGATAATCCAGTCTCTTCACTTTTGACAATTTCATTGACTTTAATACAAAGAGTAAAGCAGTGACGGTAAAATTAACAAGGAAATTTTGAGTAGGGTAGGTATGACTTTCAGTTTTGCAAGTACTTGTAAAATGTAACAGATTTTGTATGGAATAAATTTGGTTAGAATATACTGCTACCTCCCTATCACTCCCAAAATACAAGTACAGCAATAACCTTCTAGAATCACCCAATTCATCTGACAAATGATTAAGAGAAAGCCCCCAAAAACAACCATTTCCTAAATTCTAGGATGTACATATTTTCCGCCTTTTATCAATGTTTCAGAAAGCAGTATGCATCTAACACCTCTAATGTCTAAGTACTCTTTTTTCACTCAAAAAAAAAAAGAACTATTTAAATGGTTGCCTATTATAAGGTGACCATTTATGGTGACCATTTAAATATTTAAAGACCTTATAATAGGTGGCCATTTAAACATTTAGGGAATATTAAGTGCCATGTTCATTACTAATCAGCTTTCATTTTCGGATTTAGAAGACAGAGTGTGAATAGGACAGCAAGGATGCTGGCAGTCCAGGGTGGTCTTGATGTCATTTTTTGAAAAGCACTTAATAAAGGTAAAGTGTTATTTATACAATTTGTTGCAAGACTTTTGTTTTAAAATCCCTATAATAATTTTCTGGCCGGGTGCAGTGGCTCATGCCTGTAATCCCAGCACTTTGGGAAGCCGAGACGGGTGGATCACTTGAGGTCAGGAGCTCCAGACCAGCCTGGCCAATGTGGTAAAACCTTGTCTCTACTAAAAATACAAAAATTAGCTGGGCATGGTAGCAGGCGCCTATAATCCCAGCTACTTGAGAGGCTGAGGCAGGAGAATCACTTGAACCCAGAAGGCAGACGTTGCAATGAGCCAAGATTGCACCACTGTACTCCAACCTGGGCAACAGAGCGCTGTGTCTCAAAAGAAAAACAAAAAATTTATTTAGCTATTAAAAAAGGAAAGCCCAGAGCAATTAGGCAAGAGAAAGAAATAAAGGGTATGCAAATTGAAAGGAAGTCATCAAATTAGCCTTGTTACCAGATAACATGACTTTGTATTTTAAAAAGATTCCACCAAAAAACTGTTAGAACTGATAAATTCAGGAAAGACTGCAGGATAGAAAATCAAAATACAAAAATCAATAGAATGTATATACACCAACAGTAAATAATCTAAAAAAGAAATCCCAAGTGAGTAATCCGAGTTAAAACAGCTACAAAGAATATAAAATACCTAGGAATCAGTTTAGCCAGAGATGTGAAAGGTCTATAAAAGGAAAACTATAGAACACTGATGAAATAAATTGAAGAGGACACACGCAAAAATGGAATGATATTCTATGCTCATGGATTGGAATAATTAATTTTTTTTCCTTTTTTTTTGGAGACAGTCTCATTGTGTCGCCCAGGCTGGAGTGTAGTGGCTCCATTTTGGCTCTCTGCAAACTCCACCTCCCAGGTTCAAGCGATTCTCCTGCCTCAGCCTCCCGAGTAGCTCAGATTATAGGCACGCACCACCATACCCAGCTAACTTTTTGTATTTTTAGTAGAGATGGGGTTTCACTATGATGACCAGGCTGGTTTTGAACTATTGGCCTCAAGTGATCTGCCTGCCTTGGTCTCCCAAAGTGCTGGGATTACAGGCATGAGCCGACCACACCCAGCCAGACTTCATTTTGTTAAAATGACAATACTAACCAAAGCTATTTATAAATTCAATGCAATCCCTATCATAATATCAATGACATTCTTCATAGAGAAAGAAAAAGAGAATTCTAAAACGTACATGAAACCTCAAAAGACCCCAAACAGCCAAAACAATCCTGAGCAAATAACAAAACTGGCAGCATCAAACTACCTGACTTCAAATTTACTAAAAACCTATAGTAACCGAAACAGCATGGTACAGGAGGAGGGCAGGGAAGTGCTGGGTAGAGAAAGGCAGGTGCCTGGCTAGGGCTCCACCCTCAGGCCTGTGCCCACGGACCTAGGTGAGGACAGGCACTCCTGCCTTGGTGCCCAAATGTTGCATTTTCCAAGACCAGCCTGGCCTGCCACGCTCCCATCGTGTGCCTATAAAAATCCCAAGACCCTAGCAAGCAAAGACACACAAGTGGCTGGAAGTTGAGAGGAACATATCAGCAGAAGAACGCACAAGTGGCTGGATGTCCAGAGGAACACATCAGTTGAAAAGCACACTGACAGGCACTGGCAGATGCTGGCAAGCCACTGACCAACAGAACAATGCAGAGTTTGGCTGGGGCAGTCAGAGGAAAGTCCAGCAGCTGAGCGGCCCAACTCCAGGGGAAAACCGCCTTCCCAATCCCCTTTTGGCTCACAGTCCATCTGTTGAGAGCTACTTCCACCATTCAAAAAAATCTTACACTCATTCTCCAAGCCCACAAGTGATCCGACTTTTCTGGTACACCAAGGCAAGAATCCAGGATACAGAAAGCCCTTGGGATAATGCAGAGGGTCTAATGAACTGATAAACACAAGTCACCTAGAGATGGCAAAACTAAAAGAGCACACAGTAACACAAACCCACTGGGGCTTCAGGAGCTGTAAACATTCACCACTAGACGCTGCCTGTGGTGTCAGAGCCCCACAACCTGCCCATCTGTATGTTTTTCCCTAGAGGTTTGAACAGCAGGGCACTAAAGAAGCAAGCCACACCCCCGTCACACACCCTGCAAGGGCGACAAGGAAACCTTTCTGATTCAGTACTGGCATAAAAACAGACACAGACCAGTGGACAACAGAGAACCCAGATATAAATCCACACATTTACAATCCACTCATCTTCACAAAAAAGCACAAAGAACATACAATGGGGGGAAAGAACAGTCTTTTAAAAAAAATGGTGCTAAGAAAAATGGATAACTATATGCAGAAAAAACTAGGTCAGACAGGATGGCTCGTGTCTGTAATCCCAGCACTTTGGGAGGCCAAGGCAAGTGGATCACTTGAGGTCAGGAGTTCAAGACCAGCCTGGCCAACATGGCAAAACCCTGTCTCCACTAAAAATACAAAAATTAGCTGGGTATGGTGGCATGCACCTGTAATCCCAGCTAGTGGGGAGGCTGAGACAGGAGAATTGCTCTAAACCCGGGAGGCGGAGGTTGCAGTGAGCCGAGACCGTGCCACTGCACTCTAGCCTGGGCGACAGAGCAAGACTGTCATAAAATAAAAAACAAGAAACTAGACTCCTCATTTTTCACCATACACAAAAAATCAAATCAAAGTGGACTGAAGGCCTAAATCCAAAACCTGAAACTATGAAACTACTAGAAAAAAACACTGGGGGAAATGCTCCAGGAGATTGATCTGGGAAGAGATGTTTTTTGTGTAATACTTCAAAAGGGCAAATAACAAAAGCAAAAATAGACAAATCGGATTTCATCAAGCTAAAAACTTCTGCTCAGCAAAGGCAACAATCAATAAAATTAAGAGACAACCTGTAGAATGGAAGAAAACATTTGCAAAATACCCTCAAGACTGTATAAGGAGCTCAAACAACTTACTAGCAAAAAACAAAACAAAAACAAACCCACAAAAAATTCTATTTTTAAATGGGGAAAGTCCCAGCACTTTGGGAGGCTAAGACAGACAGATAACTTGAGCTCAGGAGTTCGAGACCAGCCTGGGCAACATGGCAGAAACTCCCGTCTCTGTAAAAAATACAAAAATTAGCTGCGCGTGGTGGCACACACTTGTAATCACAGTTACTCGGGAGGCTGAGGCGGGAGAATCACCTGAGTCCAGGAGGCTAATGTTGCAGTGGGCCAAGACTGCACCACTGCACTCCAGCGTAGGCAATGAAATGAGACTCTGTCTAAAAAAAATTAAAGAAATGGGCAAATGATCTGAAACCTTCAAAAGAAGACATAATAAATGGCCAGCAGTCACATGAAAAAATGTTCAACATCACTAATCATCAGAGAAATGCAAATCAAAACTACAATGAGATAAAATCTCACCCCAGTTAAAATGGCTTATATCGAAAAGCAGGCAGACTGGGCAGAGTGGCACACGTCTGTAATCCCAGCACTTTCGGAGGTCAAGGCAGGTGGATCACAAGGTAAGGGGTTTGAGACCAGCCTAGGCAACATGGTGAAAGCCCATCTCTACTAAAAATGTAACAATTAGCCGAGCATGGTGGCATGCGCCTGTAATCCCAGCTATTCGGAAGGCTGAGGCAGGAGAACTGTTTGAACCCAGGAGGTAGAGGTTGCAGTGAGCCGAGATTGTGCCACTGCACTCCAGCCTGGGTGACAGAACAAGACTCCATCAAGGGGGGAAAAAAAAGAAAGAAAGAAAGAAAAAGAAAAGCAGGCAATAACAAATGCTGGTGAGGATGTGGAGAAATATAAATTAGTACAGACATTGTGTAAATTAGAACAGCCACGGCTGTTCCTCGAAAGACTAAAAATAAAATTACCATATGATCCAGAAAATTGCTACTGGGTATATATCCAAAAGAAAGGAAATCAATGTATCAAAAAGATACCTGTACTACCATGTTTATTGCAGCACCATTCATAATAGCCAACATTTGGAATTAACCTAAGTGCCCATCAACAGATGAATGGATAAAGAAAATGTGGTATATACACACACAATGGAATATTATTCAGCCAGAAAAAAGAGATTGGGTGCTGTGGCTCACGCCTATAATCCCAGCACTCTGGGAGGCCGAGGCAGGCAGATCACGAGGTTAAGACATCAAGACCTTCCTGTCCAATGTGGCAAAACCCTGCCTCTACTAAAAATGCGAAAATTAGCTGGGTGTGGTGGCACGCACCTGTAGTCCCAGCTACTCGGGAGGCTGAGGCAGGAGAATCGCTTGAACCTGGGAGGTAGAGGTTGCAGTGAGCCAAGATCGCCCCACTGCACTCCAGCCTGGCGACAGAGCAAGACTCCCTCCAAGGAAAAAAAAAAAAGAAATACTGCCATTTGCAACAACATGGATGGAACTGGAGTTCATAATGTTAAGTGAAAAAAGTCAAGCAGACCAGGTGTGGTGGTTCATGTCTGTAATCCTAGCACTTTGGGAGGCCAAGGCAGGAGGATCACTTGAGCTCAAGAGTTTGAAACCAACCTGGGCAACAAAGTGAGACCTCATCACTACCAAAAAACAAAAATAAGCCAAGCACAGAGAGACAAATATCACATGTTCTCACTCATATGTAGGAGCTAAAAATAGATCTCATGAAGATGAGAGTAGATTGGTGTTTACCAGAGGATAGGAAGAGTAGTGGGGAGGAAAGGGGAATAAAGATAAGTTGATTAATGGGCCCAAATATACGGTTTGACAGAAGAAATAAAACGTAGTGTTAGATCAGTAAGGTGACTATAACTTATAATAATCTAGTGTACATTTCAAAATAACTAGAAAAAATTAATCCAAATGTTTCTAGCATAAAGGACAAACATTTAAGGTAATGAATATCCCAAGTACACTGAGATTTGATATTTACAAATTATGAATGGATTAAATGATCACATGTACCCCCCAAAAATATACATCTATTATGCATCGTTAAAGGAAAAGAAAACACTTTCTTAAACATTTTGTAGCCATGAATATCCAGTCAGAGACTCAGTATACTGTCATACTAATATAGAAGATTGATGCATGTGGTAATGATCTCACTAGCCTCCTCTCAGACAATGATGTCATCCCAGTAAATAACATGATTAGCTAAACAATATGATTAGTAAATAATATGATTAGCCCAGTAAATAATATGATTAGAGGGAAATCTGTCTGTATTGTCAAAGAAAAAGACTTATACTATAATATACCAAAAATCTACCTCCTGCCTAATAGTTAAGAAGTCAAAAACGGGTAGATGTAGGATGGGTGCAGTGGCTCACGCCTGTAATCCCAGCACTTTGGGAGGCCGAGGTAGGAGGATCACCTGAGATCAGAAGTTCGAGACCAGCCTGGTCAACATGGTGAAGCCCCATCTCTACTAAAAATACAAAAAAATTAGCCAGGTGTGGTGGCTGGCGCTTGTAATCCTATCTACTTGGGAAGGCTAAGGCAGGAAAATCCCTTAAACCCAGGAGGTGGAGTTGCAGTGAGCCGAGATCGCTCCATTGTGCTCCAGCCTGGGCAACAAGAGTGAAATTCCGTCTCAAACAAAACAAAAAAAAAGGTAGATGTGTGTAGGTCTCCAGAGTTCAGAAACAGTTGTAGCACGTTTCAACTGCTGCTTTCAGATACTGGTCCTTCCACTGTCTAATGGATATAGGGTAAAGGGTTATCCCTTATCCCACAGTTCCTTAGAGGAAATAGTTAAGTGACAGATACTGTTTTATCATGGCTTTTAGAATCAGAAAGGCCTGACTTTGAAGCCAGGCTTTACTAATATATCAACTGTGTGGTCTTAAGCAAATCACTTAACTTTCTGAGCCTTAGTTGCATTCCATGACACATATGTTGAAGCAATGTGCCAAGTCTTCTCATTCCAGGACCTAAGCTGGAAAGCAGCCCATGGGTGGTTTATCTCAGGACAGCAGGGGGAAGCCAGAGTTTGAAGTCACTTTGTTAACTAGTAAGAATTCAGCACTGATGAGCTCATAACTTTTGCTTGAAAATATTTTTCCAGAGTAAACTCTAGTACACCAATCTAACTGCTTGATTAATTCATCAACAGAACCAAATTAATGTTTTCAAATTTTAATTTTATATAATTCTCCTGAGGATCAATACTTTTCAACTTTTTTTTTTTTTTTTTTTGGAGACAAGGTCTCATTCTATTGCCCAGGCTGTAGTGCAGTGGCACAACCACAGCTCATCACAACCTTGACTTCCCAGGCTCAAGTGATCCTCCCACCTCAGCCTCTCAAGTAGCTGAGAACACAGGCACATGCCATCACACCTTGCTAATTTTTTCATTTTTTGGTAAAGATGGGATCTCACTATGTTGCCCAGGCTAAAAAAAATTATCTTGACTGACACAGAGTTAAAAAGTAAAGTATACATAAGTTAAAAAGGCAAAAAATATATGCCTTCCCAAAGAACTTGATGTCACCAACATACATGCTTAAAAACCATCTTTAGGTAATGACAAAGATGAACTATGAATTCATAAAATAAGTCATGTTGTATGTTGCTGAGTTTCGAAGAATAACTCAAACACAACATAAGGCTCATGGTATATACACTATGAAAACATTAAGTACTCATTCGCATAAAACATACTTACTACTGATAGTTTCAAATGTTAACATTTAAATGCAAGCTCTGTGGCTGGGCGTGGTGGCTCACGCCTATAATCCCAGATCCCCGCACTTTGGGAGGCCGAGCTGGGTGGATCACCTAAATTCAGGAGTTCGAAACCAGCCTGGCCAACATAGTGAAACCTCATCTCTACTGAAAATACAAATATTAGCCAGGCATAGTGGCGGGTGCCTGTAATTCCAGCTACTCGGGAGGCTGAGGCAGGAGAATCACTTGAACCTGGGAGGCGGAGGTTGCAGTGAGCCAAGATCACACCACTGCACCCCAGCCTGGGTGACAGTGAGACTCCGTCTCAATAAATAAATAAATAAATAAATAAAATAAAGTAAGATTTAAAAATGCAAGCTCTGTTCCTATATGTGTGTGTTTTGAAAAAAATGTTCCTTCTAAAACTAAAAAGTATGTGTGTTTACATTACTGTTTCTTCAATGTAGAGTCCAATAGAACAAAATGTTTCTTTACTTCAAATGTGTTTCATAGTACTAACCATTTCATTTCTTTTCGGTATGTAAATATCTTAAGGTAGAGTCATGCTTAGCTCCAAAAAAATAATAAAGGGCCCCTTGAAATTCTGTAAATAATAACATACAAATGCAAAGTATAAATTCCTGAAGTCTAAGCAAAGAACAAATACTGAGGAAACAACTACCAGGGATTAGAAAGCAGAATAGTACCCAAAGCCCACACTGAGTTGATCAGTCAGGCAGAAGAGACACCTCATTGAACATCCAGAGTATTTAGGAGAGACCCCAAAAGAGTTAATCCTTAGTATCGAGGCAAGGGCAAGACTTATACTAAAGTCTATTCAAGACTCACCATTACAAAGCTTTAACACAGGATTCAAGAGGATTAGCTAATCTGTGTTTAAGTGTGTGCTAGAATAAAATCCAACATTTTAAAAATAAAGACAACAAATTCAGGTACTTATAAGGTTTACAGTGTCTACGAGATATCAAAAATTTACTAGATACAAGAAACAGAAAATTGTAACCAATCACCAGAAAAGTATCAGGCAAAAGAGTGACAGAGATGATAAAAACTGGTATACAAGAAGTTTAAAACAGCTATTATAAATATGCTCAAGAATTTAAACAAAAATAAAAACATGGAAATAGAAACTATATTTTAAAAAGAAACATGAAACTTTAGAGTGAAAAATATAATATCTGAACTAAAAAGTTATTGTGTGGTGTTCTTTTGTTTGTTTGTTTATTTTGATACAGGGTCTTTCTCTGTTGCCCAGGCTGGAGAATACAGTGGCATGATCTTGACTCATTGCAACCTCTGCCTCCCAGGCTCAAGCAATCCTCCCACCTCAGCCTCCCAAGTAGCTGGGGCTACAGGTGTATACCACCACTCCTGGCTAATTTTTTGTATTTTTTGTAGAGGAAGGGTTTCGCCATGTTGCCCAGGCTGGTCTTGAACTCCTGGGCTCAAGTGATCGACCTGCTTAGGCCTCCCAAAGTGCTGGATTATAGGGGTGGGTCACTGTGCCTGGCCCTGTGTAGCCTTAAAAGCATATTAAACACTACTGAATAAAAAAGCAGTGAACTTGAAGAAAGGGGAATAGGAACTATCCAATCTGAAGTACAGTGAAGAAAAAGAGCTAGAACTGGGGGTGGGTGGGGAGGAAAGGAAAGAAAATAATCAGTCTCAGTAACCTGTGAAAAACCACCAAGCTTTTTACATACCCGTACTTAGAGACCAAGAAAAGGGAAGGATGAACAGAAAACATACTTGAAGAACAGTACTGAAATACCTCCCAAATTTGATGATAAACCCATGGATCCAAAATGCTCAAAGAAACTCACATGTCCAAACAAAGGTATATCATACATTCCTGAAAAATAGTAATAGAGAAAATCTTGAAAGCACTAAGAGGGAAAAAGATATACAGTGAAACAAAAATAAGAATAATCACTGACTTGTAATCAGAAACAATGTAAGCCACAAGACAACAGAAGAAACAACTTTACTATACTGATAGAAGAAAAAAGCTCAGCCTAGGATTATATATCCAACAACAAAATTACAAATAATTTTAAAAAGGGCAAATGACTTAAATAAAACGATGCAACATCTTTAGTCATTAGGGAAATGCAAATCAAAACCAGAATGACATACAACTTCACACCTACAAGAATGGCTATAATAAAATGAATAAGTACGGGCATGGTGGCTCACGCCTGTAATTAATCCTAGCACTTTGGGAGGCTGAGGTGGGTGGATTGCCTGAGCTCAGGAGTTCAAAACCAGACTGGGCAACACGGTGAAACCCCAACTCTACTAAAAATACAAAAAAATTAGCCAGGCATGGTGGCGTGTGCCTGTAGTCCCAGCTACTTGGGAGGCTGAGGCAGGAGAATGGCTTGAACCTGGGAGGCAGAGGTTGCAGTGAGCCGAGATCGCGCCACTGCACTCCACACTCCAGCCTGGGCGACAGAGTGAGACACCATCTCCAAAAAAATAAATAAAATAAAATAAATTAACAAGAATGTAAAAAAACCTGCAACACCCATACACTGTCGGTTGAAATGTAAAAGGGTACAGCTGTTCTGGAAAACAGCCTGGTGGTTCTTCAAAAAGGCAAACACAGAATTACCATATGACCTGACAATTCTGATCCAAAAAGAACTGAAAACAGAGATTCAAACAGATACCTGTATGCCAATATTCACAGCAGCATTATTTACAATAGAAGAAAGGTGGAAACAACCCATTAAAAATGAATGAATAAAATGTGGTATATACACACAGTGAAGTATTATATAGCCACAAAAAAAAAAAAAAAAAAAAAAAAATGGGTGTTTGCAGCCATTACAGCTCTCCAGCACCTTTAGCTCACTGAGCTCCTGCAGAGGGAGCTGAAGAATAAGTAAACATTCTCAAACACAACATGGCCTGTACAAAACAGAGAGCCTGCAAATTGACCATGGTAAAGCACACAGGAAGCAATTAGCCATAAAAGCCATTCACAAGAGTGCACCCTCTGTTGGAGGGGTAAAGAAATGTCATCATTACAGGCCTGGTACTCTGTGACACTGAACTTCTGATTCACAAACCTCCCTTCCAGCATCTGGTATGGGACTTCAAAACAGATCTGTGCTTCCAGAATACAGCTACTGGTGCTCTGCAATGATGGTTGACCTTTTTGGAGACATCAACCACTCTGCCAGCCATGTCAAACATGTAACAATTATGCCAAAAGACATTCAGCTACCTTGCAGCATATATGGAGTACATGCTTAAGAATATGCTATGATGAGAAACACTTCATTCTCAAAAAAGAAAAAAAAATTCTCTCTTCCCTGTTACTGGTAGTTCTGAACCCTAGATTTTTTTCCCCCATGGGGTAAAAAGCTACCTAAGTAAATGACTGCAAGTGGGAAAATGGGGAACAGAAATCAGGTACAAGGAGTTTTTCTATTTTCATGTTGCATGAGAATTTTTAATATAAATATGGGTATATAAAGCATTAATGCAAGTCAGAGTGTTTCAGTGAGCAAGTTTCCACAGTTCAACTAGTAAGTACATATTTTTAATATTGTCTCTCTTCTGTGTTGTTCCTGTAACTGCAAAAAAAAGGAATGGGCCAGGCACGGTGGCTCACGACTGTAACCCCAGCACTTTGGGAGACTGAGACAGATGGATTACTTGAGGTCAGGAGTTCAAAACCAGCCTGGCCAGCATGGTGAAATCCCATCTCTACTAAAAATACAAAAATGAGCCGGGTGTGGTGGTGGGCGCCTGTAGTGCCAGTTACTCAGGTGGCTGAGGCAGGAGAATTGCTTGAGCCTGGGAGGTGGAGGTTGCAGTGAGCAGAGATCACGCCACTGCACTCCAGCTTGGGCAACAGAGCGAAACTCCAACTCAAAAAAACAAACAAACAAAGGAATGAAGTTCTGATATATGCTACAAATGTATGAATCTTGAAAACATTATGATAAGTGAAATAAGCCAGACATAAAATGGCAAATATTGTATGATTCTACTATATGAAATATTTAGAACAGGCAAATTCATAAAAACAGAAAGTAGACTGGAGGTTATCAGGGGCTGGGGAGGAAGAGGAATGGGAAATTATTGCTTAACAGGTACAGTATTTCTGTTTGGTGTGATGAAAGAAGAATTATTTTTCCATGTGAATTTGAGAAAAATGGAGTGATGAAAAATGTTGAAAACAGATAGGCGTGGTGATTGGGCAACATTGTGAATGTAAATACCACTGAAATGTTCACTTAAAGGTGATTAAAATGGGCCAGGCACAGTGGCTCATGCCTAAAACCCCAGCACTTTGGGAGGCCAAGGCACGAGGATCACTTGAGCCCAGGAGTTTGAGAACAGCCTGGACAATGTAGTGAGACCTCATCTCTACTAAAAAAAAAACTAAAAATTAGCCAGGCATGGTGACGCATGCCTGTAGTACCAGCTACTTGGGAGGCTGAGCTGGGAGGATTACTTGAGCCAAGGAGGTCAAGGCTACAGTGAGCCGTGATCAAGCCACTGCACTCCAGCCTGGGTGACAGACTGAGACCCTGTCTCAAAAAAAAAAAAAAGCTAAAATGATTAATTTTATGTCATAAATCCCAATACTTTGGGAAGCCAATGCAGGAAGATCGCTTAATGCCAGGACCCTTACCACTACAAAATATTCAAGAATTAGCCAGGTGTAGTGCCATGCACCCATAGTTCCAGCTACACAGGGTGCTAAAGTGGGAGGATTTCTTGGGCCTCGGAGATTGAGGTACCACTGCATTCCAGCCTAGGCAACACAGTGAGACCAGCCTGGCCAACATAGTAAAACCCCGTCTCTACTAAAAGTACAAAATTATCTGTGCATGGTGGCGTGCGCCTGTAGTTCCAGTTACCTGGGAGGCTGAGGCAGGAGAATCACTGGAACCTAGAGGGTGGAGGTTGCAGTAAACTGAGATCGTGCCACTGCACTCCAGCCTGGGCGACAGAACCAGACTCTGTCTCAAAAAAACAGAAAACAAACAACAAAAAAACAGCCAACTGGCTTTTTTGTTGATCATGACTGTTAAACATTTTTTAAATCAGTGGTACAAATTATGACATAGAAAGCATGTGTATCAGTTTTGTAAATGACAAAGTTGGTAGAGATAGCTAAAAGGTAATAGAATTAAATCAAATTCATCTTAGGCTGTGACACTAGGCTAAAAGCTACAAAATTACATTTAATCTATTTAAATTGCAGTTTCCTTATAAACTCAGCATATATAAATATATAGAAGAAGATCAAGCTTGAAATTTTTAGCCAACAAAGTGATGACCTTTTTGCTTGTTTAGGCTAATATAATTTCATGCTGAATGGTAGTGATTAAAGAATTAAATATTCTCCTACTGTTCACTAATCTAATTCCATCTAGAGAACAGTATGGGATTAACCATTATGTATATTAACTGTGGTTAAGCAGCAGCAGTAAAAAGGACTTGTTCACATCTCTAGAAGGGAAAGTTCCAGTTTCCCAATTCAAACAGCTAAATTCCACCTCCATGAAGCAGCGGATTTCCAGTTGAGACTCAAGTAAAGACAACAAAAATTTAAGGATTATGAAAGTGTGACAAAATCATTAGTGACTTTTAGCTGCACCCCTACCTCCAAACCCAGAAAACAAGGCTGGGACTAGGTCAGGTGAATTTACAGAATTGTTTTACTGCCCCCAAACTTAAATGGAGTAGAACCAAAACACAAAAATTTTACTGAATTAATGATATCCTACATCATTTTCAAGTTGGTGTGCTACATCAATTTATAACATCCAACATTTAGCATGATACAAAAACTGTAGCCTTGAGAGAAATGCTAGAGAAGGATGTGAGTGAAAAACTGACCACTTTTTAAAATAAGTTATTAGTTACAATGGGATATTATTCAGCCATAAAAAGGAATGAAGTTCTGATACATGTTACAACATGAATGAACTTTGAAAACATTATGCTAAGTGAAATAAACCAGACACAAAAGGACACATATTATATGATATCATTTACGTGAAGTAATTTGAATTGGCAAATTCATAAAGACCAAAAGTTGACTGGGTGTTATGAGAGTTTAGGGGAAGGGATTGGGAGCATTAATGGTTAATGGGTCGAGTTTCTGTTTGGGATGATGAAAGGTTTTAGAAAAAGATAGTGGTGATGGCTACAAAATATTGTTAATGTAGTTAGTGTCCGTGAACTGTACTCGTTAAAATGGTTAAAATGGCAAATATTACGTTTTATATATTTTGCCACAATAAAAATTTTAAAACATAGTAAAATACAGGGACTCAGATTAAGACTATTCAGATAATAAATACAAGTATAATAAACACTTAGATAAAAAGTACTTCTGCGAGCTAGGCACAGTAGCTCATGCCTGTAATCCCAGCACTCTGGGAGGCTGAGGCAGGCAGATTGCTTGAGCCCAGGAGTTTGAGACCAGCCTGGGCAACATTGTGAACCCCATCTCTACCAAAAAAATGTAAAAATTAGGCAGAAGTGGTGACGTGCACCTGTAGTCCCAACTACTCAAGTGGCTGAGGTGGGAGGATTGCTTGAGCCCAGAAGGCAGAGGTTGCAGTGAGCTGAGACAGCGCCAATGCACTCCAGCCTGGTTGACAGAGTGAGACTCCATCTCAAAAATAAAAATAATACAAAATTTAAAAATACACTATAACAACTATTCACATAGTATTTACATGGCAATAGGTATTGTAAATAATCTAGAGATGATTTAAAGTACACAGGGGGTGAGGGGTGTGCGCATACTAAACATTTTATTTAAGGGACTTGAGCATTTGCAGATTTTGGTATCCTGGTGGGCCTAGAATCAATCCCTGACAGATACCAAGGGTGACTGCATAAGTATCTTCAGTATCAGCATTGGAACTCTTCCCTCACATAATACATTTTCAGGGAGTAATCTGTTGAAAATCCCAAACTGTTATTTAAACAAACTACCAAGAATACTATTAAGTCCTCATTTAACATCATGGATAGGTTCTTGGAAAGTGCAACTTCAAATGAAACCTGGTAAAATGAAACCAATCTTACCACAGGTTAATTGATATAAACAAGAGTCAAGTTCCTGAGGTATATTTCTGGTCACAAAAACATCACCAAACTTCTAAATAAATACCCCAAAAAGTTTCAAATATTAAACATTGAAATAAACATGAGCTATACATACATTTGAGAAAGATTAATCAAAACAAGTAACATAAATAACTATATTTACCCAATTATTACAGTTCAGTGTCACAGGTAATCAGAGCCTATGTCAGCAGCTCAAGGACACCATCCCATCATAGGGCACACTTGCATAGACATCTACACTCACTCAGACTGGGACAATTTAGACATGCCAAGTCATCTAACATGCACATCTTTGGGATGAGGGAAGAAACTGGGGTACTTGGAGAAAACCCACACAGACATGTGGGGGAGCATGCAAACCACACAGTGGCCCTGGCCAGAAATTGATGTTTTTTTCATCAACATTACAATGAAAAACAACACTGAATGAGTGAATGAGATGACATTATTTGAGGACCTGCTGCACAGTTATATAAACCTATTTAGTAATCAAGGAAGAGTTTCCCTAATAAATAAAAATATTTTCAGAAAGGGTAATAAGCAATAAAACTAGCATTTTAGAACATGTACAATGATTACTGGAATTCCAGGCAAATGCCACATGCAGGTTCCAGGAACTAGGATCTGGAGATCTTTGAAGCCATTATTTAGCCTACAACCCTCTCCAAACAGAGTAGCTATGGTCCTAGGAGAATGCGACAAATTCTCATTGCTTTTTTTCCCTATCTCTGTCCTCTTACCTCCTACAGCTTGGCTCTGGATACAGAGGCAGTAGTAGAAAGAATGTAGCACAGTAGTATAACTAAAAGCCCTAACTCTCTAATCAGAGGACTGAAAATTGGAGATCCAGGGAAATGGAAAGTAAAATGAATACTGAGGAGAGGAAGAAGCTCAGGAAAGTTGTTTTTTGAACTCCTTGGTATACCTCCTAGCTGTATATGAATGGTTATAAGCCTAAATTGCTTATCAACGTCTGAGAATTAAAATTCAGCATAGACCAAAACCCAGGTCCCAGTCTAGCCACTGGGTGGTACACATATGGGACAGATCCAAATACCACTATAAAGACTCTAAAAACTTAACTGACATTGGAACTACAACCAACATAAGACTGGTGGGAACTGATGTCCTGAGCCCATCATTATCAATGATCTGATAAAACAAATATATCAACATCTCCATAGCAAGACTCAGAGTCTCATAACAAAATATTCCAAATGTCTAGAATATAATCTGAAATCACTCAGCACATAAAGAACCAGGAAATTATCATCTCAATTAGGAAACGACAATCAACAGGTACCAACAATCAGGTGAGACACACTGGATATAGACAAAGGCTTTAGAACACCAAAAAAAAAATTCCCAAAGAAATGAGGGCAAACACTCTTGAAATGAATGGAAGCACAGACAGTTTAAACATAGAAAAAGAAGATATAGAACACCAAATGAAAAGTTTACAATGGAAAATACAATAACAACAACAACAAAAATCTAAGCCACTTCCCTAAATCTATCAACTGGAAATCTGGAAAGACAAGCTTCTCTTTTAACAGTGACCATTCCTTGTGACGGTCAACTCTATTAATCATTAACACCTCAGTGGTAACTATTTTAATCAGATGGCTTTTTTTTTTTTTAGCCCTAGTGATATTAACTGAAAAAGAAATTGTCTTTGAACTTTGCCACAACTTTAGTCATCCCTTTGCAATAAAGTGCCCACAGCTGGCATTCAATGATTGTTGAGAAAACTTAATAAACAGAAATAAATAGAATAAAAGCATGTCTTTATACGACAGAGAAAAAAGGTAAGTAAAATGTGACAACTAGATACAAAATAGGCCCACTGTTTTATAAGATGTGTTTAATATAACACTCAACATGCTGGTTCTTTAAAGTAAAATGAGTAGGTAACTCTATAGGCCAATTTTTTTTTTAAGGTTTTTTCAAGATGAGTTCTTGCCATGTTGCCCAGGCTTGCCTCAAACTCCTAGGCTCAAGGGATTCTCCCACCTCAGCCTCCTTGGTAGCTGGGACTACAGGAACATACCACTATGCTTGGCTCCCTAAATCATATTTAAGTGTTTAAGATATTGTTATTAAATCAATGAATTTAATAAGTATCATACTAAAAGCCAAGAAAAAGCATGGTATGTACAACATGAAATCCACATGGATTTCATTTTGGCTCTCTTTATTAGTAAATCTTCACAAAAATTTATTTACACAAAATTAGTAACTTAATGGATATTTAAAAAATAGATTGTAATAAATAGATGTAATTTCAGAAAAGTTCTGATGTTTGTTCTACATACAAAAAAAAAGAATTTAAAAAAAGGGTCAAGATTAGAAAACATGAAAAATAACTGACTCAGGGTTCAAAAAAAGGAGATAGACCCTAGGTTCTAGACTTGGACTTACATTTATAGAACTACCATATAAAATATAAATACCATATATCAACATTAGATTTGGTTAACAATCACTACTTTAAAATTTTAAAGATATTTATTGCTAAAAAACAGAAAGCTTTAACATTCTTCAAAGCACTAAAATGGCTTGAGGCAATTATGCCAATCACAAATTTCCATATACTTGTACACCACAGGAATGTATAAACATTTTCATTTCAGATTTACTAGTCCATTTAATCAAGAAATTTGAACATCTGGAGATCAGGAAAATGCAAATCAAAACCACAATGAGATACAACTTCACACCCACTAGGACAGCTATAATCAAAAACACAGATAATTAAACTTTAAGGATATAGGGAAATTGGAACCCTCATATACTATTGGTAGAAATGTAAAATGGTCAGCTGCTTTGGAAAATAGTCTGGCAGTTCCTCAAAAAGTTAAAGAGTTACCATATGACCCAGAAACTCTATGCAAGGTATATATCCAAAGAAACTGAAATATATGTCCACGCAAATGTATACAAGTGTTCACAGCAGCATTATTTATAATAACAAAAAAATGGAAATAACCCAAATATTCATTAATTGATGAAATAAACAAAATGTTGTATATATCCATACAATGAAATATTATTCAACAATAAAAAGGAATAAAGGACTGATACATGTTTTCAAGATTCATCTAAGAAGCCAATCACAGAAAACCATTATTCCATTTATATGAAATTAGCAGAATAGCAAAATTTATATAGACAGAAAGAAAGTAGATTAGTATATTAGTTGGCCAAAGGCTGTGAGAGGAGAGGATGAAGAAAACAGGGATGACTGTTAAGTAAGGTTTCTTTTTGGGGAGATGAAACTGTGGTAATGGGTACACAACTCTATGAACATACTAAAAGCCAATGAATTGTATACTTCAAATGTGTAAATTGTATGACATGTAAATTACAGCTCAATAAAAGCTTTTAAGAAAAACAAAACACTATTTCTTTTAAAGCAAAGAACTGGTGTATGTAACAAAGTTGGTTAAACACACTTTCCTGAATACTGCTCCTACAAGGCTTTTTATTTCTCACTTAAAATTTCTTAAATATAACAAGAAAGAAAGAAGACTGGAAAAATAGTTCAAGATAAACCTCCATGTGAAGAATTATATGCTTTACTGTTTTCTTAAAAATGTCAAAACATCTCTACAGCTTCTGCCATTTGGAAATTAAGAAATTCTTCAAAGGTAGAATACTAGTAAAGTTGCCACCCATACATAAAATAACTTAAGCAAACTACTTTATCTATTATTAGATCCCATCAGCAGTGCAAACTATAAAATGATTTTTAAAAGTATAAACCAGGCCAGGTGCAGTAGCTTGTGCCTGTAATCCTAGCATGTTGGAAGGTCAAGGTAAGAAGATTGCTTGAGGCCAGGAGTTCAAGACCAACCTGGGCAACATAGTGAGACCTTGTCTCTACAAAAACATTTTTAAAAGTTAGCTGGGCATGGTGGTGTACTTGTGGTCCCAGCTACTTGGGAGGCCAAAGTGGGAGGATTGGTTGAACCCAGGAGTTCCAGGTTGCAATGAGCTATGATTGCACCACTGCACTTGACCCTGGGCGACAGAGTGAGACCGTGTTTCAAATATATATATATTTTTTTAATTAAAAACTATTTTAAAAACTAACCAGATTCTTCAAAAAAGTGAAAACACATTTTCAAAAATGCTACTGACTTGATTCTAAAAAGACTATCTCAGTGTCTTCCACATGAGGCAAGAGAAGACACCAATTCTTAAGCCTGATTTCCCCTACCCCTCAGATCATGGCTTCCTGTAGACAGAATTTTATATTTATATTTTCCCATTGTTAGTAATGGTAATTAACAACATGTAAATGGTATGGTTAAAAGTCACCCTCATTTCACCTTTGATACTTTATCTTTTCTTTGTTTGAATGCATTGATACTTTATCTTGATGTGTCACATTACTTCAACAGAAATAAAAAATACATTTTGAAAAGCAATATAAACAATTAACCTTTGTTTCAGAAAATTACACTAAAAAACTGTTGGAAACCAGGCATGGTGGCTCACGTCTGTAATCCCAGAACTTTGGGAGGCCAAGGCGGGCAGATCACCTGAGGTTGGGAGCTCGAGACCAGCCTGACCAACATGGAGAAAACCCCATCTCTACTAAAAATACAAAATTAGCCGGGCTTGGTGGTGCATGCCTATAATCCCAGCTACTCAGGAGGCTGACGCAGGAGAATGGCTTGAACACAGGAGGCAGAGTTTACGGTGAGCTGAGATTATGCCATCGCACTCCAGCCTAGGCAACAAGGGTGCAACTTCGTCTCAAAAAATAAAAAAAAAACTGTTGGAAGGCTTGAAATGATTTAACTACAGGTATTATGAAAACTAAGCATAGGAAAAATTAAGGCAATTTTTAAAACCAGGAAAAACAAAATATTGAATAAGAAAGAAACCTAGCTGGGCACGGTGGCTCACACTTGTAATCCCAGCATTTTGGGAGCCTGAGGCAGGCAGATCACTTGAAGTCAGGAGTTCAAGAACAGCCTGGCCAACATGGTGAAATTCCATCTCTACAAAAAAATACAAAAATTACCCAGGCATGGCAGTGTGCACCTGTAATCCAAGCTACTTGGGAGGCTGAGATGGGAGGGAGAATCTCTTGAACCTGGGAGGCAGAGGTTGCAGTGAGCCAAGGTCGTGCCACTGTACTTCCGCCTGAGTGACAGCACAAGACCCTGTCTCAAAATGCAAAAAAAAAAAAGAAAAAAAGAAAGAAACCTATATCATAGTACACTATGTTGCAAGGAATATTTACATAGTCATAATATTATAAATAACACCGATTCAACCAAAAATTGTGACATAATTGCACTGGATTTTGTCGGGGAGGGATGTAAGAAAGTTAAATACGTATCTCTTCTATAACTGCAAAGCAAAAGGTAAGTTTAAAATTAATTTTTAAATAACAGTAAAGGGCCAGGTGCAGTGGCTCACACCTGTAATCCCAGCACTTTGGGAGGCTGAGGCTGGCAGATCGCTTGAGCTCAGCAGTTTGACACCAGACTGGGCAACACAGCAAAACCCCGTCTCTACAAAAAATACAAAAATTAGCCGGGCATTTGTGGTACATTCCTGTAGTCCCAGCTACTTGGGAGGCTGAGGCAGGAAGATTGCTTGAGCCTGGGAGGCAGAAGTTGCAGTGAGTCGAGATCCCGCTACTGCACTCCAGCCTAGGTGATTGCAGTGAGTTGAGATTAAGTCATTGGACTTTAGCCCGGGTGACAGAGTAAGACTCTGTCTCAAAAAAAAAAAAAAAAAAAAAGTAAATAATAATATTTACAACTAAATGGTATACCAGAAGCAACTACTAGAAACTGGTTGCTTCTGGAACCCTGATAACATTGAGGTAGGTAAGGATAGGAACTCTTGCTTTCACTAACTCTTTTTTATTCTATTTTAACTATGTGCATATGTCACTTTGATAAAATAAATAAATAAGATTTATTTGCAAAACAGGTGATGCATTTCCTACTGATACATAGATTCATCGTAAATCAAAGATTGCATTTCATCACACCCTCTGCCCTGGTAACCTGATTTCGGGTCCTTATTTGACACCATGGTTTGTTTCCTTTTTTTTTTTTCCTTTTGGGACAGAGTTTCCCTCTTGTCGCCCAGGCTGGAGTGGAATGGCACAATCTCGGTTCACTGCAACCTCTGCCTCCTGGGTTCAAGCGATTCTCCTGCCTCAGCCTCCCAATTAGCTGGGATTACAGGCACCCACAACCACACCTGTCTAATTTTTATATTTTTGGTAGAGATGGGGTTTCACCATGTTGGCTGGTCTTGAACTCCTAACCTTGGGTGATCCACCCGCCTTGGCCTCCCAAAGTGCTGGGATTAAAGGCATGAGCCACTGCGCCCAGCGATGGTTTATTTTCTCATTCTACTGGGACTTAATACTTATAGCAGCAGCACATTTAATTTGTGGATCTCAGTATGAGATACTATGTAAGATGTTTATTTCTTTTAGGTTCCCTCAGAGAATCACCAAAAGAAAATTCATGCACAGAGTATAAAATATCCCCCCATAAAAGGCTTACTAAGTTTTATGAAAATAAAACCAGTTATTTCCATATGATGTTCTGAGTTATATTTATACAGATTACTATCCTGCCAAGTTATTTTATTGTTAAAAAATAAACACTTCGTGAAAGGTAAACAGTTCTCAGTCTTATGCAGATGCTAAAAAAAGTTGATCTCATAGAAGTAGAGAGTAGAATAGTGGTTACTAGAGGTGAGGAAAGGGATGTGGGAGGAAGTGATAGCTAAAAGTTGGTTATGTATAGAAAAGTACAGCCAGATAGGAGGAAAAAGTTGTAGCATGTTAGGGTGACTATAATTAACAACAATTGGTTGTATATTTTCAAATAGCTAGAAGAACAGATTTTTTAATGTTCCCAACACAAAGAAATGATAAATGTTTGAGATGATGGATATGCTAATGGCCATGTGTAATGGCCTATTTGGCATTATATACATATATCTAAACATCACACTGATTGCAGCGGTGGGCCTTCTGGAGTGGCCGCTGACGTCACGCCAGCTGCAGCAGGGAGACACAGGTGGTGGCGGCAGGACTGGCTTCAAGAGCAGCAATGGTGGCAGTGGGTCCCCTGTGCTCCACATCCCCGAGGCAGCCCACTGCACAGTTGTCAATGTGGGTTGTTGGGGGGAAAGGGGTGGCGGAGATGGGCCTGTGCCTGTGACAGTGGCCCGCTCCACAAAGACAGCGCAACCCAGGGACAAGTGGAAGCCCCCCCCACCTCCCCACCTTGGTAGCCAGGTTCAGCTGCCCACCAGCAGAAGAGTAGCATGGTTGCGCAGGAGGGGCAGGCAGAGAGGGGCCCAGCGAGGACCTGGAGCCCCCACCCCAGGCTGCAAGGAGATGCAGCCAGGGCTGCCGACAAGCTCCAGAGAGTGAGCGAAAGACCCGCCCTCTCAGGTGCAGGACCCAGACATCTCTGGACTCTGCACCCTCAGGGGTCTGGGAAGGCCTCCCTGCCCCTGCAGGCTTAGGAGTGTCTGCTCCTGCTGCCTGGCCTCTCCCGACTCCCAGCACCTGCTCCGATCTTGAAGCAGGGTTGAGGCCAAGCCCGGGCACTGTCACAGCCTGGCCAGGTATGTAGACACTTAGGGCAGTGTTGATATGCCAGCTGCCTGCTGCCTAAGCCCCCTTGGGACTTTGGGCACCAACAAGCAAGACAGGGGAGTCAAGGGGAGATTAGCACAGCTTGGTGCTGGCCTGCAGGTGCCCCTTGGCAAGAGCAGCCTGAGAGCCATGGATGTCAGCAGGCAGCAGACAGGCTCCTGGGCAGAAGGGGGCAGGTCCCCAGTGAGGCCCCACCTTCAGGCCAGGGAGGGCCTGAAGGCTAGGGGCCCGGCTGCCAGTCCTGTGGACTGGAGTGGGAACTTGTGGTGCCTTTTCCAGGCACAGCAATCCATAGACCAATCAGTGCATACTTCCTCCCCTCTGAGGCCCATAAAAGCCACAGGATCAGCCAGAGCTGCACAGATGATGGAACAACCAGCTGTGGGGAGGAGTTACCTTCTCTGCTGAGAGCTGGACCGAGGACGGGATGACCAGCTGAAGAGAGAAGTTACCCTCTCTGCTGAGAACTGAACACTCATCAGGATACCCTGGCTACAGAGAGGAGCTGCCTGCTGCAAGTCTCCTCTGAGCTGTTCTATTGCTCAATAAAGCTCCTCTTCATCTTCCTCACCCTCCATCTGCATACCTCATTCTTCCTGGTTGTAGGACAAAAACTTAGGATCCACTAAATGGTGAGGCATAAACAGAGCTTGTAACATAAACAGAGCTGAAACATTCCCCTTGCTTACCACGTTGTGGGCAAAGAGAAGGAGAAAAGAGCTGCAGCCCTTCGGGAAGCCCAGACCTGGGAGCTCCCTGAGCCAGGGCTGAGTCCCTCTTTGGGGCCCTGCGGTTCCTGGTGCCTCCAAGCTTCCAGATGCCATCACACTCCCCAGGAGCAGCCAAGGAAGCTGCCTGCAGTGTACCTGGTCCAGCTGCAGCCTTGCATGAAGGCAATGCCCATGCCAGCACCTGGAGCTACCTGCTCCGTAGCAGCAGCCACCATGTCTGACTGCGCACTGGCTGGACCCCACTCTAGCTCACACACCCATCCCCGGCACCATGCCTAACTCGCAGTCTCCCTTGGAGGCATGAAATCCAGGCCCATAGTGTGAGCCTGCCAGGCCAAGTGGATGCAACAAGCCCAGCGGGCCCAGCCAAGGCACCACCAGCCACAGGTTTCTGGCCAGAAAGGAGACATCTTAAAGATCCTGTAACAACACTGTACTAGATAAATAAGTATAATTATTAAGTAAATTAATATAAGAAAAGAAAAAAGAAACTGTTTATTCTTAAAAAGAAAGCATCAAGTAATACTTCCAGAAAAAAA
>NW_012103965.1:1826411-1828719 GCF_000951045.1 Mandrillus leucophaeus
GTCAGCCTTCCAAAGTGCTGGGACACAGGCATGAGCCACCGTACCCAGCCTCTTCTTAAATTTAGAGAATAGAACACTCCTTATTACTTTTCTCCCTTTCTCAACTCTAAAAGCAAAGGAGCCTTTTCTACACAAAATACCTAGAATACCTCAGAATATTACCTACTTATATCTGACAGACTGTCAGACCAATAACCAATTCCAGGACTGATTCCACAAACCAGATTACCACTCTGCCTTAGGCAACTTCCTGCTGCCAACACATAGAACATTAAGTCCTGCGACTCGGTCTCCTTTTCTTGCCTCTGAAGGTACCTTATCTATTTAGGTCTATTTAAATACACAACTATAAGAGATACTCAGAGCGTAAGCTACAGTATTACTAGAGATCAATGAAGTAAGTTACTCATATGCCCTTGCAATTAGCTTGGCACTGGTTTAAAATAATTAAATAATTTCTTTGAAGTTCTGGGTTGTAACTCCCTTTCCACTCACTAGCTTCCTTTAAAGCAATATTTGTCCCTACTCAATAGCTGATCTATTCCCAACCCAAGGAAGAAATTGAATTCCCCTCAGGTCTGCTGGTGCCCAAAAATGCCTATTAAGGCTTCCGGTTCAACTACTAGGTTTCAAGTCAAAATTGCTCTCTTTAAAATTAGTAGCTCTGAATTTTGCCTATTGAGACTTCCTGAGTAGCTTTTTTCTTTGCTGTTCTACACTTTCATCCATGATCTTAAAATTGGCCTCCCTGTCCTCACAATTGGCTCCTCCTATCTGTCCTTATTCTACTTTATTATCCATACTTTTCTTGAAGTGAATTATCCTGGATCTTCTATCCTCAGTAACCTCACTCTGGAGTCTCCTTGCTTTAACTTAGATCTCTTCCCTTCCCTTCTCTTCTCTTTTCTCTCTCTTTCTTTCTGGAGTCTCCTTGCTTTAACTTAGATTTCTGTCTTTTCTCTTCTTTCTTTCTTTTCTTTTCTTTTCTTTTTCTTTCTCTTCCTCCTCCCCCTCCCCGACCTTCCTCTCTTTCTCTCTCTCTTTTTTTAAAGACAGGGTCTCACTCTGTCACCCAGGCTGGAGTGCAGTGGCACAATCATGGCTCACTGCAGCCTCAACCTCCCAGGCTCAATCAATCCTCCAGCCTCAGCCTCCTGACTAGCTGGGACTACAGACACATGTCATCACATCCGGCTAATATTTGTATTTTTTGTAGAGATGAGGTCTCACTGTGTTGGCCAGGCTGGAGATTTTCTAAAAGCTTAGTTAAACCCAAATATAACTTCATATCATAAGGAAAAGGGAGAGTTCCAAATTTATCACTGAACATTTCTTCTTTTCGCTATCCCAACTTCCCCAGCCTAACCCAGTCCTCAGCCTTCTCCCCTCCGTTCCAGGCAAGTTTCCAAGTCAATGGTAGAACATCACAATTTAACTGTACTTGTAACTTTTCTAATTTCAGTCAAGCTAGTCATATACCTAAATTCCTACAATTCCGATCAAAGTTTTGGAAGTTCTTCTGTCTCAGAATTTAAGTGACCAGGAAAAGACCATTAAGTAAATAATAAAGTTAGAACCAAAACACAAATATCCTAACAAAGATAGAAAAGGAAATGATAGTTCTGTCCAATAGTCAACTTTTATATCCCAGGCTCACTTTCCTAAATAGTGTTAAGTATTCTTCCTGAAAAACCCAAAAAGTATATTTAATTTAACGTTTTACCAACTTTTGTGGAACAACTGAAATACAATACAACTGCACATACTTAGGCTGGGTGTGATGGCTCACATCTGTAATACCAGCACTTTGGGAGGCCAAGGCAGGTGGACGGCTTGAGCCCAGGAGTTCAAGACCAGCCTGGGGAACATGGCAAAACTCTATCTCTACAAAAAAATAGAGATAGTGGCATGCACATGTAGTCCAAGTTTCTCAGGAGGCTGAGGCGGGAGGATTGCTTGAGCCTGGGGAAGTCAAGGCTGCAGTGAGCTGTGATTGTGCCACTGCACTCCAGCCTGGCCACCAGAGTAAGTCCCCATCTCAAAAAAATAAGTAAAATAAACTTTAATATTAAAAAATCTGCACACATTTAAAGTATACAATTGAGGTCAGGCACAGTGGCTCACACCTGTAATCCTAGCACTTTGGGAGGCTGAAGTGGGAGGGTTGCTTGAGCTCAGGAGTTCAAGACCAGTTTTGGCAACATGGCAAAACCTCATCTCTACCTAAAAAAAAGAAAATTAGCTGGGCATGGTGGTACACACCTGTAGTCCCAGATACTAGTGAGGCTGAGGCACAAGAATCTCTTGA
>NW_012103965.1:1829989-1832804 GCF_000951045.1 Mandrillus leucophaeus
GAAGGGAAATGTTATTAAGAAAATCATAAAGGCAGGGCATGATGGCTCATGCCTGTAATTCCAGCACTTTGGGAGGCAAGGCAGGCGGATCACTTGAAGTCAGGAGTTTAAGACCAGCCTGGCCAACATGGTGAAACTCCCGTCTCTACTAAACATACAAAAATTAGCCAGGCATGGTGGCATGTGCCTGTAGTCCCAGCTACTTGGGAGACTGAGGCAGGAGAATCACTTGAACCCGGGAGGTGGAGGTTGTAGTGAGCTGAGACTGCACCAATGCACTCCAGCCTGGGTGACAAAGTGAGACTCTGTCTCAAAAAAAAAAAAAAAAAGAAAGAAAGGTAGGAAAGAAGGAAGGAAGGAAGAAAGAAAGGGAGGGAGAAAAGGGAAGGAGGGAGGGAGGGAAAGAAAAGAGAGGAGAGGAGGGGGAGGGGAGGTGGAGGAAGAAGGGAGGGAAGGAAAAAGAAAGGAAAAGGAAAGAAAATCATAAAGAAGAGAAAATACATTTTCAGTACTCTACTGTATATATCATAAGTTTATGTCATCTGTTTAAAGTAAGAATCATCCGTCTGAAGTGGCAGGCAGCCACAGCTGCAGACCTCAATCTACTTTACATATCAAACAGTTCAATTTTTTCCTATGTCATGATTTTCTCTGCTTCTTGGGAACACTTCCAGGATCACCAGCGGCACTTGATATGGGTCACATGGTGTTATTCAAGGTTTAGGGTACTGCACTAAACACAATAAAAAATATGTGAAAAACACAAGAGATCACTTTTACTGTGATATGCCATTTACTGGAAAGTTGAAGTGCTCACGTGGAGATGATTAGCACCTCGAATACTTACAATATTTGAGTTTACCATAAAAACAACAAGAGGTGGCTATGAAATTATTATAGTAATATAATATATATTACAGTTAATTTTATGCAGTTATGGTTTAATACTACATTTTTCTGTTTGCATTTTTCTTGACTGCAAATGATGCCATATACGATCTGTTTGTATGCATAAGTTTTGATAAATTTTAACTTTTAATAATAGACGTATATATTTTATGGTAGTACCTGGTAAAATAAACTAATATCTACTTGTATTTTATGCATTCACAACATACCTCTCTCAATATTTTGATGTTTCTAAGCTATGCGGTTCATCTGTGGCTTTTTCAAAATGTTGCAAATCTCCAAATATTTTTCCAATATATTCATTGAAAAAAAATCTGTGTATAAGTAGACCTGCGCTGTTCAAATCCATGTTGTTCAAGGGTCAACTGTATCTAGCTTCAGCAGCTCAATATATATACAGCGACAGGGTTTCACCATGTTGGTCAGGCTGGTCTCAAACTCCTGACCTCATGATCCACCCGCTCGGTCTCCCAAAGTGCTGGGATTACGGGCGTGAGCCGCCGTGCCCAGTCACATTTTTTGATTTCATAGTTGCTGACGTTTTTTGATATATTTTAAGAGACAGGGTCTCTATTGCCCAGGCTGGAGTGCAGTGGCATGATCGCTGCAGCCTCAATCTCCCAGCCTCAAGTGATCCTCCCATCTCAGCTTCCAAAGTAGCTAGGACTACAGGCGTGCACGACACCCAGCTAAATTGTTTTTATTTTTTGTAGAGAAGAGGTCTCACTATGTTGTCAGGGCTGGTCTTAAACTCCTGGGATCAAGCAATCCTTGAGATTCCAAAAAGTGCTGAGATTACAGGTGTGAGCCACCACACCCGGCCCTCCATTTGTATCCTTGCCTCAGTCCCTGCAAATATTAAGTATGTATCTTTCTTCATCCAAACACCGACTTATTCCTACACACAAAATCTTTCTTCTACACATAAAACGTCTCCATTCCTAACAAAGACTTCCACAAAGTCCTATCCAGGCCCTACATTCAAGTCCAAGGTCTCTATGTGATTTTCAATTCTTTCCACTAACTCTAAAGGTGACTCACTGTGGTCTAGTGATCTATAAACTAAAAAGCAAGTTGTATCTCTTACATGTATTCTGCAATGGTGAAGCAGAAAAAATATATCTACAATAGAAATTTCCATTCAGAAAAGGGAAAAGTGGAAAACATATGGAAGTCATGAAGACAAACTGCCAGGGCAGGAGAGTACATTTCTTGGTCAGCCCAGTTACAAGTCCAGGTTTTGTTCCCTGAAAGAAAAACACTGTCTACAGCGCTCCCTGGCCCTTAACCTTATTCCTTAGCAATTATTTTTCAAGAATTGGGCAATGGGTCATGTGCTTTTGTTGAAGATCACACAGATCTTGTGGTTGCGTTGAATTTTACAACATGTATGACCAAATTCAGATAAATTTTATCAGCTAAATTTTGGCAGAGTCTGTAACACTGACAGTTATAAACTTAACCTTATTTTACCTTATAATACCAATTAAGGATAGAAGTTTCTCATAAAGATTCACTTGGATACACTAGTCATGTCAGTAGTTCAGTTAATACACCAAGAATTTGAAATAAGTAATTATACATAAGATATTTTCTGTAAGAGTGTTTTTGTACAAATTATTTCTTCAACATCTGGCATACCACTTAGAACATCCATAATTTATGTAATGTTCTTGATGTAAAGTTTTCTACAAGGAGTTCACTAGTCCCATTATGCTTAACTATATGTTAGATCTTCTATTACAAACTCTGTTTTTCAATAGCTTATAAAGCTGTTTAAATTTGCTCTAGCTTAAAACTTGACAATTAAGGACCATCAAGATAATAATGCACACATTTTTTAAAGTTCATATACATTTGAAAGAACAGAGTGATACACTCTATTGTACTGTCATCTTACAGAACC
>NW_012103965.1:1835291-1837603 GCF_000951045.1 Mandrillus leucophaeus
GAGGTTGCAGTGAGCCAAGATCGTGCCATTGCACTCCAGCCTGGGCAATAAGAAAGAAACTCTGTCTTAAAAAAAAAAAAGAAAAAAAAAAAAGTTTACTCTGCCCCTATATAATCTATCCTTTCCCTTTTCTCCTGCACCAATACCAGTACCCGGTCTCCAGGCAAGCTTCCTTTCACAATAGATTAGTTTGCATTTCTTGGAATTTTATATGAATGGAATCTTAAACATGCATGCTATTTTTGCCTGGCTTAATTTATTCAGCATAATGCTTCTGAGATTTATTCATGTTGTTGCATGTATCAATAGAGCTTCCTTTTTATCACTGAATCATCTAATAAAATTTTACGAAGAAGTAAAAAGAAAATCCTCATTGTGAAAACATCTTATTCTATTTATAGTACACAGAACTTATATTTTCAAGATATTTCTATTTTGAAAGGGAGAATGTCAAAGAAAGACTGCTCAATGAAAAAAAAATTACTGGTATCATAATACTTAAGGAAAAATAAAAACAAATTAAAGACTTCAATTACAGTTGACCCTTGAACAACACAGAAGCTGGGGCACTACTCCCCTCAAGGTTGAAAATCCGAATATAACTTTGGAGTCCAGAAAAACTTTACTAATAGCCTAACAATCAAAAGCCTTACCAAAAATATAAACAGTTGATAACACATATTATGTGCCTTCCACACTGTATTCTTACAGTAAAGTAAGCAGAGAAGGGAAATGTTATTAAGAAAATCATAAAGGCAGGGCATGATGGCTCATGCCTGTAATTCCAGCACTTTGGGAGGCAAGGCAGGCGGATCACTTGAAGTCAGGAGTTTAAGACCAGCCTGGCCAACATGGTGAAACTCCCGTCTCTACTAAACATACAAAAATTAGCCAGGCATGGTGGCATGTGCCTGTAGTCCCAGCTACTTGGGAGACTGAGGCAGGAGAATCACTTGAACCCGGGAGGTGGAGGTTGTAGTGAGCTGAGACTGCACCAATGCACTCCAGCCTGGGTGACAAAGTGAGACTCTGTCTCAAAAAAAAAAAAAAAAAGAAAGAAAGGTAGGAAAGAAGGAAGGAAGGAAGAAAGAAAGGGAGGGAGAAAAGGGAAGGAGGGAGGGAGGGAAAGAAAAGAGAGGAGAGGAGGGGGAGGGGAGGTGGAGGAAGAAGGGAGGGAAGGAAAAAGAAAGGAAAAGGAAAGAAAATCATAAAGAAGAGAAAATACATTTTCAGTACTCTACTGTATATATCATAAGTTTATGTCATCTGTTTAAAGTAAGAATCATCCGTCTGAAGTGGCAGGCAGCCACAGCTGCAGACCTCAATCTACTTTACATATCAAACAGTTCAATTTTTTCCTATGTCATGATTTTCTCTGCTTCTTGGGAACACTTCCAGGATCACCAGCGGCACTTGATATGGGTCACATGGTGTTATTCAAGGTTTAGGGTACTGCACTAAACACAATAAAAAATATGTGAAAAACACAAGAGATCACTTTTACTGTGATATGCCATTTACTGGAAAGTTGAAGTGCTCACGTGGAGATGATTAGCACCTCGAATACTTACAATATTTGAGTTTACCATAAAAACAACAAGAGGTGGCTATGAAATTATTATAGTAATATAATATATATTACAGTTAATTTTATGCAGTTATGGTTTAATACTACATTTTTCTGTTTGCATTTTTCTTGACTGCAAATGATGCCATATACGATCTGTTTGTATGCATAAGTTTTGATAAATTTTAACTTTTAATAATAGACGTATATATTTTATGGTAGTACCTGGTAAAATAAACTAATATCTACTTGTATTTTATGCATTCACAACATACCTCTCTCAATATTTTGATGTTTCTAAGCTATGCGGTTCATCTGTGGCTTTTTCAAAATGTTGCAAATCTCCAAATATTTTTCCAATATATTCATTGAAAAAAAATCTGTGTATAAGTAGACCTGCGCTGTTCAAATCCATGTTGTTCAAGGGTCAACTGTATCTAGCTTCAGCAGCTCAATATATATACAGCGACAGGGTTTCACCATGTTGGTCAGGCTGGTCTCAAACTCCTGACCTCATGATCCACCCGCTCGGCCTCCCAAAGTGCTGGGATTACGGGCGTGAGCCGCCGTGCCCAGTCACATTTTTTGATTTCATAGTTGCTGACGTTTTTTGATATATTTTAAGAGACAGGGTCTCTATTGCCCAGGCTGGAGTGCAGTGGCATGATCGCTGCAGCCTCAATCTCCCAGCCTCAAGTGATCCTCCCATCTCAGCTTCCAAAGTAGCTAGGACTACAGGCGTGCA
>NW_012103965.1:1840903-1842591 GCF_000951045.1 Mandrillus leucophaeus
CTTGCAGTGAGCTGAGATCCAGCCACTGCACTCCAGCCTGGGTGACAGAGCGAGACTCCATCTCAAAAAAAAAAAAAAAAAGAAATGTATTAAGATAATGAAATTTAAGAACTAGCATGAATGTTACACTATGAACAAAAAGAGAGGCAATCAACATAATGTACTAGTGAATATTTCACAGATTCTAGTTACAGGGAAAGATTTCAAACCAGTAACCTGTTTGTTGTTCTGTCAGCTATAATGTCAAGATCAAGATTTACCATAACAAAAATGTTAGCTGTTTTTCTCTAGTTAATATAAACAAGTTAGTCATTTTACTATATTACAACAGTCAGCGACCAACAGTATCGAGAGCTATCAATGACTAGAGTTGTCAAGAAAGTTCTTAGCCCTTAATGCTAGTAAGTCTAACATAAAGGGATTTAATCAATAATATAGATAACTAACATCAAAGAAACCAAATACATATCACTATTCTGTGATACTCTCCCTAAACCTAGACTATCTGGTAAATATGCAGGCACCCCCAGCCAGAGGACATCTAAATGCAACAAGACTACTTCAACATGAATTCACCAACACTAATAGGAAAATATCCTACTAATCAGCTGTTTGTTTTCACATGTTGATCACTATGTTTAAAAACACTCCAGAATCTAACATGGCTTTTGATTAATATATACAGTTTCCTCTAATCTAGAAAAAGGATAAGTGTTCAAAGCTTGCAAAGTTAGCAAAGCTAACTAACTTCAGGTCTCCTCGTCTCTTGGTTATTGTCTTAGTCGTTCTTTTAATAGGATTTTGCAGAATAATACAACTATTAAAAAGAAAGTATTAATAAATAAAACATTTGCTAAGTTTACACAATATGCACAGCACTCTGGGGCATATTATTTTTTTTTAAGAAGTAAAGTCTGCTCATCAAGAATAACAACTTTGGCTGGGCATGGTAGCTCACGCCTGTAATCTGTTCTTTGGGAGGCTGATAGGGGAGGACTGCTTGAGCCCAGGAGTTTGTGACCAGCCTAGGCAATATGGTGAGACCCCGTCTCCACAAAAAATAAATAAACTGATTAACTGGGTATGGTGGCACATGCCTCTGTCCCACCTACTTGGGAGGCTGAGGTGGGAAAAATCGCTTGAGCCTGGGAGGTCGAGGCTACAATGAGCCATGATCGTGCCACTGCACTCCAGCCTGGGAGACAGAGTGAGACTGTCTCAAGATTTACATGAGTAAGATTAGACAAGACATACATGAACAATTAGTGAATGGGCCATTATCTAATAAAATGTTGTGCTACGTACTACAGATTCAGACTTTAACGCCTGAAAGAGAGTTCAGGATAGGAGAAAAACAATGTTGGCTAAAATTGTTGGACGCAGGCAAGGCACGGTGGCTCAAGCCTTGTAATCCAGTCCCGTGGGAGGCTGGAACAGGCAGATAGCTTGAGTCCAAAACATCAAGCCCAGCCTGTGCAACATGGTGAAACTCCATCTCTACAAAAAATATAAAAAATTAGCCAGGCATGGTGGCACATGCCTATACTCCCAGCTACATGGGAGGCTGAGGCAGGATAATCTCTTGAACCTGAGAACTGGAGGTCGCAGTAAGCCAAGATGGCGCCACCGCACAGCCTGGGTGACAGAGCAAGACTCTATCTAAAAAAAAACAAAAAACAAAAAAAAAA
>NW_012103965.1:1846671-1847417 GCF_000951045.1 Mandrillus leucophaeus
AGGGGGAAGGGATAGCATTAGGAGATATACCTAATGTAAATGACGAGTTAATGGGTGCAGCACACCAACATGGCACATGTATACATATGTAACAACCTGCACGTTGTGCACATGTACCCTAGAACTTAAAGTATAACAAAAAAAACCAAATTATTAGCTAGGGAATACAGTTGTTTCCATCTACAATTGGCAGCTTGTGTAGTCCTGTAGCGTTCTTTATAGATATATTGATATTAAAATATTGTTATTATATCTCAAAACGTTAATTTCAAAATCTCACCAAGAATAATGATCCTCTGTTTACTCAGACTTAAAGGTCCAAGCTCTCCATAGGACTTTTTTTTTCTCCGTAGGATTTTAAAACAGAACTCACAAGGGTCATATGTACTGACCCTTCCCAAGCTTTGCCACTAATTACCTTTTTTATAAATCCCATCATTTAACTTGATCTCCCTGCAGTTGTGGAATATAGATCACCCATTCCACGAGTCTATCTACCCTCTAAAACTAAATTCAAGCTTCAAAATTACCAGCCCTGCCAGGCTCACTGGCTCACACCTGTAATCCCAACACTTTGGGAGGCCGAGGTGGGAGGATCGTTTGAGCTCAGGAGTTCAAAACCAGCCTGGGCAAGATGGCAAAACCATGATTCTACAAAAAATACAAAACATCCTTTGTCTTTTTAGATCTTTGTTGGTTTAAAGTCTGTTTTATCAGAGACTAGGATTGCAACCCCTGCTTTTTTT
>NW_012103965.1:1847467-1849125 GCF_000951045.1 Mandrillus leucophaeus
AAAAAAAAAAACAAAAAAAAAACTATATAGAAATGTTTTGTTATTAAATTTGTTTGAGGGGAGTAGATGTTCTGAGGAGGTGGCACCCTAAAGAAAATAAAAACACTAGACAATTCAGAGTGGGTGAGGCCAGGCATGGTAGTGCACACCTGTAATCCCAGCAATTAGGGAAGTCAAGGCAGGGTGATCACCTGAGCTCTGGAGTTCAAGACCACCTGGGCAACATGATGAAACCCCATCCCTACAAAAAAAACAAAAATTAGCTAGGCGTGGTGGCATGCACCTGTATTCTCAGCTACTTGAGAGGCTTGAGTTCAGGAGGGCGAGGCTGCAGTGAGCCGAAATTGCACCACTGCACTCTAGTCTTGGTGGCAGAGTGAGACCCTGTCTCAAAAAAATATATAGTGGCCTTGGTTCAGAAAAAGACTAATCTCAAGGAGAATATATTTTTCATTTATTTTCCATTTACCTTGTTTTCTCAATCCCCTCAAATTCTGTTCATTATTTTATTCAAGAAATACATGGTTACTATTATAAGCAAGATTAGAAGTACATAAAAATATATATATATTTTTTTGAGACAGAGTCTCACTCTGTCGCCCAGGCTAGAGTGCAGTGGCGTTATCTTGGCTGACTGCAACCTCTGTCTCCTGGGTTCAAGCAATTCTCCTACCTCAGCCTCCCGAGTAGCTGGGATTACAGGTGCCCACCACCACGCCCAACTAATTTTTGCATTTTTAGTACCGACAGGGGTTTCACCGTGTTGGCCAGGCTGGTCTCAAACTCCTGACCTCAGGTGATCTGCCTACCTCGGCCTCCCAAAGTACTGGGATTGCAGGCATGAGTCACTGTGCCTGGATTAGAAGAACAAAAAATATTAAGTACACTAATCTATTCTCAAAACAGTATGTCTAATGAGATATACACATAAGTGCTAAAAGGTATAAATGGCCGGGCACGGTGGCTCACACCTGTAATCCCAGCACTTTAGGAGGCCGAGGCAGGGGGATCACCTGAGGTCAGGAGTTCGAAACCAGTCTGGCCAACATGCTAAAAACCCGTCTCTACTAAAAATACAAAAATTAGCCAGGTGTGGTGGTGGGCACCTGCACTCCCAGCTACTTGGGAGGCTGAGGCAGGAGAATCGCTTGAACCTGGGAGGCGGAGTTTGCAGTGAGCTGAGATCATGCCATTGCCCTCCACCCTGGGCAACAAGAGCAAAACTCCATCTCGGAAAAAAAAAAAAAGTATAAACTACCATGAGTTCTTATTCCTCACCTAAAATATTGTCTGCATTGGAATTTATAACAGTAAGTCTTCAGAAGTAAAAATTAGAGCTCCATTAATCCTAGATAAATCTCTCTTTTGCTCTAAAAATATTTGGCCGGGCGCAGTGGCTCAAGCCTGTAATCTCAGCACTTTGGGAGGCCGACACGGGCGGATCACGAGGTCAGGAGATCGAGACCATCCTGGCTAACACGGTGAAACCCTGTTTCTACTAAAAAAGACAAAAACCTAGCCGGGCGTGGCGGCGGGCGCCTGTAGTCCCAGCTACTCCAGAGGCTGAGGCAGGAGAATGGCGTAAACCCGGGAGGCGGAGCTTGCAGTGAGCTGAGATCTGGCCACTGCACTCCAGCCTGGGTGACAGAGCAAGACTC
>NW_012103965.1:1850830-1853082 GCF_000951045.1 Mandrillus leucophaeus
TTTCTTTAAGAATGTTGAATATTGGCCCCCACGCTCTTCTGGCTTGTAGGGCTTTTGCCGAGAGAACACCAATCAAACGTAGATTTGGTCTTTTCACATAGTCTCATGTTTCTTGGAGGCTTTGTTTATTTCTTTTTACTCTTTTTTCTCTAACCTTGTCTTCTCACTTTATTTCATTAATTTGATCTTCGATTACTGATACCCTTTCTTCCACTTGATCGAATCGGCTACTGAAGCTTGTGCATGCATGACAAAGTTCTCATGCCATGGTTTTCAGCTCCATCAGGTCATTCAGGGTCTTCTCTACACTGTTTATTCTAGTTAGCCATTCGTCTAACCTTTTTTCAAGGTTTTTAGCTTCCTTGCCATGGGTTCGAACATCCTCCTTTAGCTCGGAGAAGTTTGTTATTACCGACCTTCTGAAGCCTACATCTGTCAACTCGTCAAAGTCATTCTCTGTCTGACTTTGTTCCTTCGATCCTTTGGAGGAGATGAGGCACTCTGATTTTTAGAATTTTCAGCTTTTCTGCTCTGGTTTCTCCCCATCTTTGTAGTTTTTATCTACGTTTGGTCTTTGATGTTGGTGACCTACAGATGGGATTTTGGTGTAGGTGTCCTTCCTGTTGATTTTGATGCGATTCCTTTCTGTTTGTTAGTTTTCCTTCTAACAGTCAGGTCCTTCAGCTGCAGGTCTGTTGGAGTTTGCTGGAGGTCCACTCAAGACCCTGTTTGCCTGGGTATCACCAGTAGAGGCTGCAGAACAGCAAATATTGCAGAATAGCAAATATTGCTGCCCGATCCTTCCTCTGGAAGCTTTATCCCAGAGGGGCACCCACCTATATGAGGTGTCTGTAGGCCCCTACTCAGAGGTGTCTCCCAGTTAGGCTACACGGAGGTCAGGGACCCACTTGAGGAGGCAGTCTGTCCATTCTCAGAGCTCAAACGCCATGCTGGGAGAGCCACTGCTCTTTTCAGAGCTGTCAGACAGGGCTCAAACGCCATGCTGGGAGAGCCACTGCTCTTTTCAGAGCTGTCAGACAGGGACGTTTAAGTCTGCAGAAGTTGTCTGCTGCGTTTTGTTCAGCTATGCCCTGCCCACAGAGGTGGAGTCTAGAGGCAGTAGGCCTTGCTGAGCTGAGGTGGGCTCCACCCAGTTCAAGCTTCCTGGCAGCTTTGTTTACCTACTTAAGCCTCAGCAATGGTGGACGCCCCTCAGCCAGGCTGTCACCTCATAGTTTGATCTCAGACTGCTGCGCTAGCAGTGAGCAAGGCTCTGTGGGCATGGGACCCGCGGAGTCAGGCACGGGAGAGAATCTCCTTCTCTGCTGGTTCCTAAGACCTTGGGGAAAGTGCAGTATTTGAACAGGAGTGTCCTGTTTTTCTAGGTACAGTCTGACACAGATTCCCTTGGCTAGGAAAGGGAAATCCCCTGACCCCTTGTGCTTCCCGGGTGAGGAGACGCCCTGCCCTGCTTCAGCTCGCCCTCCGTGGGCTGCACCCATTGTCCAACCAGTCCCAGTGAGATGAACCAGGTACCTCAGTTGGAAATGCAGAAATCATCCGTCTTCTGCATCAATCACGCTGGGAGCTGCAGACCAGAGCTGTTCCTATTTGGCCATCTTGGGCCATTACATAATGGTAAAGGGATCAATTCAACAAGAAGAGCTATCTATCCCAAATATATATGCACCCAATGCAGGAGCACCCAGATTCATAAAGCAAGTCCTTAGAGACCTACAAAGAGACTTGGACTCCCACACAATAATAACAGGAGACTTTAACACTCTACTGTCAATATTAGACAGATCAATGAGACAGAAGGTTAACAAGTATATCCAGGACTTAACTCAGCTCTGCACCAGGCAGACCTAACAGACATCTACAGAACTCTCCACCCCAAATCAACAGAACATACATTCTCAGCACCACATCACACTTATCCTAAAATTGACCACATAATTAGAAGTAAAGCACTCCTCAGCAAATGTAAAAGAACAGAAATCACAACAAACTGTCTCTCACACCACAGTGTAATCAAATTAGAACTCGGGATTAAGAAACTCACGCAAAACCACAAAACTACATGGAAATTGAACAACCTGCTCCTGAATGACTACTGGGTAAATAACGCAATGAAGGCAGAAATAAAGATGTTCTTTGAAACCAATGGAAGAAAGACACAGTATACCAGAATCTCTGGGACACATTTAAAGCAGTGTGTAGAGGGAAATTTATAGCACTAAATGCCCACA
>NW_012103965.1:1855067-1860565 GCF_000951045.1 Mandrillus leucophaeus
TGGCAGGATCTCGGCTCACTGCAAGCTCCGCCTCCTGGGTTCACGCCATTCTCCTGCCTCAGCCTCCTGAGTAGCTGGGACTACAGGTGCCCGCCACCTCACCCGGCTAATTTTTTGTATTTTTAGTAGAGACGGGGTTTCACCGTGGTCTCGATATGCTGACCTTGTGATCCTCCCGCCTCGGCCTCCCAAAGTGCTGGGATTACAGGTGTGAGCCACCGCGCCCGGCATAAATTTTATTCTTATTTCTCATTTAGAATCACAAAATGCACATCTGTGTATATAACTACAAAATAGTAAACTTTTATTTTATTTTTTTAGAGACAGTGTCTCACTATGTTGCCCAGACTGGACTCGAGTTCTTGGGCTTAAGCAAGCTTCCTGCTTCAGCCTCCTAAGTAGCTAGGACGATAGGTACGCACAGTGGCGCCTGGTTCAACATATTATTTTTAGAAAGAGAATATTTATATCAAGTTAGCACATTTTATCTCTACCTAAACATTTTAGAACTTAAATAAAAATTTAATTAAGTCCCAATAAGCTAGTATTTCATTTGCAACATTTAATTTTATAGAATTAACTACATTTTACTATATGCAAAAGTTTTATTTAACATAAAATTTATAAAACGTACTTGCAACATAAAAAATTTTATGTCACAGAGATTAACTTTTTAAGAATAAGAAGCCAATCATGGAAATGTTCCCATGATCATAATCAGTGGCTATTAAAGCTCAAAAGTACAAAAGAAACAGAATTACAGCTCTGTAGTACTCCCATTTGGCCTCTAAGAACATAGCCATGTTGACATCTAAAACAAAACCTTGTTTACCCACTCAGGAAGAAAAATAACTACAGGTAAGATCAAATCTGTTAAGAGCAGAAGGCCCCTCAGGAACTTAGGCTGGTGGATAACTACCTCAAAGGAAAACTTAGAACAAAACGATTACCTCAGCAACTTTTGGAGGCACTCCATCCCCAAGCACCTCCCTGATGAAGCAGTGCTGGCCCATGTAATATGAGAGTCCACAGGTCCTCTTGAAGGCATCCTTCAGTCGTTTTAGCTCTACATCTGTAACTGCAATTTGGAAACAAAAGATGGGTAAGAAATCAGGAGAAAAAAGAGGTCTCTCATAATTTTTTTCAACCTGGTTCCTAAGAAAAATTGAGGCTAGACACAGTGGCTCACGCCTATAATCCCAGTACTTTGTGAGGCCAAGAGAGGTGAATCACTTAAGGCCAGGAGTTCAAGATCAGCCTGGTCAACATGGCGAAACCCCATCTCTACAAAAATTACAAAATTAGCCAGGCGTGGTGGTGCACGCCTATAATCCCAGCTACTTGGGAGGCTGAGACACGATAATCACTTGAACCTGGGAGACGGAGGTTGCACTGAGCTAAGACCATGCCACCGCACTCCAGCCTGGACAATAGAGCGAGACTCTGTCTCAAAAAAATAAATAAATAAAAAGAAAAAAAAAGAAAACTTGGCAAACATTACACTTCTTTTTTGGTTAAGTAAAACAAACTCTATGACATTTAGTCATAATTCTAATATTTTCACATCTAATTTAGAAAATAAGTATATATACATATATATTTTTTTAAAGAGATGGATCTCGCCATGTTGCCCAGGCTGGTCTTGAACTCCTGGGCTCAGGCAATCCTCCCACCTTGGCCTCCAGAAGTGCTGGGATTATAGGCACGAGCCACCATGCCAAGCCAAAATTCTTAACCCTCAATTTTCAAAAGACAAAACTTTAATACACGCATACAAATTTTAGGCAGGGGCAAAGAAGAAGTAACGAATATTTCAAATTAGCAGGTAAGCTAAATGCCATTGGATTCTGGCATTGATGTTTTCAGTAGCAATACATTAATCTCCTTTGTGATAAAAATTATATTATTTGTACTCTTTGAGTACATCTCCATCCATGTGGAGAACAGTTCTCAAGGTTAGCTTGGATTTTGTCATTATTTACAAAGAAAATAATTAATAAATAGATGATATTAACAACCTAAAATTTTTAGATACTCATTATCAAAAATACAAAAATTACTGAGCCATTATTTTATGCATCAAAACCTTTTTTTCACTATACGGAACAATCTCTATCTACAAGAACAAAGAAATAAACACCCTTTACTATTACATGATCAGTACCACAATCACAATGGAGGCACAGAAATGGTACCTTTGACCCATGCTAGAGAAAACAAATTCTTCCAGATGAAGAGGATTACATTAAATTTTAAAGGCTAAACCAAGCAAAATGAACAGGGACATGCTGGTCAGAAATTAGTTTGCTTCAAAGTACAATGAAGTATAGAAACGTATGGTAAAAGTATCTTACTACAACAAAATAAACAAAGCACAGAGCAGCAAATGATAAACCTAGAGAGGTAGTGAGACCAAGTCACAGAGACTCTGTCCTGTCATAAGGAAGGGACACAGTCAGATACAACTCAGATAAAAACTGCAGGCAGCCAAGAAACAAAACACAGTTAGATATAATTCAGATAGCTTGCTTTACCAATAATATAGAGAACAGAACAAATCTGGATGCGACAGCCTGCTACTACAAGAAAAGGAGCTAAATTTGGGAAATATCCAGAGGGTCAGTAGAACTTGAAGCTAGACTGACAGTAGAAGCAGTACTGGGAAGCTTTTTTTTTCTTTTTTTGAGATGGAGTCTCGCTCTGTCGCCCAGGCTGGAGTGCAGTGGCACAATCTCAGGTCACTGTAACCTCTGTCTCCCAGGTTCAAGCAGTTTGCCTGCCTCAACCTCCCAAGTACCTGGGACTACAGGCACTCACCACCACGCCAGGCTAATTTTTGTATTTTTAGTTTCACCATGTTGGCCAGGCTGGTCTTGAGCTCCTGACCTCAAGTGATCTGCCCACCTTGACTGGGATTACAGGCATGAGCCACCGCGCCCAGCCAGTACTGAGAAACTTCAAGGATTATGTTATTTTGTAGACAGAGAATGTAAGAATAAGTCAGGAAAGGCCAGGCGCAGTGGCTCACGCCTGTAATCCCAGCACTTTGGGAGGCTCAGGAAAGGCCAGGCGCGGTGGCTCACGCCTGTAATCCCAGCACTTGGGGGGACCAAGGCAGGTGGATCACGAGGTCAGGAGATCGAGACCATCCTGGCGAACACGGTGAAACTCCGTCTCTACTAAAAATACAAAAGAATAGCTGGGCGTGGTGGTGGGCACCTGTAGTCCCAGACACTTGGAAGGCTGACGCAGGAGAATGGCATGAACCCGGGAGGCGGAGCTTGCAGTGAGCCAAGATAGACCACTGCACTCCAGCCTGGGCGACAGAGCAAGACCCTGTCTCAAAAAAAAAAAAAAAAAAGGGTAAGTCTGGAAAAAAGATGATAAACTTTAAGGACACTGAATATGGGAAACTTTGGAAAATGCAATGGGGTTTTAGAATGCTAAATATAAAGCTTAAGAGAGGTTTGATAGGAGTCATCAGTATAGAGGTAGTAATTAAAACCATGAGGAAGAAGCATAATGAGACATACCAAACTACAAGAAGCTAGTGTTTGTAGTGTCTACAAGAGGAAGGAAACAGAGGGAAAAACTAAGAGAGAGGAAGAAAATTGATACGGAAGAGTCAGGAGAAAAGAAGGATAAACAGAAGAGTATGTGCTCCAAAAGCCAGGAAAAGGGGACTTATCAAGTTAAGGCCGAAAGGACCAGTAAGATAAAGATTAGGCCGGGTGCAGTGGCTCATACCTATAATCGTAGCACTTTGGGAGGCCAAGGCAGTAGAATGGCTTGAGGCCAGAAGTCAGAGACCACCCCAGGCAACATAGTGAGACTCTGTCTCTACAAAAACAGAAAAATTAGCCACGCATGGTGGCACGTGCCTATAGCTACTCAGGAGGCTGAGATGGGAGGATCACTTGAGCCCGGGAAGTCAAGGCTGCAGTGGGCCATGATCATGCCACTGCACTCCAGCCTGGGTGACAGAGCGAGACTTTGTCTTTAAAAAAAAAAAAAAAAAAAAAAGGTAAAGACTAAAGAGTGCTTGGCACACAGCTAATCAATTCAATAAATGCTTGTGGTAGGAAGGGAGGGTTCATGGTTCATCAACATGTAGAGCAATGATAAAACAATAAGAACGACTAGTTTAATAAGTAGCTAGAGAAAAGTATGACTATTAGGTACTTTATTTAAAATTGGATTTATAATATTAACATTTGCAATTGAAGGAGGTAACTTCGGCTGCAGAATACGTATTTCTTCAAGATGCCTAATTTTCATTAATGGCTTTAGCAACAAACTAGGTTGTTCACATTCCAGTGAAGGAGACAAGAAAATTAAACATTAGAATAATATATTATTAGAATAACATTAGAATAATATATAATTAAATATTAGAATAACATATTAGAATATATTATGATAAAATTAATCTAATATATTAATTGTATATTAATCTAACAGATTACCTATATAACAGTATAGGTAATAACCTATACTGTTGGTTACAGATTATTTGAAGAACTACTTGATAACATGCTTTTTAAAAATATAATCTGGTGGCCGGGCATGATAGCTCACACCTGTAATGACAGGACTTTGGGAAACTGAGGCAAGTGCATCCCTTGAGGCCAGGAGTTCAAGACCAGTCTGGCCAACACTGTGAAATCCCGCCTCTACTAAAAATACAAAAATTAGCCAGCCTAGGTGGTGGGTTACTCAGTTACTCAGGTGGCTGAGGCGGGAGGATTGCTTGAGTTGAGGAGACACAGGTTGCAGTGAGCTGAGATAGCCCCACTACACTCCAACCTGGACAATGACAGAGTGAGACTCTGTCTCAAAAAGAAACCAACAAAGTATATACATATATATATAGCCATCTGATAACTAATGAATTTATTCATTTAAACTGTTGGGAAATGTACATATAAATAAACTTTTAAAGCGTTTATAAGAAGCAAACAATGTCTATCAACAAAGGACAGATTGAATAAATTATTGTATACTTAGAATATCAGACACTGAAATGTTCCTATAGATCCATATTTACTGAAAATAAATACATTAAAATGTTCACCATACAGTGAAATGTTGAAAATTTTGAAAATAAAAATTTAAGCAAGACAGAAAATATAACAGAATCAAGCCTAACTTCTGTTCTGTGGTTTTTGTTGTTGTCGTTGCTTTGTTGTTGTTGTTGTGTTTTGAGATGGGGTCTCACTCTGTCACCCAGGCTGGATTGCAGTGGCATGATCTCAGTCACTGCAACCTCTGCCTCCCAGGCTCAGCAATCCTCCCGCCTCAGCCTCCTAAGTAGCTGGGACCACAGGCTCCCACTGCCACGTGTGGATAATTTTTTGAATATTTAAGCAGCGATGGGGTTTTGTCATGTTGCCCAGACGCGGTCTCAAACTCCTGAGCTCAAGCAATCCACCTGCCTTGGCCTCTCAAAGTGCTAGGATTACAGGTGTGGTAATTTTTTTTTTTTTTTTTTTTTTTTT
>NW_012103965.1:1860615-1866676 GCF_000951045.1 Mandrillus leucophaeus
TGAGACTGAGTCTCGCTCTGTTGCCCAGGCTGGAGTGCAGTGGCATGATCTCAGCTCACTGCAACCTCCACCTCCCAGGTTCAAGCGATTCTGCTGCCTCAGCTCCCCCAGTAGAAGGGGTTACAGGCACCTACCATAACACTGGGTAAATTTTATATTTTTAGTAGAGAGGGGGTTTCACCACGTTGGCCAGGCTGGTCTGAAACTCCTGACCTCAAGTGATCTGCCAGCCTAGGCCTCCCAAAGTGCTGGGATTACACACATGGGCCACCGTGCCCGGCCCAGGTGTGGTAAATTTTTTAAATGAGGAAATGATATTAGTTATCTTCGTATTAGAAAGAAAAAGCAGCTTCAGAAAAGGAAAAAGGGACTTTTTAAAAATCTCTCTCTCCCTCTATCCCTCTCTCAGTAAAATTACAGTGAGAATAAAAGAAGATATAAACTCACAAGGACAGAGGGATAAAAAACTACATAATGGGACGGGCGTGGTGGTTCACGCCTGTAATCCCAGCACTTTGGGAGGCCAAGGTGGGCGGATCACCTGAGGTCGGGAGTTCAAGATCAGCCTGACCAACATGGAGAAACCCCATCTCTACTAAAAATACAAAAAAAATTAGCCGGGCATGGTGGTGCATGCCTGTAATTCCAGCTACTCGGGAGGCTGAGGCAGGAGAATTGCTTGAACACGGGAGGCGGAGGTTGCGATGAGCCGAGATCGTGCCATTGCACTCCAGCCTGGGCAACAAGAGCGAAACTCCGTCTCAAAAAAACAAAAAATAAAACAAACAAACAAAAAAAACTACATAATGGGTACAATGTACCTTACTTGGGTGATGGATGCATTAAAATCTCAGATTTCACTACTGTACACTTCATCCATGTAACGAAAAACCACCTGTACCCCAAAAGCTATTGAAATTTTTTTTTAAACTCACAAAGACAACAATAGGAGAAGAGAGAAATGAGAACCTAAGAGACAGTCAAAATTTTCTGGTGCACATTAAGTATCTGAAGTGGTCACTGACCTAAGCCAACCCAAGAAAGTTAAAACCTAAGCACTAGCAGCCGAGAAATTCAAACAAGAAGCAAACGAATTTACCCTGACCATAGCCCCAAAAGGCTCAGAAATGGATGGTACCAATTACCACAAAAGTCAGGGGGGTAAAAGGTGAGGCTGTGAAAAAAAAAATAGAGATTGGTTGAAAGTCTACGAGGAGTGGTTAGACTCTCTGGTTCCTTGCAGCACACGGCAATCAGGCACCAATCTACCACCTACCCAAACCCCCATCACCTTCACACCAACCTTTCAGCAACTCCTGGGCTCAAGTGATCCTCCCACCTCTGCTGCCCAAGTAGTTGGGACTACAGGCATGCACTACTGTGTCAGGCCCTTCCTAGCTATTTTTAAATTGTACTTTTATCTGATTATTTTCAACAAGCATTAATTAAATGTCTACTGTGCCAGACTTCTTTTTTCTTTTCTTTTCTTTTTTTTTTTTTTTTTTGAGATGGAGTCTCACTCTGTCCCCCAGGCTAGAATGAGTGATGTCGGCTCACTGCAACCTCCGTCTCCCAGGTTCAAGAAATTCTCCTGCATCAGCCTCCCGAGTAGCTGGAAGTACAGATGCGCACCACCACACCCGGCTAATTTTTGTATTTTCAGTAGAGGCAGGGTTTCACCATGTTGGCCAGGCTGGTCTTGAACTCCTGACCTCAGGTGATCCACCTTCCCCGTCCTCCCAAAGTGCTGGGATTACAGGCATGCGCCACCGCACCCAGCTGTCAGGCATTTATTAAATGTCTACTTATATCAGTCAAGATGAGTAATACATAGTCTCCATATTCTAATACTTCAAAATTTAGTAGAAAAGATAGCACACAACAAAAATAACTATAATACCAGATAGGATACATTAAAGTAGAGGTATTCAATGGAGTTCCAAAATAGGGAATAATCAGGAAAGGCTTCTGAGATCTGGCCACCGCACTCCAGCCTGGGTGACAGAGCAAGACTCCGTCTCAAAAAAAAAAAAAAAAGCAAAGGGCTATTCTGTGCAGGGAAAACACATATAAAAGAATAAAGTGACACGGATAATCAAATAATTGCAAGTAGTATGATATAAATGGAGTATAGGGTATAAGAAGCAGAGTTGCCAGAAATGAGGTTAGAATGATAATGGCAGACAAAACAGAACCCTGACTTTAGTCAAGATGATAATGTCCTTAGCTAAATGACTCTACTTTTCAGTTTCCCTTGCAACTAGAAATGGGCAATGAAATGTAGTAGAAATGACTAGGGGGGACCTCCAAGAAGGCTTCTTAAAAGGTAACAGTTGGCAAATATCCTTTTGCCCTTATCTCTTCTTCCCACCTGGCACTCAAGATACAATGACTGCATCTCCAGCAGCCATTTTACACATCTATATTTGAGTGAACGTCAAAAGTTATAAGCCATACAGTAAGGATGGTGAGATCACAAAGATTTTTAAAAGCCTAGATGGCCTTTCGGCCGGAACCGCCATCTTCCAGTAATTTGCCAAAATGACGAACACAAAGGGAAAGAGGAGAGACAACCGATACATGTTCTCTAGGCCTTTTAGAAAACATGGAGTTGTTCCTTTGGCCACATATATGGGAATCTGTAAGAAAGGTGATATCATAGACATCAAGGGAATGGGTACTGTTCAAAAAGGAATGCCCCACAAGTGTTACCATGGCAAAACTGTAAGAGTCTACCATGTTACCCAGCATGCTGTTGGCATTGTAAACAAACAAGTTAAGGGCAAGATTCTTGCCAAGAGAATTAATGTGCGTATTGAGCACATTAAGCACTCTAAGAGCCGAGATGGCTTCCTGAAACGCGTGAAGGAAAATGATCAGAAAAAGAAAGAAGCCAAAGAGAAAGGTACCTGGGTTCAACTGAAGTGCCAGCCTGCTCCACCCAGAGAAGCACACTTTGTGAGAACCAATAGGAAGGAGCCTGAGCTGCTAGAACCTATTCCCTATGAATTCATGGCATAATAGATGTTAAAAATAAAATAAAATAAAAGACCTCTGGGCTGAAAAAAGAAAAAAGACTAGATGACCATGGAACTGCCATATGACCCTTGGATATCCTACTTCCAGATTTACGTGTGAAAACAATAAACCCTTATATCTTATTTAAACTATTATTTTGTTTAATATACATCCAAACTTAAACCTAACTGATAAAGGTATCAGGTACAAGTTTATGGAAGGACATTCTAAGCCATGTTAAAAATCCTTTCCTGGCTTTAAACAAAGAACTAACAATCAGGTTTACATGCACACTGGTGTCAATGCAATAAACAGACTGAGAAAAGGTCAGAATGGCCGTATAAAGACCAGTATAAAGACCAGTTGAGCGGTTACTGCTTTTGTTCACACAAGAGATGAACTCAAGAGAAGAACTCCAAGGCATGGCCTCAAGCGATCCTCCCGCCTCTGTCTCCAAAGTGCTGGGATTACAGGCCTAAGGCATAAAGTAAAAAGGGAGATAAGAAGGCAGATTCAAGAGATAAAGGTAACTGAACAGGGTTCACTGAATAATTAGGTACCAAAGGACAAGAAAGAAAAAACAATCTTTGATGATTTCAAGGCGTCTGCCTGTTTCTAAGATATAGTCAGTGCTACTGATGAAGATAAGTCTAGGGGAGAATTTAAATATATTACATTGTATTTACATTTATCTTATGAACTGAATGTATGTGTCCTTCCCTCAAATTCATATGTTGAAGCCCTAACACACAGTGTGGCTGTATTTGGGGTAAGGAAGCAATTATTATTAAATAAGCTTGTAAGGATAGGACCCTGACCTTACAAGATTAGTGTTCATATAAGAAGAGACACCAGAGGGCTCAAGCGCAACATAGGCACAGAGGAAAGAGCATATATGGATGCAGCGAGCAGGAAAGGCTATCTTCTGCAAGCCAGGAAGAGAACCCTCACCAAAAACAAAACCTTGCTGGAACCAAACGTTATTTCCAACAGAAAATAATATTTCTGTCGTTTAAGCATCCAGTCTTTGGTATTTTGTGATGGTAGCCCAAGCTGACTACTATCATTTCTATAGTACCAATAGTAAATAGACCAACTCCTCCATTTTAAATTAGATAGAGGCCGGCACGGTGGCTCACACCTGTAATCCCAGAACTTTGGGAGGCCAAAGCAGGTGGATCACTGGAGGCCAGGAGTTCAAGACCAGCTTGGCCAACACGGAGAAACACCATCTCTACTAAAAATACAAAAATGGCCAGGCGCGGTGGCTCACGCCTGTAATCTCAGCACTTTGGGAGGCAGACGCGAGTGGATCACTTGAGTTTAGGAGATCGAGACCAGCCTGGCCAACATGGTGAAACCCCATCTCTACTAAAAATACAAAAAAAATTAGCCGGGCGTGGTGGCGGGCACCTGTAGTCCCAGCTACTTGGGAGACTGAGGCAAGAGAATCGCTTGAACCCCGGAAGCAGAACTTGTAGTGAGCCGAGATCGCGCCACTGCACTCCAGCCTGGGCGACAGAGCGAGACTCCGTCCCAAAAAAAAAAAAAAAAAAAAAATTAGCCAGGGATGGTGGTGCACACTTGCAATCCCAGCCACTCAGAAGGCTGAGGCAGGAGAATCGTTTGAACCCAGGAGGCAGAGGTTGCAGTGAGCAGAGACTGCACCACCACACTCCAGCCTGGTGACAGCGAGAGACTCTGTCTAAAAAAAAAATAAAAATAAAAAATAATTTAGATAATCTATGTAAATGGCTTTTACAAAGTCATATGAAGAGATTGGAACTCACTGTCCATGAAAGGAAAATAAAATTATGTACTTAACAATGCACAAAACAAACATGAGAGCAGCACAATGCTCACTGTCATGCTCTAAACTCTTAGAAGTTACCTTGTCTACACCAGTAGTTATTCACCTTTTCTGCAGTGACACAGGATGGATGTTGTCATTACCATGAGCATTCCCTAAATTCTAGCGGCAACTATACTCTTTACTTCCAGTCAAGAAATCAGATGCATGTGTGAAATGCATGAAATTAAATCCATTTTTGTAAAGGTAAGCTTTTTTCTTAAAGTTCAGTACTTTATTATTATTACTCATTAGATGGTATAAAATATTTCACAATAAACCACAATACTGGTGTTCTATTCCCCTATTATATGCTGCTTTATATCATAACTTTTTTCCAAAGGTAATATTTGTCTTATCTCTCCAAGTATATTTAAGTATCTTAAGAGCAAAGACCAAGTCTATTCTTCATCTCTATTTCTTTCTCTTAAGACAGCCAAGGCAGGACCATGCATTCAGATTTCTGTTACAGGATAGGAATTGCTGTTTTAACAGTTTGGTTCCAAAGGCAAAGAGGAAAATTTAACAACATCTGAATCAGAGGATAACCACAGAGATAAATAAACATTGGGAAATATGCCTTTCACTGCCAAAGTGGGCTAAGAATTTACAAACCTAGGACAAGAAACTGTATAATGCAGCAAAGAAACACAACCAACTATTTGTAAATCTGCTTGGTGCAGCTGATCTGAAGTGAATTAACCTACCACCAAAAGTCACTTTGGTAGGGTCCCTGCTAAAAAGAGCTACTGCAGAGCCACTTCAGGTAGATGATAAAATCCAGATGGGGCATCTCAGGCAAGAGCGGGCCTACAACTAGCAATTTTTTTGCTACTGGTGACTTTGTACCAAATGTCCATGAACAAATGAATCCAAAAAAGTATGATATAAAGCCAGGTGTGTGGCTCACGACTGTAATCCCAGCACTTTGGGAGGTCGAGGTGGGCAGATCACTTGAGGTCAGGAGTTCAAAACCAGCCTGGCCAACAGAGTTTGCCCCCTCTCTACTAAAAATACAAAAATTATCTGGGCATAGTGGCGATGCCTGTAGTCCCAGCTACTCAGGAGACTGAGGCAGGAGGATCACTTGAACCCAGGAGGTGGAGGTTGCAGTGAGCCGAGATAGCGCCACTGCATTCCAGCCTGGGCAACATAGTGAGGTTCTGCCTCAAAAACAAAAACTTAAAAGTATGA
>NW_012103965.1:1873101-1875670 GCF_000951045.1 Mandrillus leucophaeus
CTGCACTCCAGCCTGGGTGACAGAGTGGGACTCCATCTCAAAAAAAAAAAAAAAAAACTAAAAAATAAATATATATATAAATATATATGATATATATATACACACATTATATGCATAATCATACATCTCTTACTGACAATTCCCAATTCCTTATACAAAAGGACAAAAATTTCCTAAGGGTACCTTTATCTTTCCAAGTGATTAATAGTAGTTAATATCATTAAACACTCTCAGGCTGAAGCTGAATTAATCTCTGGAAAGGGCCGGATGACCTAGCAGTGAAGATTATTCATATTCTCAAGCCTTAGCATTTAGATTTTTTTTTTTTTTTTTTTTTGAGATGGAGTTTCACTCTTGTTGCCCAGGCTGGAGTGCAATGGTGCGATCTCAGTTCACTGCAACCTCCGCCTACCAGGTTCAAGTGGTTCTCCTGCCTCAGCAACCCAAGTAGCTGGGATTACAGGCATGTGCCACCACACCCAGCTAATTTTATATTTTTAGTAGAGACGGGGTTTTACCATGTGGGTCAGGCTGGTCTCGAACTCCTGATCGCTGGTGATCTACCCACCTCCAACTCCCAAAGCGCTGGGATTACAGGTGTGAGCCAACACACCCAGTCCTAGATACATTTTTAAATGACTTTTTCCATTTAATTATCTGCTTCATCTAGCATTCCCATAGTATTGTTTCTACTACTTTTTTATTGCAAATATAGAGTATTTCAGCTATACTATGACTTAATTTTCTGTAAGCCACCACCCTATGAACCTAATCATCACTTAAAACATTATTTCTATGGGAAAATAAGTTTTAAATTCCAGATAAACTTTTGAACACAATCCAGGCTGGGCACAGTACCTCACACTTGTAATCCCAGCACTTTGGGAGGCTGAGGTGGGTGGATCACTTGAGGTCAGGAGTTCGAGGCCAGCCTGGCCAACATGGTAAAATTTCATCTCTACCAAAAATACAAAAATTAACCAGGTGTGGTGGCGGGTACCCGTAGTCCCAGCTACTTGCTAGGCTGAGGTGGGAGATTCATTGAACCCAGGAGGTGGAGGCTGCAGTGAGCCAAGATCACGCCACTGCACTACAGCCTGGGTAACAGAGCAAGGCTCTGTCTCAAAAAAAATAAAAAATAAAAATAAAGGTAATAATCCTCTGTGCATCAAGATAAAAGACCACTAGGAAAACAGAAGGCCAAGTAAGTTTCTAACATCTAAAAATGAGATTTAAAAATGAGCATTATTCTTACAGAAGGAGTTTATCACAGATGTAATTTTGAGAAACTAGATGAGACCAGATATTGAGAATGACAGTGCTTCATAAAGTTTTGATATTACATCATGGGGCACCACTGACAACTAAGAAAATATAGCTTAGTCTATGGTTACAGGGCCCAGAGGGATGTCACTTGACAAGATTGAGAATCTCTGGCCAAAAAGATTTAAAATGTTTTAACACACAATAAACTGATAAAAATTAAAAATGCAAACCTTAGAACCAGAAGGTAGAGACATACGAGAAGTTCTAGCTGTTGCAAACTACTTATCATTCCCTAACCACATTATGTTCACTGCTACTGTCCTTGCAGTGTCCTCTGCCTATGAGCTCCTATCATACTCTGAACAACAATCCAACATCCTTCAAGGCTTGGCTTAATGTCCCTCCTTTATTTTTTGGAAGCCTATTCTAATTGCTTCCATGCCCCACCACCTAAAGTTAGGTGTCCCTCCTATAAAATAATTTTCCTTATAATCACTTATTCAATATCAAATTCTCAACTTTAAAATAACACAGCTTATATGGAATTTGTTTATTGAATTGTATATCTCCCCTCTGCTCTTTAAGAACAGAGAAACTGCCTTATTTATATGTATCCCCAACACCCAGCAAAGAACCTTAAATATTATTGATATTTTTGGATAAAGACAGAATTTTTTAAATGATCAAATGAATGTGCTATCTCTTCTCTTGTCCAAGGCCTTATGCTTATTACTGAACCTCAGCATCTAGAACAACTTCTGACGCACAGTAAGAACTCAGAAAAAATGTTTTTTCAAGCAGGACACAGTGGCTCAAGCCTGTAATTCCAGAACTTTGGGAGGATGAGATGAGAGGATCACTTGAGCCCAGGAGTTTGAGACCAGCCTGAGCCACACAGGGAGACCCTGTCTCTACAAAAAATAAAAATATTAGCATGGTGGTGTGCACCTGTAGTCCCAGCTACTCAGGAGGCTGAGGTGGGAGGATCACTTCAGTCCAGGATTGGAGACTGCAGTGACCTATGATTGAACCACTGTACTCCAGCACTCCATGCAGAACGAGACCTTGTCTCTGAAAATAATAGATAAATGAAGAGTTCATAGAAACATGAAAATGTTTGTAAGACAAAGATTCTTTTTTCTTTCTTTCTTTTTTTTTTTTTTTGAGACGGAGTCTTGCTTTGTTGCCCAGGCTGGAGTGCAGTGGTGCAATCTCGGCTCGCTGCGAGCTCCACCTCCCAGGTTCACACCATTCTCCTGCCTCAGCCTCCAGAGTAGCTGGGACTACAGGCACCTGCCACCAT
>NW_012103965.1:1876500-1877425 GCF_000951045.1 Mandrillus leucophaeus
TAATCCCAGCACTTTGGGAGGCTGAGGCAGGCAGATGGCTTGAGGTCAGGAGTTTGAGACCAGCCTGGCCAACATGGCGAAACCCCATCTCTACTGAAAATACAAAAATTAGCCAGATGTGTTGACACATGCCTGTAACTCCATCTACAGGGGAGACTGAGGCAGGAAAATTGTTTGAACCTGAGAGGTGGAGGTTGAAGTGAGCTGAGAACATGCCACTGCACTCCAGCCTGGGCAACAGAGCAACATTGCCTCAAAACAAACAAACAACAACAACAAAAACCCTGTATATATAAAGCTAAAGATACCAGTACCATAAAATCCTACTTACTTCCTCCCTTCAGTCCTAATCCCTCCCATACCCATTCAGTCTTCCCCAAGAGATAATCAGTTTGGTTTGTCTCCTTTCAGATCTTTTTCCATGCTATTATAAGATGTACCCCCACAGAAACAGTGGTTAGCATATGATACATGTTATAATGCAACTTACTACATATAGATTTAGTTCATTCCTTATGTGCTATATAGTATTTCATTATATAACATTAGTAATATACAGGTATTCACTTACTGTTCATATTTAGGCTGTTACTCATTTTTTTCCTTCACACACTTTTCATGAAAAATCATATACATGCCTCCTTAGATACATATAGAGAGTGCTTCTCCAGTGAGCACTCGGGTCATTCCCATTTTTTTGGTTTAATACATATTGCCAAACTTCCTTCCAAGTGGCTCTACCAATTTACATTCCCACAATTGTGCTTTTCCTAGCCTCCTGTTCACTACTGCTTACATAGTTTCTACAATTCAACTTTTTAAAAATTATAAAAGAATCTATCCTGTATAGCTAAGGGTAGCTGTTTAAACAATGAAGAAAAATAAATATCCACTTATCCTGTCATTCAGAAGGTATAAATCTGGC
>NW_012103965.1:1877475-1878774 GCF_000951045.1 Mandrillus leucophaeus
AGAGCTGTGCATGTGCCCCCAAATTCCCGTATCTCTCACTTTGGCTGACCTTAAAGCTCCACACAAGCAGGAAGTAAAGGCTAAAGCAGAGTTGTAAATTGACTGTGCAACATTTGAAGACACACCTGAGTAGTATAGAACCCCTCAACTAAGGCTGAACTTATAGGTTCAAGGCATTTTTAAAAATCCCTGTCCAATCATTAGCTGACCACTAAGCTAAATAAGCACACACAAAAAAGAATACAAACTTATAAAATCAGTCCAAGAAAGTCACTACGCAAATAAATAACAGCAGGAACAACAAATAGCAGTAACAAACCTTAAAGTAGGAAATCCAATTTCCAGAGCTGCCACACTACAGTACTTAAAATGTCTCATTTTCAACAAAAAATTGCAAAGCATTCAAACAAGAAAATGAAGCCCATACACAGGAAAAAGGGCATTAAATAGAAACTGTCTGTAGGCAAGTCCAGATATTTGATTTACTAGGTAAACACTTTAAATGAACTATTTATAAACAAGTTCAAAGAAGAAAAAAAAAAATGCCTAATGACTTCCAGTATGAGAACACTCATACTTGAGACCAAATGGAGAATATCAATAGTGAGATGAGATGGGAAATTATAAAAAGAAACCAATTAACAATTCTGGAATTGAGAAGTATGAGGTTGCAGTGAACTGTGACTGCATCACTGCACTCCAGCCAAGGCAACACAGTAAGACCTTGTCTCAAAAAAATAAAACAATTACAAAACTTGAAGATAGTCAATTTTGATTATCCAGTCTGAGGAAGAGAAAGAACAATAAATGAAGAGGCCAGGCACTGGCTCACACCTCCAATCTCAGCACTCTGAGTGGTCCAGGTGGGCGGACAGCTTGAGACCAGGAGTTCAAGACCAGCTGGGGCAACACAAGGAGACCTCATCTCCTCATCTCTACAAAAAATAAATAATAATCACGCAGGCATGGTGACACACACCTATGGTTCCAGCTACATGGGAAGCCAAGGCAGGAGGACTGCTTGAGCCCAGGAGTTGGAGGCTGCAGTGAGTTATGACTGAACCCCTGCACTCCAGCCTGGGCAGCAGAGCAAGACCTTGTCTCTTAAAAACTAAAAAATAGGCCAGGCGCGGTAGCTCACGCCTGTAATCCCAGCACTTTGGGAGGCCGAGGCGGGTGGATCACGAGGTCAGGAGATGGAGACCATCCTGGCTAACATGGTGAAACCCTGCCTCTACTAAAAATACAAAAAATTAGTTGGGTGTGGTGGCGGGCGCCTGTAATCCCAGCTACTTGGGA
>NW_012103965.1:1884144-1888470 GCF_000951045.1 Mandrillus leucophaeus
AAAGAATCTATCCTGTATAGCTAAGGGTAGCTGTTTAAACAATGAAGAAAAATAAATATCCACTTATCCTGTCATTCAGAAGGTATAAATCTGGCACCCTGCTATTATATCCTAATTTCTATTCCCAAGCAGATCATCTGTAATTCAAAGTAGAAAGCAGTATGGAGAGAGAGAGATATATATATATATGCCATTTGGCCTCAATGCTCAATGTTAACACAAAGATATAGTGTTAACAGTATTACCATATGTGGGTGTGTGCCTGGAAACTAAAAGTGGATCCACTCTTCCCTTCTACTATGTCCATACAAAGTTGTTATTGGCTTTACTACAATACACATGGTTAGTACAGCCTGTAGAATGCATTGTGGCTCCATATCTTTCCTTCACAGACTGCCAGTGTCTGTAATCAAAATGAACCACCCCATCTTTGCAAAGCATCAGGTTGCCCCATCTGCCACTACTTCTGTTCCCCCAGCATCCTCGAGCTTGAATTCATCACACTAAAAAAATCGTAGTCTGAGAAAATTCTGCTCTTTTCTATCAGAAAGTTCTTATTAACAAGCATAAAAATGTGAAGAAAAATATAAAATGAAATCTGTATGTTGTACAACAAAGCTACTTTGTCCGTGAATCAACCAGTAACAATTTATAAACTTTAGAGGACAAATGGAGAAATATGCAAGTTGGATGGGTTTTCCTCTACTAAGAATGAATGCTCCCATTCTGAAACATGTAAAATATGCCACTATAAAATTAACAATTTCAATTAATTTCTGAGGAGGAATGTGTCTTTGAAAACTGCCCATAAGAACAGAACATAAATTTAAAAAGATATCACTTAGTTTATTGTCACAGGAAATCTGTTGTACATTTAAACGCTGCAGGAGAGTCTTAAACATATCATGGAGAGAATGTCCTTAAGTATTCATTAGCTTTTTTCGTTTCCATAATATAACAAAATGACTATTTAACATATGTTGATGACAAATATTCTAGTTTATTCATTTGCTTCCAGCAGTTTCTCAAATCAAATACACAATTTATCATTCTCCTGGTTCATAAACTTCTGAAGCTATCAAAAATGTGGCACTCATCAGTTCAACTACATTAAAATATGTTTCCAAGTATCCTTCTTTCCCCCAGGAGAGAAAAAAAAAAACCACCTTAGTCAAAAGATAGCTAACAGCCCAATTTCCTTTACAAATCTAACCAAATTGTAATAACTGATTGTCTTTAACTCATTAAATAAGATTAATAATAAAAGTCACATCTAATCCAGTATTTTACTCTTTAAAAAGAATTTTCAGCCAGGCACAGTGGCTCAGGTCTATAATCCTAACATTTGGGAGACTAAGGAGGGAAGATCACATGAGACCAAGAGTTCAAGACCAGCCTGGGCAACAAAGTGAGACCCCATCTCTATTTTTAAAAATAGTATTCCATTTTTTAAATCAAAAAAAAATTTTTTTGAGGCCAGGTGCAGTGGCTCATGCCTGTAATCCCAGCACTTTGGGAGGCTGAGGCAGGCGGATTGCCTGAGCTCAGGAGTTTGCGATCAGCCTAGGCAACACGATGAAACCCTGTCTCTACTAAAATACAAAAAACTAGCTGGGTGTGGCGGCATGCGCCTGTAGTCCCAACTACTCAGGAGGCTGAGGCAGAAGAACTGCTTGAACCCGGGAGGTGGAGGTTGCAGTGAACCGAGATTGTGCCACTGCACTCCAGCCTGGGTGACACAGCGAGACTCCATCTCAAAAAAAAAAATTTTTTTTGAGACAGGGTCTCACTCTGTTGCCAAGGCTGGAGTACAGTGGTGCACTGTAGGCTTGACTTCCCACTCTCACCCTCCTTAGTAGCTGGGACCACAGGTCCATGCCACCATGCCCAGCTAATTTTTTGTTTTTTTGAGGGGTTTTTTGGTGGAGATGGAGTCTCCCTATGTTGCCCAGGCTAGTGTCAAACACCTGGGCTCAAGCAATCCTCCCACCTCAGCCTCCTAAAGTGCTGGGATTATACACGTGAGTCACTATATCTGAATAGGTATAATTTCATAAAATTCTTATAATTTATCAACTCTGTGTTGGTTCTTTTGTTTTTGGGAGAAGGAAGGGAGGAGGAAGGGAGGGAAAAAGAAGGAAGTGGTGGGGGGCACCTTACACACAAGGTTACACGTTTTCAGGTTCCCTAAAGGAACTAGTGATGATTCTCTTTCACTGTTATTCCCCCAAAACATGCTTAATCTGTTCACGCTGCTATAACAAAATGTCTCAGATTGGATAATTTATAAACCACAGAAATTTACTGCTCACAGCTCTGGAAGCTGAGAAGTCCAAGATCAAAGTACCAGTAGATTCAGTGTCTGGTGAAAGCCTTTTCTTCATAAATGGCACCTTCTGTGTCCTCACATGGTGGGACAAAGCAAGTTCTCTTAGGCCTCTTTAGAAGGGCACTAATCCCATTCATGACGGCAGAGCCCTCATGAAGTAATCATTCCTGAAAGCCCCGCTTCTTAATACAATAACACTGGAAATTAGGTTTCAACATATGAATTTGGTGGTGTAAGGGAACACACACTCAGATCATATAGCAATTGCTAAGCCAATCATATTTATTTATTTGGTTTTGGAGGGGTTGTCTGTTTGTTTGAGACAGAAGCTCACTCCATCACCCAGGCTGGAGTACAGTGGCGCGATGTCCGCTCACCGCAACCTCTGCCTCCCAAGTTCAAGTGATTTTTGTGCCTCAGCCTCCCGAGTAGCTCGGATAGGTGTGCACTACCATGCCTGGCTAACTTCTACATTTTTAGTAGAGACAGGGTGTCACCATGTTGGCCAGACTGGTCTCAAACTCCTAGCCTCAAGTGATCTGCCTACCTTGCCTCCCAAAGTGCTGGGATTACGGGCGTGAGCCACCACACCCGGCCCAAGCCAATCATATTTAATATTCATGAATGTACAATCATTTACTATGTCCATTCTATTTCACTTTTATGAGCAGTCTTTTACAACATAATAAAGGCCAACATAATTTATCCTAAATTTCCTCTTTCCATAAATTCCATTGTTCACTAATATGTTTGTGAAGAAACAAAAACCTAATCCTCTAATGAGATTCATCTTCTGTGTACAAATCAAACCTTCTATTTTAGACTCAAATTTTATATTTGTAAAGAAAGCCACAAATAACATCATAGATTTACATCTTCATCAAATGATTACAAAAAGATCAGATCTTATACATTACTACTAGTACTATCTAAACCCGTAATATTCAAGTTGAAAGTTAATTCCTCATACCTTTTAGTTAAGAAATCACGTTATTTCAACAAGTGAAAGTTTTGTTTAAATGAAGAAAATGTCCATTATTTTCCAGTCTTCATTATCAACTAAGCTCTATTCAGTTAATCTAATTTCATAAACAAGCTTATTTCTTTAAAAATGACCATGTTTTAGCCAGGCGCAGTGGCTCATGCCTGTAATTTCAGTACTTTGAGAGGCCAAGGCGGGTGGATCATGAGGTTAGGAGTCCGAGACCAGCCTGGCCAACGTGGTGAAAACTCGTATCTACTGAAAAAATATAAAAATTAGCCAGGTGTGGTGGCACGTGCCTGTAATCCCAGCTACTCAGGAGGCTGAGGTAGGATAATCGCTTGAACCCAGGAGGTGAAGGGTGCAGTGAACCGAGATCAGGCCACTGCAATCAGTCTAGGTGACAGAGCAAGACTCCATCTCAAAAATAAATAAATAAATAAAATAAAATAAAAATGACCATGTTTTAAAGTTGAATTTAACTTTCAAGGCAATTAATCTGTAACTAAAGAATTACCTTCCCTGTAATCATTCACTCAATATTTCCCCAAGGAACTCTTGTCCTAGTTAAGTACAAAACTTTTATTACTTTTTTCATTAGTCTATATTGTAACTTCACGGTAATAGTTATGAAGTTGTCAGAAAACAAAGTAATTATTAAAAGAATTCATTACGATAAATCATTTTTATAAATAAAATTTTGTATGTAATTTTATTAAAATACCAAAAATAATGCCACAGAACAAATATGTAAGAGAAAAACCAGAATAAATCTACCAGAGTGGCCGGGCGCAGTGACTCACGCCTGTAATCCCAGTACTTTGGGAGGCCGAGGCAGGCAGATAACGAGGTCCAGAGATCGAGACCATCCTGGCCAACATGGTGAAACCCTGTCTCTACTGAAAACACAAAAAATTAGCCGGGCGTGGTGGCAGGCACCTGTAGTCCCAGCTACTTGGGAGGTTGAGGCAGGACAATGGCGTGAACCTGGGAGGCGGAGCTTGCAGTGAGCCGA
>NW_012103965.1:1888990-1908281 GCF_000951045.1 Mandrillus leucophaeus
TTGGCCTCCCAAAGTGCTGGGATTATAGGCGTGAGCCACAGTAGAGACGGAGTTTCTCCATGTTGGTCAGGCTGGTCTCGAACTTCCAACCTCAGGTAATCCGCCCGCCTCAGCCTCCCAAAGTGCTAGGGTTATAGGTGTGAGCCACTGTGCCCAGCCCCCCATTTTTTAATGGTAATAGTTCTTGGATGACATTTAGAACTAAAATGAACCACGTGTAGTGATGCAGACCTGTAATCCTAGATACTCAGGAGGCTGAGGCAGGAGGATCACTTGAACCCAAGAGCTTGAGACCATCCTGGGAAACACAGCGAGACAACATCTCAAAAAAAAGTTTTTTTTTTTCATGCTGCTTTTCTCAAAGAAACAGAGACACACTGCTATTATATTATTAGAGTATACAAAGATTTTTAAGCCCACTTTTTTTTTTTTTTGGAGACGGAGTCTTGCTCTGTCACCTAGGCTGGAGTGCCATGGTGCGATTTCGGCTCACTGCAAGCTCCGCCTCCCGGGTTCACGCCATTCTCCCCTCAGCCTCCTGAGTAGCTGGGACAACAGGCGCCCGCCACCACACCCGGCTAATTTTGTTTTTGTAGTTTTAGTAGACACACGGTTTTACCATTTTAGCCAGGATGGTCTCCATCTCCTGACCTTGTGATCCACCCTCCTCGGCTTCCCAAAGTGCTGGGATTAGAGGTGTGAGCCACCGCGCCCGGCCTAAACCCACTTTTGAAAAGAATCTCACATACAGTTGCCCCTTTATATTCATGGGTTCCATACCCAGAGATTCAACCAACTGAGGATACAAAATATTCAGAGGTCAGGAGTGTTTGCTCAAGCTGTAACCCTACTACTTTGGGAGGTCAAGGCAGGAGGGTTGCTTAAGCTCACGAGTTCAAGACCAGCTTAGGCAAAATAATGAGACCTCGTCTCTACTAAAATTCAAAAACAATTGGCAGGGCATGGTGGCTCATGCTTGTAGTCCCAGCTACTGGAGGGCTGACGTGGGAGGATCACTTGCGCCCAGGAGGTTGAGGCTGCAGTGAGTCCTAATCATGCCACTGCACTCTAGCTGGGCAACAGAACCTGTCTCACAAAATCGAAAGAAAGAAAATATTCAGAGTGGGCATGGAGGCTCAAACCTATAATCCCAGCCACCTTTGGCAGGCTGAGGTGGGTGGATCACTTGAGGTCAGGAGTTCAAGACCAGCCTGGCCGCCATGGTAAAACCCCATCTCTACCAAAAATACAAAAATGAGCCAGGTATGGTGGCACATGCCTATACTTGTAGCTACTTGGGAGGTTGGGGCATGAAAATCACTTGAACCTGGGAGGCAGAGGTTGCAGTGAACTGAGATGGCCCCACTGTACTCCAGCCTGGGCAACAGAGTGAGAACCTGTCTAAAACAAAACAAAAACAAAATATGCCAAAAAATAATGGAGGCTACCTCTGAACCAAACACGTACAGGTCTTTTTTTTTTTTTTCTTGTTATCATTCCCTAAACAATACAGTGTAACAGCCATTTACACAGCATTTACACTGTATTAGGCATTGTAAGTAATCTAGAGATAACAGGAGGCTCTGCTTAGGTTACATGCAACTACTACACCATTTTATATAAGAAACGTGAGCATCCTTGGATTTCGGTATCTGCAAGGGGTCCTAGAACCAATCCCCCACAGACACCAAGGGACTCCTGTCCCTCAAAGAGCCATATAAGCTAACCAGCACAACAACAAAACAAAAAAACTTAAAATTCCACCTAATCAACTTCACCCTGTTTCATACAATTCCATCCTTCCTGCTGCAAGAGAAATACAGTATTTAGAGACATTGAAGCATTTCACATTGTACAACAGTACTGGATAGTATAATGCTTCCTGTTTATTTTAATGTAATTTTTAACCCAATAGAATTAAATATGCATTAGATTGCTTTTTATTTCACTCTGTAGTAAATATTTTTTCATAGACGTCAACAGGGAAAAGTGTTCTATTGTTATAGTTAGTAAGAAATCCCGATATAAACATTTAAAAGAGCTTCTCTACTAGAGGAAAATCTTTTCAACAGAAGACCCTGCTTCAAACAAAACAAGGCTACTAGTTAAAGGGCCACTGAGGTTGGGGTGGGGGATGGGAAACAAAGGGAAAATATGTTTAAACTGAGGTCCTAGTGAAAAACCAAAAACATTACCAAAAAAACCCCACATACACACAAAAACTATTAAAACTAAGAATTAAATCTACCCATCAAAAAATAGTAAACATAAAGTAAGTCTAGGGGCTTATGTTTTAACTGCACATAGTAAGCACTTCACAGTTGTCAGCAATTTCTTAAGAATCATACATGGTTCTATACACAACCTCGAAATGGCAACATTATTAAGTTTTAATACATATAAGCAAAAGTATACAAACATTTCCTAAACAATCAAAACAAAACAAACAAAAGTCTGGACTTCATACGATGCAGTCCAAGTTTCTCTGAGAAAATGCAAGTTTCTGATGCAAGACAACATGCAGAAAATTAAAACAAAACATATGAGGCAGAAAAGGAGTTATTACGCACATACAAGTCATTTTTTAAAAGATATTTTTTAAACCAGGCGTGGTGATGTCTGCTTGTAATCCCAGCTACTTGGGAGGCTGAGGTGGGAGGATCACTTGAACCCAGATGTTCAAGACACCCTAAGCAACATAGCAAGACGCCTACCTAAAAAAAAGCAAAAAAGATCCTAATTTTTTACTACACTCCAAGATAAATTTTGGGTGAATTTTAAAAAGTTAAATACTAGAAATATGAAGTCATAAGTTAGAATTGTTTTTCAGATATATGTAAGAGTAAAAATGTAAAACTTCAGAAGTGAAACAGAAACACAATTGGAAGATCTGACTTATATACAAATTTTTAACTCATACACATTAAAAGCAGCAATACAAAACAAATAGCAATGTTAAACTAACTGGAGAAAATACTTGCAGCAAATTAGTGAAATAGCTGATTAAATTCAAGGTACTTATTAAATTCTACACAATAATTTTTTTTTTTTTTAAGAGACAGATTCTTGCTCTGTCACCCAGGCTGGAGTGCAGTAATCATAACTCCCTGCAGCCTTGAACTCCCTGGCTCAAGTGATTCTCCTGCCTCAGCCTCTCAAGCAGCTAGGACTACATGCACTTGCCACCATGCTCAGCTAATTTCAAAAAATATTTTGTAGAGACAGCGTCTCACTACGTTGCCTAGGCTACTCTCTGCCTCAAGTAATCCTCCCACCTTGGCCTCCCAAACTCCTGGGATTACAGGTGTGAGCCAGCGTGCACAGCCTACAAAATAATTTTTTTTTTTTTTTGAGACAGTTTCACTCTTGTTGCTCAGGCTGGATTGCAATGACCCGGTCTCAGCTCACTGCAACCTCCACCTCCTGGGTTCAAGCAATTCTCCTGTCTCAGCCTCTAGCCAGAAACTTAAAGAAAAAAATTATAAAATTTTTTTTAAAAAATTTAAATGTTTAGGCTGAGCGCGGTGGCTCAAGCCTGTAATCCCAGCACTTTGGGAGGTCGAGACAGGCGGATCACGAGGTCAGGAGATCGAGACCATCCTGGCGAACACGGTGAAACCCCGTCTCTACTAAAAAATACAAAAAACTAGCCGGGCGACGTGGCGGGCGCTTGTAGTCCCAGCTACTCGGGAAGGCTGAGGCAGGAGAATGGCGTGAACCCGGGAGGCGGAGCTTGCAGTGAGCTGAGATCCGGCCACTGCACTCCAGCCTGGGCGACAGAGCAAGACTCCATCTCAAAAAAAAAAAAAAAATTTTAAATGTTTAAACAAACACATCTTTAAGAACTAAAATGATGACAACAACAAAGGACAAAAGACAATGAAATAATGAGGAAATACAACTACCAAAAATGGGAAAGGTTCTACTTTGATACCAATCCAAAAAAATACCAATTAAAACAAGCTATCATTTTAGATTACCCAATTAGCAAAGAATTTTTTGCAAATGATAATACCAAATGGTGAAAGGGTTTTAGTAAATTAACACTTAGATTCCACTTTCAAAAAATTATTTGAGGCCAGATACAGTGGCTCACGCCTGTAATCCCAACAGTTTGGGAGGCCGAGGCGGGTGGATCACTTGAAGTCAGAAGTTCAAGACCAGCATGGGCAATATGGCAAAACCCTGTCTCTACAAAAAAATACAAAAAAATTAGCTGGGTATGGTGGTGCCCACCTGTAATCCCAGTCACTCAGGAGGCTGAGGTAGAAGGATCCCTTAAGCCCGAGAGGTCGAGGCTGCAGTGAGTTGTGATCACATCACTATACTCCAGCCTGAGTGACAGAGTGAAATGCTCCTGTCTCAAAAAAAAAAAAAAAAAGAAAAGAGAAAAAAATACATTTTGAGCAGCAAGGTGTGGTGGCTCAATGCCTGTAATCCCAGCAACTGGGAGGCTGAGGCAAGAGTGTCCCTTGAGGCCAGGAGTTTGGGATCAGCCTGAGCAACATAGCAAGATTCCCTATCTAAAAAAATTAAAAGCAGCTAGGCATGCTGGCTCATGCCTATAATCCCAGCACTTTGAGAGGCCAAGGCTGGAAGATCACTTGAGACCAGGAGTTTGAGACTATCCTGGACAACACAGTGAGACCCCCATCTCTACAATAAAAATAAAAAATGTGGCCAGGCACAGTGGCTCACTCCTGTAATCCCAGCACTATGGGAAGCTGAGGTGGGAGGACTGCTTGAGACCAGGAGTTCAAGATCAGCTTGGGCAATATGGCGAGACCTTATCTCTACAAAAACCTTAAAAAAAAAAATTAGCCAAGCATGGTGACATGCACCGGTAGTCCCAGCTACTCAGAAGGCTGAGGCAGGAGAATCTCACTTGAGCTGGGAAGCGGAAGTCGCAGTGAGCCGAGATTGCACCAGTGCACTCCAGCCTATGTGACAGAGCAAGACCATCTTGGAAGAGGAGGGAGGGGAGAGGAGGGGAGGGGAGGGAGAGAGAGAGAGAGAGAGAGAAAGAAAAAAGTATAAAAGCTAAGAGCTCTTAAAAATTAAAAAGAGCAGAAAACCAAAGATCAATAGAAAAATTGGAAGATCATGTTGAAGCAATCTCCCAAAACGTAGTAAAATAACAAAGATGAAAAAATGTGGCTAAGGTGGGAGGATCACTTGAGACCAGGAGTTCAAGACCAGCCTGGGCAACGTAGCAAGAACCTGTCTCTATTATATGTAATTTTAAAACTAAAAAGCCTATTAAAAAAAAGAAGAAAAAAAGTAAGAAAAAATTAGCCAGGCGTGGTGGCTCACACCTGTAATCTCAGCACTTTGGGAGGCTGAGGTGGGCAGATCACGAGGTCAAGAGATTGAGATCATCCTGGCTAACACGGTGAAACCCCGTCTCTACCAAAAATATAAAAAAAAATTAGCCAGGCGTGGTGGCAGGCGCCTGTAGTCCCAGCTACTTTGGAGGCTGAGGCAGGAGAATGGTGTGATCCCGGGAGGTGGAACTTGCAGTGAGCCAAGATCGTGCCACTGCACTCTAACCTGAGCAAAGAGTGAGACTCCATCTCAAAAAAACAAAAAGAAAAAAGAAAAATTTGAAGGTCCATCCAGGAAGTCTAACATCCAAACAAAGAAGTTTCAGAAAAAAGAAAATGTAAAAGGAAAATTATTAAATAACTAAAGAAAATTTCCCAGAACTGAAGGACATTGGCCTTACATTACAGGAACACATTTATACATGCAAAAAGATGAAAACAGAGCCATACCAAAGGGTATCATAAGCCAGGTACAGTGCCTTACACCTATAATCCAAGCACTTTGAGAGCTGAGGTAGGAGAATCGCTTGAACCCAGGAGTTCAACACCAGTCTGGGCAACACAGTGAGACTCCCATCTCTACAAAACAAAACAAAACAAAAAATTAGCTAGGTATAGTGGCACACATCTGTAGTCCCAGCTACTTAGGAGGCTGAGGTGACAGGATTGCTGGGGCCCAGGAGGTAGAAGCTGCAGTAAGCCATGACTGCACCACCGCACTCCAACCTAGACAACAGAGTAAGACCCTGTCTCTAAATAAATCAATTAATTTAATCAAGGGCATCATTGTGAAATTCCAGAATATCTACAAACTTCTAGAAACAAAAACAAATAACAGTGCAAAAATCAGAATGGTACTGGATACCTCAACAGCAACATGAGAAGCTAGGTTAAAAATGAAGCAATACCTTTTTAAAACTCTGAAGAAAAATGATTTCTAACTTAATAATTAACTCAGAAAAATGGTATTTCCAGACTTATGAATCTCAAAATAAATTACCTCACAAAAACGCTTTCTCAAAAAGTTCTTGGAGGAAATCATCTACCAAAATGAGATACAATGTAGAAAGCAGAAGGTAGGGAATACAGACAACAAACAAAGTAGTACAGGAGAATCCCCAAGATAAAGTTAAGGAAATTCATAGGAGTCTAACTATGGGACAGATTCAGAGTCCAAACAGTCCAGTTTGAAGCCAGTAAAAAGGACACATGAGACATTAGAAGAAGAAACCACTAATAACTCATAGTCTTGAAAGGAGACATAGGCGAGTGACAGTGTTTAGGGTTGAATTAGTGATAAACACTTAGAATACTAAGCAAACACAAATAAAATCACAGTCATTAGCTCCAAGGAAAACAAACATTGTGCTAGAAAAGTAATCAAAACTTACTACCTAATTTCAGCTGTGAATCCTATGCATATGCTTATAATAAGGTAAACATTTAACAGTTATCTAACTAAAATTACCATATAACTATTGCAGTAGGATGAAGTAACAGGGAGAGGGGAAGGGGAAGTGGCTAAGATGGAAGGAAGGGAGAGACAACTAAATTCTCATGCTCAGAAGAGGGAAGTCAACAGATAATGCTAAAACTGAAAAATCAAGACCAAATACCAAAGATCAACTAAAAGAATATAAAGTGGTCTCCTCTAAGAGAAAGAAAATGCCAAGGAAGATTAGGGAGCTGGTTATCATTTAACAAATCCTGTTCAAGCTATTTAACACTTTAAACTGTAGTCATGTATCACAAATGACGGGAATGCATCGTTAGGTGATTTCGTCACTGTGCAGACATCAGCGTGCTTACACAAACTTAGATGGTACAGCCTACTACACACCTAGGCTATATGGGATGGCCTAGTGCTCCTAGGCTACAAACCTATACAGCACATTACTGTACTGAATATTGGAGGCAACTGTAACATAGTATTTGTGTACCTAAATATATCTAAACATAGAAAAGGTACAGTAAAAATGTAGTCTAAAAGATAAAAAATGTCCAGGTATGGTGGCTCACGCCTGTAATCCCAGAACTTTGGAAGACCAAGGTGGGGGAATCACTTGAGGCTAGGGGTTTGAGACCAGTCTGGACAACACAGTAAGACTCCGCTCTCTACATTAAAAAAAAAAAAAAATTTGCCAGGCTTGGTGGCATGTGCCTCCAAGCTACTAAGGACATCGAGGCAGGAGGATAACTTGAGCCCTTGAGTCCAAGAGGTCCAGGCTGCAGTGAGCTATGATTAATACGACTCCAGGCTCAGAGTGAGAGCTTGTCTTAAAAAAAAAAAAAAGAGAGAGATTAAAAAAATGGTTCACCTAGGCTGGGCTTGGTGACTCACACCTACAATCTCAGAGCTTTGGGAGGCCAAGGCAGGAGGACTTGAGCCCCGGAGTTCAAGAATAGCCTGGCTAACATAGCAAGGTCTCTACAAAACATAAAAAACAAAAAATCAGCCAGGTGTGGTGGCATGCACCTGTAGTCCCAGCTACTCTATAGGCTCAGGTGGGAGGATAGCTAGAGGCTAAAGTGGGAGAGAATCTCTTGAGCCCAGGAGCTTGAGGCTACAGTAAGCCATGATCACGCCACTTCAATCTACTGGGTGACTGAATAAGACCCTGTCTCAAGACAAAAAATAATTAAAAAAAAAAAAAAAAGGTACACCTATATAGGGCACTTACCATGAATAGAGCTTGCAGGATGAGAAGTTGTTCTGGGTGAGTCAGTGAGAGACATGGGGTGAGTGAATGTCAAAGGCCTAGCCCTAGGACATTACCATGGAGCACTGCAGTAGATTTTATAAACACTGTGCAATTCGGCTACACCAAATTTACTAATTTTTTCTTCAATAACAAATTAATTGTAGCTTACTGGGTTTTTTCTTTTTTTTTTTTGTTTTTTTTTTTGAGACCGAATCTTGCTTTGTCACCCAGGCTGGAATGCAGTGGCACGATCTTGGCTCACTGCCACCTGTACCTCCTGGGTTCAAGCAATTCTCATGCCTCAGAGTTAGCCTCCTGAGTAGCTAGGATTACAGGCGTGCACCACCACAACTGGCTAATTTTTGCATATTTTAGGAGAGACAGGGTTTCGCCATGTTAGCCAGGCTGGTGTCAAACTCCTGGCCTCAAATGATCCACCTGCCTTGTCCTCCCAGAGTGCTGGGTTACAAGCGTGAGCCACCAGGCCAAGCCAGCTTACTGTAACTTTTTTACTTCATAAACTTTTAAATTTAACTTGTTGACTCTTATAATAACTTACCTTAAAACACACTGTGCAGTGTCCAAAAATATTTTTTCTTTATATCTTTATTCTATAAGTTTTTACTATTCATGTTTTATTTTCCTTTTTAAGCTTTCTTGTTAAAAATGAAGACACACATTTTGGGAGGCCGAGGTGGGCGTATCATCAGAGGTCAGGAGTTCGAGTCCAACCTGGCCAACATGGCAAAACCCCGTCTCTACTAAAAATACAAAAATTAGCTGGATGTGGTGGCATGCACCTGTAATCCCAGCTATTTGGGAGGCTGAAGCAGGAGAATCGCTTGAACCGGGGAGGCGGAGGTTGCAGGGAGCAGAGATCACGCCACTGCACTCTAGCCTCGGGGACAGAGCAAGACTCTGTCTCCAAAAGAAAAAAAAAAAACAGACAGACATAAACACAAACCTTAGCCTAGGCCTACACAGCATCAAGATCATCAATATCACTGTCTTCCACCTTCACATATTGTCCTACTGGAAAGTCTTCAGGGCAGTAATACACATGGAGCTGTCATCTTCTATGACAGTAATGCCTTCTTCTGAAATACCTCCTAAAGGACTTGCCTAAGGCTATTACAGTTAAGTTTTGTTTTGTTTTGTTTTGAGACAGAGTCTTACTCTGTCTCCCAGGCTGGAAGAGTGCAGCAGAGTGATCAAGGCTCACCCCAGCCTGAACCTCCTAAGCTCAAGTGATCCTACCACTTCAGCCTCCTGAGTAGCTAGGACCACAGGTGCGTGCCTAATTTTTGTATTTCTTGTAGAGACAGGTTTTCACCATGTTGCCCAGGCTGGTCTCAAACTCCCGGGCTCGAGCAACTCACCCACCTTGGCCTCCCAAAATGCTGGGATTACAGGTGTGAGCCACCACATTCAGCCAATTTTTATTTAAATAAATAGAAGGAGTATACTCTAAAATAATGATTAAAGGTATAATATAGTAAATGACTATATAAAAAAAGCAAAAAGCAAAAAAAAGTAAATGGCTACAATGTCACTAAGCAACAGGAATTTTTCAGCTCTACTATACTCTTATGGGATCGCAGTTGTGTATGCAGTCCCTTGTTAACCAAAACATCATTATGCAGCACATGACTGTATAGGTATGTATAACATTGATAGAAACAGACACCTCAGAAAAAACAAGATGCCAAATGTTATGTGTATTATGATTAAAACAATACTAAACATTAATTTGAAAAAAGAGTAAGAGCAAATAATTAGATGTGTTTGGTGATAGGATCATAAGTGAAATGTTCTCCCTTTATTTTCCAATCTCTTAGTAATCTTGTTATATTGTTTTGTGTAATATTTAAATAAGTTTTACAAAAGTGCTGTTGGTGGCTGGTGGTTGATATTCCTGTTTGTCTTTGTTTACGAAGCTCCCTCCTCTGTGGATACCACGCTGCTTCTTACCCTATATATCTATAATCAACTGCGAGAGCGTATTTAATGTTTCCACAAAAATTTTTAAAGGTCACACAGAACAACTGTAATTTTTTCCACTGATTATTATGATCCCTTTGAATAGTCTCAGCTAGCATGTCATTTTTACAGTCCCATACTACTATGCAAATTGAGAAATGACTACATATAATATAGATTTACTCTCTATCTTAGTAATTTTAATCTTTATCATTGAGTGCTTAAAGGAACATCTACAATGCACCATAAACCATATAGCAGACTGTTAGGATTTTCACTATAAAACCAAACACATCATATATACACACCCATTAAGTGTACAAACAATACATACTAGATTATCTCTTTAGTTAACACTATTTTTCCTTTTTCTGGTGTTTTGTTGTTGTTTGTTTTTGAGATGGAGTCTTGCACTGTTGCCCAGGCTGGAGTGCACTGCGCGATCTTGGCTCACTGCAACCTCCACCTCCTGGGTTCAAGGGATTCTCCTGCCTTAGTCTTCCCAAGTAGCTGGAACTACAGGTGCACGCCACCACGCCCAGCTAATTTTTCTTGTATTTTTAGTAGAGACGAGGTTTCACCATGTTGGCCAGGGTGGTCTCGAACTCTTGACCTCAGGTGATCTGCCCGTCTCAGCCTCCCAAAGAGCTGGGATTACAGGTGTGAGCCACTATGCCCGGCCAAATCTTTAATTTCTAAACTAATCTGGAAAGACAGAAAAATTCCTATCTTCCTATGTATGTAATCAAAACACAGTAGTAAAAATATTCATTGCATTTTTACTGTCACTCAGTCTTTTGCCAATTATAATCTAATTTTTTTTAGTTTTTATTTTTAGAGATGGGGTCTCACTCCTGTCGCCCAGGCTGGAATGCAGTGGCACAATCATAGCTCACTGCAGCCTCAAATTTCTGAACTCAAGATATCCTCCAGTTTAAGCTTCCCAAGGAGCTGGGATTACAAATGCAAGCCACTGAGCCCAACTATAATCCGATTTTTTATTTTTATATATAATTATTATGTAATTTCATATATAATTACACAGTATATATTTTATGAAAAGTCAGTTTCTAAGATGAAGAAAATCTAACCCCTTCCATGAGTTCCAGTATCTTATTGTAACTACACTAAGCTACAATAATAGCTTAATACTAAACATTGTTTCTTCAACCTAAGGAAGCTGATTTTTAAAAATAATAAACATTAATTTTAAACACACTATTAAAGTATTGATAATCAAACAAGGCCACTCAATGAAACAACGTTTGAATTTTGGCAAAGGTTTCTTTTTTTTTTTTTTCCATTTTTTTTTTTCTTTTTATGAGACAGAGTCCCACTCTGTCACTCAGGCTGGAGTGCAGTGAGGCAATCTTGGCTCATTGCAACCTCCACCTCCCGGATGCATGCAATTCTCCTGCCTTAGCCTCCCAAGTAGCTTGGATAACAGGTGCTTGCCACCACGCCCAGCTAATTTTTGTATTTTAGCAGAGACAGGGTTTCAACCACGTTGGCCAGGCTGGTCTCGAACTCCTGACTTCAGGTGATCTGCCTGACTCCGCCTCCCAAAGTGTTGGGATTACAGGTTGAGCCACCACAGCTGGTACGAATTTTGGGAAAATTTTTTCATACTAACACATTGGCATATCAGTTATTAGTCGGATAAAAGTTTTCTTCCACATATGAAGTTATAAAATGCCACTGCCCCGAGATAAAATCTTCTGAAGAGTTATTAGATGAATGGCTGACATCGAATAAAAATGCACAAAGAACACTGCCATAACAAACTTTTGATATTCAAAGGGCTACATTTGAGGGGTACCCAAAAGAAACCTCTTTTAGCCAATATTTACATCCCCCTTAAAATCACCTACTACTCTCTCTATATATGCCCATTATGATAGGATATCTTTTGAGAACCTGCCTCCAGAAATAAAGTCTTCAAAAAGTTTAGACCAGGCACGGTGGTTCACGCCTGTAATCACAGCACTTTGGGAGGCAAAGGCAGGAGGATCTCTTGAAGCCAAGAGTTTGAGACCAGTGTGGGCAACAGAGCAAGACCCCATCTCTACAAAAAATAATAAAAATAAGTTTTTAAAGTTTAAAAATACAGCATTTCATTTTAAAAACTGCCTAGAAAAGCAGCTTTTAAAACAAATAAATGTTACTTGCATCACTAAATACCCCCCAACCTTCAAACAGTCTCTACTCCAATAACACGCATAACAAATAAAGCCTAGGCCCTTATAGCAATTGGGTTAAGAAAGGTTAAATTTCAGAATTCATAAAGATAGGAGGCATTTCTTATTCTTACAGTAGAGACTACCTGCTGTCGTCTGTGTACATGCTTACAATAATAAAGGCCAATCTTTTATTAATGTTTGCTAATAAATATCCTTCTGACTTTCCATTCCAGCTAAGATTTGATAATATGGTTGACTCTTCTGTGTTTTCATCACAAGCAGCACTGTTACAGATATCATTTCCTCTTAATTTACCCACAGGCTGTTTAAATCATTTGGAAAATTATTTTCAAAGGACTCTATCTGGGGAGGTCTTTTGGGTTTTAGAGTAGGCTTCTTTCTACTCTGGTTTTCCGCAGCTGTGGGGTCAATCTATCAGAATTTCGTGGTTGTATCCTTTGCAAAATCTGTAACATTGTTTAAGTTCAAAACTACATACATTATTTCATCAAAATTAAAAACTTTTGGGCATTAAAAGATCCTATCAAGACCATGAAAGACAACGCACAGATATTAATATATCTGCAACCCACAGAAATATTTGGGAGAAACTATTTGTAAATCACATATCTGATGTGAGAATAACATCCAGAATGTATAAAGAACTACAACTCAACAACAAAAAAGCACACATCTCAATTCAAAAATGGGCAAAGGATTGAACAGACATTTCTCAAAAAAAGACATACAAATGACCAATAGCACATAAAAAGATGCTCATTAGCATTAGCCATTAGGGAACTAAAAATCAAAATCACAGTAATACCATGTCATACCCATTAGAATGGATGGTTATTAATTGAAAGAAAACAGAAAATAACAAGTATTGGATAGAGAATATGGAGAAAATGGAAGGAGTACTTGTGCATTGCTGGTGGAAATATAAAATGGTACAGAAGCTGTGGAAACCAGTTTAGCTGTTCCTCAAAAGGTTAAATATAGAATTACCATATGACCCAGCAATTCCATTCCTAGGTTTATACCCAAAAGAAGTGAAAGCAGGACTCAAACAGATATTTGTACACCAACGTTCACAGCAACATTATTCAAAATAGCCAAAAGGTGACAACAACCCAAACATGTCCCATCAACAGATGGATGTACAAACAAGATGTAGTATATACAAATTATTCAGCCAAAAAAAGAAATTAAATTCTGCTATGTACTACAACATAGATAAACCTTGAAAACATTATCCTAAGTGAAATAAGATAGGAAAGGTCAAATATTTTATGATTCTACTTACATGAAGTAGGCAAATTCATAAAAACAGAAAGTAGAATAGAGGTTGGCAGGGACTGGGGAAAAAAAGGGATACAGAATTTCTGTTTGGGATGATGAACAACTTCTGGAAATGGATAGTGGTGATGGTTATACAATATTGTGAATGTACTTCATGCCACTAATTGTACACTTAATAGTTCAAATGGTAAATGGTATGTTATATATATATTACCACAATAAAAATAAAATAAATTGGCAAAGCCAGGGGAAGGTGGGGGAGAGCTATGTACATACCTGAGTTTGGGAAGATCAGACAAAAATTCACATGAACTATTTTGAAAGTGTTTTACAATAATCCTAATAAGACATAGCTGAAAATATAATACTGATCATGACTAAGCCATATTCCTATTACAGTCAGAAATCGTAATTTAGTACAATTTTTTGCTTTCTCAAAGATACGAGAAAAAGCTGCATACATGTATTTGTATATTAGAAAAATATACCTTTTAGTAAGGGTTTCACAGCAATGCAAATGTCAAAGTAGCACTAGCACAAACTAAGGCAAATAGTTTTTTAACTATTAGGAGATAACTGTGAAGGACTTGGTAAATGTGAAAACTTTGAAAAGCTGAAAAATCCATCTGTAGTATTTTGACTTCACTCACATAGGGAAATGCACAAACATCTACTACATTCCAGATATAGGGACTCAGGATACTAAGATAAACAGAAAAAGTCTACCGTTTCAGTTTAGCTTATCCCTGCCAGGATCACAAGAGGCACTAGTTAAGAACAGACATTTTGGGGGCATTTTGAAATTCTCAAACCGACACAAATACATGAGATGAGCAAAAGTCTTCTAAATTACACTGTAACCTACAATTGTCTATCTTCTAATAAATTCTTCTAACATATAGAGAACTGCTGTGTAGTGCAGTTCTCTGAGACTTGTAATTATAAACTTCAGTCACATTGCTATAAACTTCCAAATTAGGAGTTCGAAATATGAGCCACATGTTACTTAACATTCAGAAGACATATAAATGAAAGCAAAAGGTTATGGCTTAAAAGAAAACTAAATAAGAAATAACTATTGATTTTTAAATAGCAATATATCACAATCATAGACACACCAATAACTGTAACCATATGGTTCTCTCAATCATCAAGCATACGCTAAACACCTATTTGTGCTTAAAACAGTCCAATGTGGTTTTTAAAAAAGGTTACTCTTCAAGCAGCTTTCAATCTAGTTGGGAGAGTAAATTAATACACATAAAACATGTTTTATTTACGTACATATGTATGTAAAAATACTCAAATACAAAGGATGCAAATGTAAGAATTCAAGGGAGATAAATAAATTCAGGAAAGCTCCAAAGAAGGTAAGATTTAGGCAAAGACCAGAAGGATAGACAGAATTGAAACGGAATGAACCCTTCATAATCTAACTTCATCTTGCCTTTCCAACACATTGTACAATACAAAATTATTAGGATAAAAGCAGTCTATGGCCATACCAACCTGAACATGCCCAATCTCATCTGATCTCGGAATAATAAATAAATTAGAAAAAAGGCAGGGTGCGGTGGCTCATGCCTGTAATCCCAGCACTTTGGGAGGTCGAGGTGGGCGGATCTCTTGAACTCAAGAGTTCAAGACCAGCCTGGGCAACACAGCAAAACCCAGTCTCTACAAAAAACACAAAAATTAATGGGGCATAGTGGTGCACACCTGTAGTCCCAGCTACTAGGGAAGCTGAAATAGGAGAACTGCTTGACCCTGGGAGGTTGAGGCTGCAGTAAGCAGTGAATGTGCCACTGCACTCCAGCCTGGGTGGCACAAAAAGTCATTCCAGATAAGAGAAACCACAGAAACATGAAATAAGAAGAGCATACTAATTAGCCCACTTAGTGCTTATTGTAAAGAGGTTAAATATTTTACACAGGAATACATGTCAAATTATATAAACTACATGGGAGAAAAAAGGCTCCAAAAATTGCATGGAATTTTGACATGACTTTACAATGTACTCTATTCATACCCACTACTCATTTGCTATTTGAGAGAAATGTCTCAGAACCAGTTAAACCAAGGCTCACCTTCAAAACCAGGTGGGCACCCAAATTATAACACAAATTAGAAATTTGTGCTTGTCCTTGCATATAAGGCTGTTTCATTTTTCCTTCGTATTTACTACTGATTGCTTCATGGATTCAGATAATTTTAGAGCCAGGAAGCATTATTTATAACCCAAATTTTACATGTTTACATTCCTGAAACATTTGAGTATTTGCACAAATGTCATGAGACAAACAAAATCTACTCTGTAGAAAGCAGTTTACCAGACTATTACTGGTAGTTGTATTCTGTCAGCTTTCTCCTTTAAGGAGAACGCACAGCACTAGGTAGTCCCATTTATTATGTCAACATTTTAATAAGGCCAGGTACTGTAGCCCACACATGTAATCCCAGCACTTTGAGAGGTCAAGGCCAGAAGATTGCCTGAGTTCAGAAGTTCAAGACCAGAATGGGAAACAACAGTGAGATTCCCATCACTACAACAAAATAAAAAAATTAGCCAGGTGTGATGACGCACATCTGGAGTCCCAGATACTTGGGAGGCTGAGATGGAAGGACCGAATGAGCGCAAGAAGTAGAGGCTGCAGTGAGCCATGATTGCACAACTGCACTCCAGCTAGGGTGACAGAAGGAGACCCTGTCTCCAAAAAAAAAAAAGGTCTTTATCTGTTCCTTGGACTATTTGCCTCCTACTCCTCCAATTCATCTTTATATGTCCAATAGAATAATCTTTGAAATGCACCTCTAGTCATTTTACTCAGATGATCTTCTTCAGTGGAAGGTACCTATGCCCTATGGTTTGAAGTCAGTTGTTCCAGCATGGCAAGCCCTAGTAGTTTCTATGATTTGGACCCTGTCTGAACACTGTGTACCCTTGCAAATGTTGCTTTCTAGATCTTGAAATGCTCTGCTTCTCCACAGGTTCCCCCTCGTATCTCTCCTCTTACATAAACTGCACAAATCTTACTATATAGCTTGACTGAATTTTTAGGGATGCATCCAAGAAATTATCATGCAAAATTAAAATACAGAACATTTCCAGCACCCCAGTAGGCTCTCTCCTGTTCTCTCCCAGTAGTCAATACCAACCCTCAGAGGTCACCACTATTCTTTCAACACAAATTAGTTTTGCCTATTTTTGAACCTCATATATACAGAGTAATGCAGTATTTACTTTTTTTGTGTGTATGTGTGCATGGTGAACTCATTTTTAAGACCAAATTTTATGCATCTTCTCTGTGTAGAAAATCCTGACAAGATTATTAGTGTCTTGAAATTAGGGCCAGTATATGATTTTTATTTCCAGAGGCTGGCATACTGAATAACCTCACCAACAAACTGGCACATATCTTTCTCCTTGAACTACCTGCCTTGCTAGATCCTTATCTGTCAAAACTAAGCCCAGATGTCAAGTTCTCTCAGAGGCCTCAGCCAGTCAGCACAGTGGCTCATGCCTATAATCCCAATGCTTTAGGAGGCTGAGGCTTGAGGACAGGATTTTGAGACCAGCCTGGGCAACGTAGTGTGGCTTCGTCTCTGCAAAATTAAAAAAAAATTAGCCAGGTGTAGTGGTGCACACCTGTAGTCCCCACTATTTGGGAGGCCTGAACCACCATGCCCAGCTAACAGTACTATTTTCATAACAAGCCCTGTATTCCCACCTGATTCTAAACTATGTGTATATATCATTGTAATAAAAACAAAAACCAAAAGACTAAGAAAAGAGGGAGGGAAGCATCAGCCATGGAACATAGGAGAAAAAGAGTCTTAGACCAAGAAAAAAAAAGTTAATCATAAAATTTAATTTAAAATCACCTGGATTATTTAGAACCAAGATAGAGCTCTGTGTGTTGAAATTTATATAACTCTGTATAACACTTTAAGCAAATAACTTTCCAACTCTAACTTCACATACAGCAGTAGGATAATACTTGTCATCATAAATGAAAAGTACATGAAGGTCATCATATAAAAATGATTATTTCATATAAAAATTAATATAAAATTATTAAATTTTATATATACCCAAAGGAAATTCTCAAGTGTTCATAAATACAATACTTACCCCATACTAATCTCTCAGGAATTTATTTACCAGCTTCAAGTATTTGAACTAAACAGACAAAACTACGTAATATAATTAAGACTTTATTTTTAACTATTATTTAAAACTTTAAGCACAGGCTGGGTGTGGTGGCTCACGCCTGTAATCTCAGCACTTTGGGAGGCCAAGGCAGGTGGATCACAAGGTCAAGAAATCAAGACCATCCTGGCCAACATGGTGAAACCCCATCTCTATTAAAAATACAAAAATTAGCTGGGCGTGGTGGCTTGTGCCTGTAGTCCCAGCTACTCAGGAGGCTGAAGCAGGAGAATTGCTTGAACCCAGGAGGCGGAGGTTGCAGTGAGCCGAGGTCGCACCACCTGCACTGCAGTCTGGGAAGAGAGACAGACATCGTCTCAAAAAAAAAACAACAAGAAAAAACAACAACAAAAAAAAACTTTAAGCACAAACTTTTTAAAAGCTGCTGAAAGGAAAAGAAATTTTGAGGTGGATACATTTAGTATAACTTGATCCTTGTCTTTATTTTTTACCCCCCAACCTTACAAACATGAAAGCTCTCCACATCTTCTCTCCATCATTTATACATTTATACATTCATCCAGACATCCAATATTTACTGAGCACTTAAAATACATTAGACACTGCACCTATCCTGACACTGGGGATTCAGCAACAGATCTGACAATAAACATGATAATTACATATTATGATAAAGGCTGTACACAAACTGTTCAGAATATTGCACAATAGTGATAGACAAATACCACTTCATATGAGGTGATAAAAGAAGGCATCCTTGAGGCCATCTGAGCCGTGGGCATCAGATACGAGAATGAGCCAGACGTGTAAAAATTCGTAGTCTTTCCAGGATGAGAGAAAGTGGCAAATGCAAAGGCTGCAAGCCAGAACAGGTTCCAAGAACAAGAAGATGGCTAGTGTAGCTAGTGTACAGGAGGCAAGGGGTAAATTACTACAACTGAGGTTGGAGTTTTAAGTAGGAACCAAATTATTTACAGCCTTGTAGACCATTATAAAGACTACATTTTTAAAAATTAATTATAGACTTTAAAGAAAGGAATAACAAGATCTGATTTGGATTTTAAGAATACACTGACTGTGGGAAACTACTGCAGTGTCTTGGAGCAAAAGACGGCAGTGGGGACTAAAGTGCAGGCAATTAAGCAGAAGCTAACAGACTAAACTGAATACCAAACTAATAAAACTTGGTGACAGATTCTAACTGGAGATAAGGGGATATGGTCAGAAATGAGAGAAAGGGAGAAACTGAGGCTATCTCTAGATTTTTCAGTATAGTACTTGGGTTGCAATAGTGATGCCATTTGCTGTCATGGGAAAGACTAGTGGAGGCCTATCTTGATAGAAGGATCCTTTCCATAATGGAATCTCTCCAGACCCTTTCAAAAGTCATTACCAAAAGGCAACCACAGCAAACGTTAAAAGGCTTTTGCCACAGGATAAGATGCTGGGACAACCAAGCTTCTTTATAGAAATGAAAGACACTGGAGAACTTCCTCTATAAAATCTCATTTTAGCATAGTTTTGCTTTTAATGCAGTCCAGTGTCTAGTATCCCAAGAAACATGTTATAGGCAAGGTTTCAAAACATCAGTTCTCCTGAATCTTATACACGAGATGGCGAAGAGCTTAAGAA
>NW_012103965.1:1912542-1913642 GCF_000951045.1 Mandrillus leucophaeus
AAAAAAAAAAAAAAAAAGCTTCATAAACTCTTTCTGTAATCTTAAATTCTATATTAAAGTCTGACATTTACTAAACAGTACCATGCTTAAAGAAGGGGGCTTCTGGTTTACATTTAGAAATACAATTTTATCAACTTGCTGCTCTCTTTTGCTTTAATTTTCCTCTAAAGCAAACTGGTAAAACATAAATTCATTCCAATAGTTACAAATAAGCTCTTAACAAATATTTTGCTATCTCTTCAAACACATGTGTTTGAAAATTCAACAGACACTGTATAAGAAATTGAACAAAAACCTTCCAGTTAGATCAGTTTAAAACGCAATTGACTTCATTTGTATTTACAAACGTACAATCCTAGTTTGAAAGGAGATTAAGCAGGCTAGAGCTGAATACAAGTTTAATTTTAGAATTTCTCAATGCCAGGTACATCACTAGTATTCACACCCTCAAACTTAAGAAACACTTCTGAACCTTGAAGCTGTAAATCAGTTTGACTAATGTCCTCTTTCATACCATGTAAGCCATTGCCTAATTGACGCCAGACCTGTCAGGCTCAACAGCATCCCGGAAATGACTAGCCTACTAGAGCTGGAAACACATCAAGAATTTGGAATATTTCTCATATTGGGGCAGAGAAAAAAGTTCAAGTGAGATTCTCCATAAAAACAATCATTACACTGTTTCACAGGGGGAAAAAAAAGAAAGACATAAAAGGCATATTTGTGTTATTCTGGTAAATCCACCACCACCAATACATCTCAATTCTGTATCTTGCAGTCAGGTGATGGTCAACTGAACTTATCCCTCTTCTTCCTATATACGAAAAAGAGTTCCCTTCTCAAGCCTCATTTTGAATACATGTCTTTTAATCTAATTTCCATTTTATATCCTTAGCTACTAAAACCACCTGGAGTATGGCTGATTTCTTGACTTGGAAACCTGTTAACAATAATGCCTAGCTCCTAATCTTCTTAATGTTTTTTCACTTCTTACCAAGAATATCCATTAAATGTCTAAAAGAAATACAAGCATGCACAGATCTACACACACTGAAATCCCAGTCATGAAAAATTAAGACATTCCAGCCATAAACTGTGCA
>NW_012103965.1:1914652-1917515 GCF_000951045.1 Mandrillus leucophaeus
ACCCTGTCTCTACTAAAAATACAAAAATGAGCCGGGCATGGTGGTAGGTGCCTGTAATCCTAGCTACTCGGGAGGCTGACGCATGAGAATAGCTTGACCCTGGGAGGCGGAGGCTGCAGTGAGCCAAGATAGTGCCACTTGCACTCTAGCCTGGGCGACACAGACTCAGTCTCAAAAGAAAAAAAAAAAAAAGAAAGAAAAGAAAAAGAAATAAATAAAAACAAATTAAAAAGAGCCTTATGTTAATGAATACTAAATCCCTAATAAAGAGGAGTGTTAATGGAAGGCCTTGAATACTGGTCATCTTTGAATAGATATGTCTTAGGATAGATTGCTGACTATAAAAGAAAATTCTCTTCTATTGCTGCATATCTCACACACACACAACACAAAAGAAACAGAAAGAACAATAAACACTTGAAAAGCTAGTTTTTATCAGGCTTTTGTATCAATAATTAACTACATACCTCTAACTTCCAAGAGTTCTTTATTATTAAATGAGAGGACTTATTGGAATGCAGAAAAGACATGAAATTGCTCAACTTAAACACAAATATGTCAAGAGGCCCAGAAAGCAAAAGCAGAGGCATAAACAAGCTCTCAAAAGAGAAGCCATGCTTCCTGGATACAGTATGAAAAGAACTGTCAGTCCCACCTTAATCTTCTCAGTATACTATCCAACTACTAATTTTTAGTCCATAAATTTAAAAAAATCCCTCCACCACTGCAGCTGTTTAACATTAAAGCTTCTAATTCAAACTCTCAGTATTACTCTAGTGCTGCAAAAACAGATTTTTCTATAGTGACAACAAAAATAATAACTTCTCTAACTTTTCCAGTGATCCAAGTATATAATCAAGTGTCAAAAATCTTCCCTTTCTCATCCTGAGAAAATATCTGGCTATTGATTGGGCATCACAATCCCAACTCTAACTTCCTTACACATCTTTCTGGAAGGCAACTCTGAGTGCTGTCACTGTAAAGTCTCACTAAGCACAAAGAGAGACAATGAACAAGAAAAAACAAACAAGAGCTGTCCAGTTTGGTAAATGTGGAGCTCACTAACCAGCAAGTGATGTCACCTCATTTTGCTCATCCCCCAAAATCCAGAGTTCATCAATATATTTATCTCCTCTTTGTCAGTGACACACCAAACTTACGAACTGAAGATTAGTGAGGTGAAAACAGTGAAATTAGTGAAACCATGAGATCTGTGAAAACAGCACCTTTGTAACCACTCAGGTGACTATATAAGCAGACTAATTAAAAACTGTCCCATTTTTCTCCTTTACAAATAGTCAGATCTGGCTAGGTATACTTTTAAAAGGCTTAACTGAAACCAACAATTCCAAACTAATGCTAAAAAGTTCACTGGTGAATTTTAAAAATTCATAGGAAGGTAAAATAAGTGCTTTAATAAGGGAGATAAGTACTGCAGCCCAGAAGGTACTGACTGTGAAATTCAATTTCCATGTATAGAATAATACATTGTGCTAAACCAGCTAACATCACATCATAGGTAGCATAAATGTAATGAAATTTTAAGATTAATACTGAGAAATTGGAGAACAAAATCTTAGTTGGGAGTCATTGTTTTAAAGCATCTTAGATTTGGTGGATAAGCAAAATGAAAAGTACTAAATTGTCAACTGTTACATGCTTAATTATTCCACTAGTAAACACAACTACCTGTAAGTGACTATATTGAGCATACACTATAAAATGAGCATAGTGCTAGTGGCCCTTCCAGGCCATCAGAGAAACCATACACACTCTATATTTCCATAGCACTTTCTCCTATAGCACTGCAGCACTTATTATACCATAAGCTGATCATTTATAAATGATCATTTATAAATGATATGCATATATGCATATTATGTGCATTATTAAACATATACAAGTTAGAACTATAAACAGAATTTCTAGTATTTTATTCCCATCCTCTATGAATAGGCTTACATTCTTTGATACAACAGCTTACAGTGAGATTACCTCCCAATAAACCCATCATAAGTTGAAAATACCATTAAGTCAAAAATGTATTTAATACACCAAATCTACTGAACATCATAACTTAGCCTACCTTAAACATGCTTAGAATACTTATATTAGTATAGTGTTGGACAAAATAACACAGTAACGTGTTGAAAAATCTCATGTAATTTATTAGCGTACTGAAATGTGGTTATTAATACTATTACGGTTATTAATACTAAATATTAATACTGTACTGAAATATGATTTCTACTGAACACATATAGCTTTTGCACCATCGTAAAGTTAAATTGTAGGTCAGGGATTGTCTATATACACTTAGTGGAGATCACTGAACCAAGCTATATGATCCTAGAGAGAGGGGTCTTGGTTATCCATTTCCTTAGTGCCTAATTCACACCCAGCCTTTAGTAAAAATCTGCTGAATTAGTACCCTAGAATTTAAAGTATAAAAAAAAAAAAATCTGCTGAATTAATGAGCAAAAGGACATTTTAAAATATGAATCCATAACATAACTTTTTGACACACTATAGTTCACTCAGCTACTAAGCGCAATATAAATGCCAGATTTTAAAGAAAGGAATTAGAAGAAATCCACCCACTGTATTTTATTACTACAATTTAAAAGTTAAGAATCATTTTAATTCAGCTGATTCTTACACACACACACACACACACACACACACACACACAATCACCTTATAATCCTGTTTCCAGAAAGACGAAAGTAAGGACAGAGGAGCAGATAAGACAGAAGAATTAAAAAACTGGTAAAGATTTTTAAGATGTCTTAGAGTTCTAAAAGGATCTAAAATGCAACTCATCTTTCACTGAGTGTTTTTTGAATGCTGTGTTCCACACATT
>NW_012103965.1:1919585-1922518 GCF_000951045.1 Mandrillus leucophaeus
ATGGCTGATTTCTTGACTTGGAAACCTGTTAACAATAATGCCTAGCTCCTAATCTTCTTAATGTTTTTTCACTTCTTACCAAGAATATCCATTAAATGTCTAAAAGAAATACAAGCATGCACAGATCTACACACACTGAAATCCCAGTCATGAAAAATTAAGACATTCCAGCCATAAACTGTGCAACAAACACTTCAGTTAGTGTGTGCTTTAGTGAACACGGACAGCGGTATCAGAGTGAGTGGTAGGGGGTTGGGGCTGCCAACAATATACTGTGCCTCAGAGCCAATAAGCAGCAGGCCGGGACTGGCAGCCAGGCCAGTCTCTAAAGGGAGCTTTAACACAATATCCGAATGCTGGACTTCCCAATGCCATTTCACGGAGAGGGATGGAGCGAGAACTGGGAATCAAGTGCAGTCAAAGGCGCTGGTCAACGTCGGAGGAGATGAAACCTAAGACAAGGTCTGGTGGCAACGCCAGCTGTCCAGTCTCACCTCAAACACAACTTCATTTCAGATCGTTCTTATCAAAGTCAGCCGCTCAAACGGTGAACGGGGCAGAAGTGGATGGCCACAGCCCCCAAGAGGCAGGCATAGGCCCTCGGAAAAGGCAGGGACTCCCCAGATACGAAGGGGCTTCCAGTAGCAGGGAGGAGCGCTTTTCAGCCGCCTCCTCGCCCCCTTCCAGCTAAGCCTGTTAGGAACGAGGTTAGGATGTTATTGGAGGTTTTTATGAAGGAATGATAGGAGAAAATGGCAGTGAAGGATGAGGGGGGCTGGAAGGGCTGGAGCCGCCCAAGAAAACGGGGAGAGGAGGACTTCCCTGGACACATCCAGGATCACAACGCCACCAGGGAACACGAGCACTGCCCTGCCAACGCCGATCCCGATCCCCCTCTCTCAGGGCAAGCTTCGCCCCTTTCCAAACGGCCCTAATTCCCAAACGCTGCTTCCCACCAGACCTCTCTTCCCCACCATACTCCCCAAGGCCGGCCGCCTTTCCCTTCCGCCTCAGGCGCCCCACGCCCTCAACCTCCCTTCTCCTTCCCAGTCACCCACCCTCCGGGCTGCCCGTCGCGGGCCTCCCAGGCAGCTCGCCCAGACCCCTCCCCCCTCACCTCTCCTCAGCGCCTCCTCGTAGCTGAGGAATCCGATCCGTGACTCCTTGGCACCCATGCTCCCCTCATCCCCTCGGCAGGGGGTCGGAGCCTGATCTCGCCCCCACCCCCCTCCCGCCTTCTCCTCGGCGTCCCTGGGTGACGGTGACGGTGTCGGCGTCCCCCGCCCCCACCTCCCCCCACACTAACAAGTGCGGCTTCTGCCCCGGCGGCTCCTCCCGGTCGCCGCCACCGCCTCCATGCCGGATCACGTGACGCGCTTCCACCCCGCCCCCTTCCCTCCCTCCTACTCCGCCCTTCTCTCTCCTCCCTCCCCTTCCCTCCTCACGCCCTCTTCCCACCCCCGCCCCCTCCCGCCAGCTCCGCCGAGGGTCACGGGACCCGAGCCCGGAGACTGTTCCGGGTAATGGCCGCCCAGGGCCGCATGCTCCGCCCCTCCCCAAGCTAACCGCGCGCAGGAGCGGCGGGGAGGGGGACGCATCGTCGCACGTAACGCATCGTCCCACCTTGCCGCCAATCAAAGCCGCGCGCCCCGCCCGGTCGCCTCCGCCGGCGACGGGGGGTGGTGACTTCCGGGGCGCTTGAGGACGCGCCCCAACCCGCCCACACGTTCTGGCGTTCGGCGGGTGGGGTCCGAGCAGCTGACGGTTAGTGTGGCGGCGGCCGGGACCCAACATGGAAGACCGTGGAGTCTTAAGGAACGGGGTTCTGAGGGATGCGGCATATGGCTCAGGAGAGAAAGGAGTGGGCAGGCAGGGAACTCCCAACGTTAGGGACGTCTTTGACTGGGAGGGCTTTGTGAAAGGAAAGGAGAATCTCAAGGCTTTCCTGTGACAAAAGAATGCTCACTCCTAGCGGGAAATCCCTGAGGAAAGTGGACCTTGTAACGAAGTGGCTCTGCCTTTTCGGGACATCTCGCCCGCCTGGCCCACCTTCTCCGCCTGAGCCTGCCTCTTGTACACATTCTCTGGAAAGCGTTGTGCAAAAGGCTTATCCTCTCTCCCAGAGTTTCTGGAGGGCTACAAGGCTTAGCGTTGGGGTCGTTTTAATCTGTGGTAAAACATACGTAACAAAATGTACCATTTTCACCATTTGTGAGTTCGTTCAGTGGCATTAAGAACATTGACATTGTTTTGCGTCCATTGCCACGTCCCATTTCCCACCGTTTTTCATCTTGCAAAAGTGAAACTCTGTGCCTATTAAACGATAACTCCCCAATCCCCCTCCCACTGGGGCCCGTGGCAACCCCTGTCCTACTCTTATCAATTTCACTGCTCTTAAGTATTTTCTCTGAGTGGAACTCTGCAACCTTTCTCTTATGTGACTGGCTTATTTCACTTGGCATCGTGCCTTCCAGGTTCATGGTGTGGCAGCATGTGTCTGACTCTCCCAGTCCGCCTCTCCACTTCCCAAAGAATGAAAAGCAGGGATGTGAACAGCTATTCGTGCGCGCGTGTTTATAGCAGCATTATTCACTCATTATTATAGAGCCAAAAAAGGTGAACACAACCTATAGGGAGCCATAAACGGAGAAACCAAATAGGGTCTATATGTACAGTGGAATTATTATTTAGTTCCTTGATTTTCAACTCTATTTAGTTTGCTTCAGTTAGTCTTCAACCTAAAAGTCACTGAATAAAGCTTCTGGAAAAGGAAGCAATATTGGAAAAGTAACCATTTGGATTAGATTAGACCCAAGGTGCCGGTTAGGTAATTTAGGGCCAGGGAAAGGTTATTGGTTCCTAAAACCAACAGATTCTAATATACCCTGCTAGATAAAGAAGGTAATATTCTGTGTTTTTCTTTTTTTCTTTTT
>NW_012103965.1:1924572-1925551 GCF_000951045.1 Mandrillus leucophaeus
GCTGCTCAAATTTCCAGTATCCGCGAAGTACAAGTATACTTCCTTAGAAAACACACGTAATATAAACAAGAGTCAAGGCTTTCCTGGTGTTTTACTCAAGATATTGAAGAAAGATATATTCAAGCCAAAAGATAAAAGTTACCACTAATACATCTCCCTACCAGTGTGTTTAAATGTACACTTTCAGAAAATGTTAAGGTTTAGATAACTGACAAACAGTCTAGCTAAAATAGCGTGCAAAAACCAATCTTCCTAATTTCTGGGTGCTTCTAAAATATAACTGAAGTCACTAGACTGCCCTTCCACTCAGGCCCAGTGTTATCTGTCATTAACATAACACTTTGTTTCCAAGGCCCCACTTTGCAAGATAAACTGCCTGCAATTCCATGTTTGTATGTGGTAATATATGCCTATTTTTTAAATACTACCTAATCACATCTAGGCATTATTTAGCGTTCAATAATTTTAAGTAAAGCCAAGGAGACAAGTATTTCAGTAGTTTTGTCAAGCTTGTTTTGCACACACTGGACTAATGTGTGTTTGTCAAATCCTATCTACCCGTACCCCCATTCATTTTACACAATATAAACAAGTAGATGAAACCAATGAATGCAGGTTTTAGCAACTATTTATATTATTCAAGTGCCCAAAAGAGGTTCCAAGCCATTTTTAGCTCTATCAAAAGTTTCTGGGACCAGGCACAGTGGCTCACGCCTATAATCCCAGCACTTTGGGAGGCCGAGGCTGGTGGATCACCTGTGGTTAAGAGTTCAAGACCATCCTGGCTAACATGATGAAACCTCGTCTCCATTAAAAATACAAAAAATCAGCCAGGCATGGTGGCATGTGCCTGTAGTCCCAGCTACTGGGGAGGCTGAGGCAGGAGAATGGCTTGAACCCGGAGGCGGAGGCTGCAGTGAGCTGAGATCACGCCACTGCACTCCAGCCCAGGAGACAGACTGAGATTCCGTCTCAAAAA
>NW_012103965.1:1933616-1942972 GCF_000951045.1 Mandrillus leucophaeus
GGCCTCCCAAAGTGCTGGGATTGCAGGCGCGAGCCACCGCGCCCCACCAATATTCCGTGTTTTTCTACTCACCTTTCCTGGCAAACCAGATCAGCAACATGGCATTAATCACAGTGCTGCCCTTTCCAGTTCACTGTGAGGCGGTTAATTTTAAGACCTCAGATTAGCTGCATTACTGAAAGGCCATGAGTCAGGGGGTTGGGAATACATTTCAAAGCCTTTAATTTCCAGGTCATTAGTTCGGTATAGACAGACATCAGGCAAAACACCTCAGTCATCTTCAGCCTGCAGTGTGTGAGTTCCGAGTTAGATTATCGTAATTAATGGGAAGTGAATCTTACGAAAGGGCCCAGCTGTAAGGGAAGAAAACCCTCAAGAGTTCAATTGCAACATATACTACGCATTATTACTGTCCTAAACAGTCAGTACCTACAGATGGCTTTGCTATACAAGGGATAGGCTTGGGTGTTGATCTACCCACTTGATTTGCAGTGGAGCTGGGAGCAAATTAATGTATCTCTTTGTGGCACTTGCCCCACTTGAAAGATAGGACTAGAGTTGCAGCTTAGCTGCTTTCATGAGATAGTAAATGATTTACAAAATACTCAGGAAAGAATAGAATATGACCTCATGTGTCCTTTTCCGTGCATTCTAAGAGATACATTGGGCTATTTTGTTACGGTGCAGATATCATAGACTACTTTACACAAACCTAAATGGTATATCCTGCAGCACACCTAGGCCTATTGCTCCCAGGCTACAAACCTGTACAGCATGTTGCTGTACTGAATACTGTAGGTAATATTTTTTTTTTTTTGAGACGGAGTCTTGCTGTGTCACCCAAGCTGGAGTGCAGTGGCGCCATCTCAGCTCACTGCAACCTCTGCCTTCCAGGTTCCAGCGATTCTCCTGCCTCAGCCTCCTGGGTAGCTGGGATTATAGGCACACACCCCGCCCGGCTAATTTTTGTATTTTTAGTAGAGATGGGACTTCACCATGTTGGCCAGGGGTCTCGAACTCCTGACCTCAGGTGAGCCACCCACCTTGGTCTCCCAAAGTGCTGGGATTAGAGGCATGAGCCACCACGCCTGGCCTACTATAGGTAATTTTAACAATGGTATTTGTGTATCTAAACATAGAAAAGGTACAGTTTAAAAAACAGTGTAATCTTACGTGACAACTATCATATATGCGGTCCTCCTTTGACTGAAACACATGACTGCAGCGCATGACTATATGAAGTTATTATAAAGTAAGATTTACAGCAGTACTAACATGAACTTTTAAGATTTCCTCCTTAAGTTTCAGGCCTGGCATCCCCTAAGGCCATAAAAATTTCCACTCCGTGGATTAAGCACTTCTAAAAATTGTGAGTTGAGATAGCAGACTAGGAAATACTATTTCTCCTTTGTTTGAGTTAAATTACGCATATTATTGAAGCCAGTGAAGCAGATAGTTATGTCTGATGGGAATTTTAAATGTTAAACCCAGATTAAAACCTGCATTTTGGTTTGTATTACACAGTAGCAGGCAGCGAAATGTTAAACATCCCTCTAAAACTTAAAATTGATATAGTACTTAAGTCTAATAATGTAGAAAGTCTGAAGTCTACTTGTCATGCTGAAAGGAATTCTATTAATCATTTCGTTTGTTCAAGTTTATTATATTTAACTTAATCCATTGAAGAGTTGGCCAGCCACCTCACTTTTAAGTACTCAGGTGTACTTAGGAAACCATTGCTTTAACTATAATTACATGCCTGCAAAAGGGTTATCCATATAAAGATTTAATGCATAGGAGATTGGCATGTAATTTCTACTTCCAGTTGGGCAACATAAATGACAGTGTTCCTCAGTTTGTACTCACAGAGAAATGACCTAAGAATAGGACAGTCATTTTAGTACTTGCCAAAGAATCTTGGGTAAGCTAGAGAGAGGGAGGTCAATACAACAGAGGTGGAAAAGCACCTGATTTATGTATAACTTCATTGCCACAACGTGAGACCAACACTCTACGAAGTGTGACTATACATTAAGAGAATTGATTTTTCAGTATTATGGACTTGTTACCTTACAGTAAAACAATATGAGGATGTGGTTACGTGTATTGTATTTTTATTAACACTAAAGCACTTGAAGCTTTTTGAGGGGGGGACAGGGTCTTGATTTGTCACCCAAGCTAGAGTGCAATGGCACAATCAGAGCTCACTGCAGTCTTGACCTGCCGGACTCAAGCAGTCCTCCCACCTCAGCCTCCCAAGTAGCTGGGACTACAGGCATACACCACCACACCTGGCTAATTTTTTATTTTCTGTAGAAACAGAGTTTCACCATGTTACCCAGGCTTGTCTCAAATTCCTGGGCTCAAGTGATCCACCTGCCTTAGTCTCCCAAAGTGCTGGGATTATAGGTGTGAGCCACCACTCCCGTCCCGAAGCTATTTTTGTACAAGTAATACATGCTCATTTTCCATCAGTACACAAGTATATAATGTAAAAGATCACTTCCAAAATATTGAAAGAGTGACTAAAACTACGTCATTCTGTAATCTGCAGGTAAAGAAATTTCTCCTTTCTGTTTATCATTCTTTTAAAAGTGCTGGCTGGTCACAGTGACTCACACCCTAACTGTAATTCCAGTGCTTTGGAAGGTCAAGACAAGAGGATTGTTGAGGCTAGGAGTTTGAGATAAAAAGTGCCTAAAATTGGCAACATTTCAACGGGAGCCATCCCCTAAGAGTTTAAGACACACAAGATTCCTACATTAAAACTATGACTAGTAAAAAAATTTAAAAAATAAAATTAAAAAAATAAAAATAAATAAAACTATAACTAGGAAAGAAAACATTAAGATAACGACTTTTAACTTAGACCTACCTTGGAGATTCTCTTTTAGTTTTACTACAATCTGTGGCAAACAAACTACTCACCGATTGTGTGAATTAAAGTTTACCCTATGTTATATTCCTGTATTGCCCTTCTGTACTCCAACTGCAATGAAGTTATATTCGTATCTCCTTCAAATTAATAGTTTACAAAGGTTAGGAGAAGGGTCTTATGGACAGTACCACCAGTGGCTGCTTTTTCTTCCTAAGCTCCTGAAAAAATCAAGTAGCATCCTTTCAGTTCTCCTTGATCTCTTTACTTCTTCCCATGTGGCAGCTGGATTGTACACTTAGGCCAGTCTCTTTCAGCAAAATACAAACTACAAGCTTGAGAATAAGTACATCACTTGAATTCTAATCAGCAATTAAAATGCATAGAATAATATAGACTCCAACTTTGAACACATTAGAATATACCTTACTTCAGTTTCTAGATAATAAATAACATTGTCAAGTCACTTAAAGACCAGTTTATCATCTTGATATGCTTTCTTAGATATTTGAGAAATGCCAACTCCAGCTGTGTACCTTTGGCTTTGATTTCTTCATCTTGTAGATGAGAGATTTAAAGTCAATCAGGCTTTTTCCAGTTGTTTAAGAGACAGGATCTCTCTCTATCACTTAGGCTGGAGTGCAGTGGTGTGATCATAACTCGCTGTAACCTTAAACCCTGGGCTCAAGAAATCCTCCTGCCTCAGCCTCCGGAGTAGCTGGAACTACAGGTGCACACCACCACACCTGGCTAATTTTTAAATTTTTTGTAGAGACAGGGTGTCGTTTTGTTGCCCAGGCTCGTCTCAAACTCCTGGACTCAAGCGATCCTCCTGGCTGGGCCTCCCAAAGTGCTGGGATGAGCCACCATGCATAGCCACCACACTGCCTGTTAGTACAGTGCTTCCATTCTGTTTTGCACCTTTTGCTGAAATACTGGTCTGTTGTTTTTCCAATTGTCCTCCATTTTGGACCCCAGGCCTCCTTTTGTTCAATAACTATTATCCTGATACTCAAAAAAATTCTGAGACAGAGATGGGCCTGCCTACCTATAGGTATTTAATAGTTAGCAATTGTGGTATAATTTGAAAACTCAAATTTTCAGAGTTTTACAGTGGGAGTGAGAATGGGGTTAATCATTAGAGTCTTAAAAGGAGCTAGGAAATGCACCATGTGATTTATGATTCTAGGTGAAGATAAAACGTTTTTGCATGGTGGTAGTAACTCAACAATTAACATCTTTAAAAATCCCAATATTTTCTTCCAAACGGATTTGAAAGCTATAAAATAACATTTGGTTAAAATTGTTTTGGCAGGCCAGGCAAGGTGTTTCATGTCTGTAATCCCAGCACTTTGGGAGGCCAAGGCAGGAGGATTGTTTGGGCCAAGGAGTTTGAGACCAGCCTGGGCAACATAGAGAGACTCTGTCTCTACAAAAATAAAAATTAAATAGCCATCTAAAAAAAATCTTAAAAATTACCTGGGCACAGTGGTGTGCCTGTGTAGTCTCAGCTACTCAGGAACCTGAGGTGGGAGGATCACTTGAGCCTGAGAGGTAGAGGCTACAGTGACCTATGACTGCGTCACTGCACTCAAGCCTGGGCAACAGAGTGAGATCTTGCCAAAAAAAAAAAAAAAAAAAGGTATTTTGGCAGCTCTGTGTAGTCACTGGTGTTCTGGTGGGAGGGAAGCAAAGAGAATCAAATGTGGGTTTCTTAGAAAGAGGAAGGAAATTCATGTAAGAAAGAGGAAGTTGGCAAGCCCCTCACTCATGCCTATTTAACATCTTCCCACTACCCTAACAATTGAGTATAATTGCTGCGAAAACTTCATTTTAATATTCATAAAGCACTTTTTGTGTGCTAAATCCTGAGGAATACAAATTTTTTTTTTTTTTCAAAGTTGCTTAGCCAGGTACAGTGGCTGGCCAGAAATTACACTCCCATATGTAATCCTAGCACTTTGGGAGGCTGAGGCAAGAGGATTGATTGAGGGCAGGAGTTCAAGAACAGCCTGGGCAACATTGCAAGACCCTGTCCCTACAAAAAATAATTTTAATTAGCTGGGTGTAGTGGTGTGTGCCTTCAGTCCCAGCTACTTGGGAGGTTAAAGTGGGAAGAGCACTTGAATCCAGGAGTTTGAGGCTGCAGTGAGCTATGATCATGCCAGTGCACTCCAGCCTGGGTGACAGAGCAAGACTCTGTCTTTAAAAAATGAAATAACAAAAAGAAAAATCTCTGGAAAGTACTACAATACAGGATGTTATGGGAACTTAGAGTAGGGAGAGGTATTAGTCCAGATTGAAGGAGTGGGAGGAGGGCAGGAAGCCTGGGGAATGTGAATCTTGAAAGATAAATAAGAATTCAGACATTCATTTACTCTAACAAATCCACTGTGCCTACTCTGTGGCAAGCATTGTTCTAGGCGCTGAAGATACAGAATTGAGCAAGGTAAAAGTTCCTGCTCTCGTGGAATTTACTTTCTAGTAGGAAAAGAGAGACAAAATAAGTATAATAGTACATCAGTTGTTCAACAGAAAAAAAATGCCCAGGAAGGAGGCAAGAAGTGCTGAGATGAAGATTGTAATTTAAAACTAGAATGAGGCTGGGCTTGGTGGCTCATACTTGTAATGCCAACACTTTGGGAGGCCAAGGGGGAGGACTGCTTGAGTCCAGGAGTTTGAGACCAGCCTGGGAAACAAAGCAAGAGTCTGTCTCTACAAAAACAAATTTTTAAAAACCACAAAATTTAGCTGGGTATGGTGGCATGTGCCTGTAGTCCTAGATGCGTGGGAGGCTGAGATGGGAGGATTGCCTGAGCCCAGGAGGTCGAGGCTCCAGTAGGCCATGATCCACCACTGCACTCCAACCTGGATGACAGAGCAAGACCCTGTCTCAAAACAAACAAAAAAAATTAAAGTAAAATAAAAATAAATAAATAAAAATAGAATGGTCAGAGAGAAGCAGAAAGGGTGATATATAAGCCAAAATTGGAAGGAAATAATGGAGCAGACCTTGTGGATATCCAAGGGATGATTGTCCGAGGAATAAGGCAAGAGCACTTCTGCCAGGTGTAAGAGCCAGCAAGGAAGCAAATGTGCCTGGAACGGTGAGAGTAGGGGATGGGGTCAAATCCTCCTTAAAGACTTTGGCTCTTGCTCGCAAAATCAGAAACTGTCACAGGTTTTGGAATGGAGAAGAGATCTGTCTTATTTATTTATTTATTTATTTAGATGAAATCTTGCTCTGTTGCTGAGCCTGGAGTGCAGTAGTGTGATCTCGGCTCACTGCAACCTCCACCTCCCAGGTTCAAGCAATTTTTCCCACCCAGCCTCCTGAGTAGCTGGGATTATAGGCGTGTGCCACCATGCCTGGCTAACTTTTGTATTTTTTGTAGAAACGGGGTTTCACCATGTTGGCCAGGCTGGTCTCAAACTCCTGGCCTCAGGTGATCCACCTGCCTCGGCCTCCAAAAGTGCTGGGATTACAGGCGTGAGCCACGGCACCCAGGCTGTCATCCATTTAAAAAAGATATCTCTGCCTGCTGTGTTGAAAGTGGACTGGAGTGAGAGAAGAAGGGACAAAAAGGCAAACACAGGGAGACCAATTAGGGGGCGACTGCATTAATCCAGGCGTGAGGGTTAAGGGGTGAGAGGTTAGGTCCCAGATATTATTTTGAAAGAACAGCCAACAGGATTAGATTGGGATGAATGAGAGAATATTTAAAGATGACTCCAAACTTAGTGACCTAAGTAACTACTTCAGAATTGCTACTCACTGAGATGAGGAAGACAACAGGAGGAGGAGGTTTGTGGGTCAAGATCAGAAGCAGAGCTTTGGACGTTTTACGTTTGAGATGTCTATTAGACATCCAAGTGGATAGGTTAAATAGAGAGTTAGATATTTAAATCTGAAGTTAGAAAAGGTACAGGCTGGAGACATAGGTTGAGGAGTCATTAGAGATTGATGGTATGAAAGTTGTAAGACCAAGATGGGTGCAGTGGCTCGTGCCTGTAATCCCAGCTCTTTGGAATGGTGAGTTGGGGGGATCACTTGTGGCCAGGGGTTCGAGACCAGCCTGGGCAACATAGGTAGACCTAGTCTCTACAAGAAATAAAAGTTTAAAAATTAGCTTGATATGGTGCCACGCACCTGTGATCCCAGCTCTTTAGGATGCTGAGACGGGAGGATTGTTTGAGCCCAGGAGTTTGAGACCAGCCTGGCCAACGTAGCAAAACCCCATCTCTACAAAAACATTTTAAAAAGCCGGCATGGTGGCATGTGCCTGTAGTCCTAACTACTTGGGAGGCTTCAGTGAGAGGATGGTTTGAACCAGGGAGGTGGAGGTTGCAGTGAGCTGAGATCATGCCACTGCATTCCAGCCTGGGTGACAGAAACAGAGCCAGACTGTCTAAAAAAGAAGAAGAAGAAGAAAAAAAAAGGCTGGGCTCAGTGGCTCATGCCTGTAATCCCAGCACTTTGGGAGGCCGAGGCAGGTGTGATGGCGGGTGCCTGTAATCCCAGCTACTCAGGAGGCTGAGGCAGGAGAATAGCGTGAACCCAGGAGGTATAGCTTGCAGTGAGCCAAGATCACGCCACTGCACTCCAGCCTGGGCGATAGAGTGAGACTCTGTCTCAATTAAAAAAAAAAAAAAAGAAAGAAAGAATTATAAGCAGTTGACGAATGCTTTCAAGTAGATCTTAAGAGTTTTATTGGTTTTTGTCAGGTTTCTGTTTTACTTTAATTTGGGGGCTATCAATGTGCAATATTTGACAGGAAGTTCTGGGCACCCTCAAAATTTGTTCTAAAAGAATGTGTTTGGTTAAAGTGTGATAATCAAGGGTTGAAAGTAGACCTCTGGGGGCCAGGTGCAGTGGCTCACACCTGTAGTTATCCCAGCACTTTGGGAGGCTGAGGCAGGTGGATCACTTGAGTTCAGGAGTTTGAGACCAGCCTGGCCAACATGGTGAAACCCCATCTCTATAAAAGAAAGAAAAACAGAAAGAAAAAGAAAGAAAGAGAGAAAGAGAGAGAGAGAGAGAGGAAAGAAAGGAAAAGAAAGAAAAGAAAGGAAGAGGGAGGAGGAGGAGGAGAGGAAGGAAGGAAGGAAGGTAGGTAGGTCGGTCGGTCGGTCGGTCAGTCTCTGCCTATGCATGAACTTCAGCCTGGTTGTCACTCAGAGATTATTGGGGCCCAAACTTTGTGCACATTAGTAGATAATATTAACAAACAAATCAATTCATGCAAAAATCTAAGGAAGCAGCCAGTAGATACAAAGTTGTCCCCAGAAAACCCATAGAGAAAGGGTTCAAATTTCCCCCTCTGAGACAAACTCTCCCCTAACTATTGTAGTAGCTCAGACTGTGTTCTAGCCTCATGAACAACCTTTCTGGAAAAGGGTGCTAACTTATCCCAGATATTCTAGTTTTTGTCTGAGTGAAATGAAAACAAAGGTGGACAAAGTGAAATTCTAGTTAATAGGTCACTGTGTGCATTTATTAGCTGCACCCAATTTTGCATTGTACAAACACTAATATAAGGATCTTTCATTCTAGTGGTTGTCCCCTCAAAAGAGAAAGCCTGGTAGGGGAACAGTATTGTCTCCATCCTCAATGTTCTATCCCTCATTTATCTTTCTTTTTTTTAAAATACAGGGTCTCACTCTGTTGCCCATCTACTATATTATCTACTAATGTGCACAAAAGTTTGGGCCGTGCAATCATGGCTCACTGCAGCCTCAACCTCCCAGGCTCAAGTGATTCTCCCACCTCAGCCTCCCGAGTAGCTGGGACCACAGGCACACACCACCACACCCGGCTAATTTGTTTATTTTTTTGTAGAGACAGGGCTTCACTACATTGCCCAGACTGACTTTGAACTTGGCTCAAGTGATCCTACCTCTTTGGCCTCCCAAAGTTCTGGGATTACAGGCATGAGCCACTGTGCCTGGTCCTTATTGATCAGTTGTTCTTCTGAAATGCTAAATTAGTAATCAGAATTACGTTCCAGCACAGTATGCATCACTTTGCTTACATGAGTATACCTGTGCTACTGTAATTCTGAGTTGTCATTGCTTCATAAAAAATTATTGCAAACACCCCGGCCAGGCTCGGTGGCTCATGCCTGTAATCCCAGCACTTTGGGAGGTCGAGGGGGGCGGATCGGGAGTTCAAGACCAGCCTGACCAACATGGAGAAACCCCGTCTCTACTAAAAAAAATACAAAATTAGCCAGGTGTGGTGGTACATGCCTGTAATCCCACCTACTCGGGAGGTTGAGGCAGGAGAATTGCTTGAACCCAGGAGGCAGAGGTCATGGTGAGCTGAGATCACACCATTGCACTCCAGCCTGGGCAACAAGAACAAAACTCTGTCTCAGAAAAAAAAAAAAAGAAGAAGAAATTACTGCAAACACTGAGTAGCATAAAACAATGACATTTATTTTGCTTATGAAACTGCAATGAGCAAAGCTCAGTGAGGAGA
>NW_012103965.1:1943022-1950686 GCF_000951045.1 Mandrillus leucophaeus
AAAAAAAAAAAAAAAGAAAGAAAGAATTATAAGCAGTTGACGAATGCTTTCAAGTAGATCTTAAGAGTTTTATTGGTTTTTGTCAGGTTTCTGTTTTACTTTAATTTGGGGGCTATCAATGTGCAATATTTGACAGGAAGTTCTGGGCACCCTCAAAATTTGTTCTAAAAGAATGTGTTTGGTTAAAGTGTGATAATCAAGGGTTGAAAGTAGACCTCTGGGGGCCAGGTGCAGTGGCTCACACCTGTAGTTATCCCAGCACTTTGGGAGGCTGAGGCAGGTGGATCACTTGAGTTCAGGAGTTTGAGACCAGCCTGGCCAACATGGTGAAACCCCATCTCTATAAAAGAAAGAAAAACAGAAAGAAAAAGAAAGAAAGAGAGAAAGAGAGAGAGAGAGAGAGGAAAGAAAGGAAAAGAAAGAAAAGAAAGGAAGAGGGAGGAGGAGGAGGAGAGGAAGGAAGGAAGGAAGGTAGGTAGGTCGGTCGGTCGGTCGGTCAGTCTCTGCCTATGCATGAACTTCAGCCTGGTTGTCACTCAGAGATTATTGGGGCCCAAACTTTGTGCACATTAGTAGATAATATTAACAAACAAATCAATTCATGCAAAAATCTAAGGAAGCAGCCAGTAGATACAAAGTTGTCCCCAGAAAACCCATAGAGAAAGGGTTCAAATTTCCCCCTCTGAGACAAACTCTCCCCTAACTATTGTAGTAGCTCAGACTGTGTTCTAGCCTCATGAACAACCTTTCTGGAAAAGGGTGCTAACTTATCCCAGATATTCTAGTTTTTGTCTGAGTGAAATGAAAACAAAGGTGGACAAAGTGAAATTCTAGTTAATAGGTCACTGTGTGCATTTATTAGCTGCACCCAATTTTGCATTGTACAAACACTAATATAAGGATCTTTCATTCTAGTGGTTGTCCCCTCAAAAGAGAAAGCCTGGTAGGGGAACAGTATTGTCTCCATCCTCAATGTTCTATCCCTCATTTATCTTTCTTTTTTTTAAAATACAGGGTCTCACTCTGTTGCCCATCTACTATATTATCTACTAATGTGCACAAAAGTTTGGGCCGTGCAATCATGGCTCACTGCAGCCTCAACCTCCCAGGCTCAAGTGATTCTCCCACCTCAGCCTCCCGAGTAGCTGGGACCACAGGCACACACCACCACACCCGGCTAATTTGTTTATTTTTTTGTAGAGACAGGGCTTCACTACATTGCCCAGACTGACTTTGAACTTGGCTCAAGTGATCCTACCTCTTTGGCCTCCCAAAGTTCTGGGATTACAGGCATGAGCCACTGTGCCTGGTCCTTATTGATCAGTTGTTCTTCTGAAATGCTAAATTAGTAATCAGAATTACGTTCCAGCACAGTATGCATCACTTTGCTTACATGAGTATACCTGTGCTACTGTAATTCTGAGTTGTCATTGCTTCATAAAAAATTATTGCAAACACCCCGGCCAGGCTCGGTGGCTCATGCCTGTAATCCCAGCACTTTGGGAGGTCGAGGGGGGCGGATCGGGAGTTCAAGACCAGCCTGACCAACATGGAGAAACCCCGTCTCTACTAAAAAAAATACAAAATTAGCCAGGTGTGGTGGTACATGCCTGTAATCCCACCTACTCGGGAGGTTGAGGCAGGAGAATTGCTTGAACCCAGGAGGCAGAGGTCATGGTGAGCTGAGATCACACCATTGCACTCCAGCCTGGGCAACAAGAACAAAACTCTGTCTCAGAAAAAAAAAAAAGAAGAAGAAATTACTGCAAACACTGAGTAGCATAAAACAATGACATTTATTTTGCTTATGAAACTGCAATGAGCAAAGCTCAGTGAGGAGAGCTAATCTGTACTCCATTTAGTGTCAGCTGCAGTGGGCTGAAAGCTAGGGACTGGAATCCTCTGAAGGCTTCCTCAATGACATGTCTGCCAGTTGATGCTGGTTGTCAGCTAAGGCCTTAGCTGGAGCCATCAGTGAAAACAGCTAAGCCCATTGTGCTTCCTCTTTCCTCACAACACTGTGGTTAGGTTCCAAAGGTGAGCACCCTGAAAAGAAAGGAGGAGAGAAAAGGGGGCTGGTCTAGTGGGCTGGTAAGCTATACCTCTTTTTTTTTTTTTTGAGATGGAGTCTCACTCTGTTGCCAGGCTGGAGTGCAGTGGCACACTCTTGGCTCACTGCAACCTCCACCTCCCGGGTTCAAGCGATTCTCCTGCCTCAGCCTCCCGAGTAGCTGGGACTACAGGCACGCACCACCACGCCCAGTTAACTTTTGTATTTTAGTAGAGACAGCACTTCACCATGTTGACCAGGATGGTCTCGATCTCTTGACCTCGTGATCTGCCAGCCTCGGCCTCCCAAAGTGCTGGGATTACAGGCATGAGCCACCATGCCCAGCCAAGCTGTAACTCTTTTATGACCTAGCCTCAGATGTAAATGCAGTGTCACTTCTGCTGCATTTTAGTCATTGAAGTAGCCACAAAGTTCTGCCCAGGTTTAAGGGGAGGCGAAATAATCTCCAGAAATGTTGTCATGCCACAGTCTGCCCTCGGGTTACAATTTAGATTCCTCCCACTTGTAAGATGCATACACCACTTCTAAAACCGCCTTGAGGTCTAGGATCTCATCAGCTAGATCAGGTCCAGGGGGACTAAGGCTCCTCAGGTGTGGATCCTCGAATACAGTGCCTTTTGACTTGAATATCTGCTCTTAGTATACACTGAGTTTATTTAAGAGAAGGGGGTCATGATGTAGTGAACTTACTTTTAAATGGTTCAGGGACAAACAAACTATATTTTTTTCACACATATATATTTGAAGACTATATACATATAGAAACATGGGCCAGGAGCAGTGGCTCCCACCTGTAATCCCAGCACTTTGGGAGGCCAAGGCGGGAGTATTGATTGAGCCCAGAAGTTCAAGACCAACCTGGGTAACATAGTGAGATTCTGTTTCTACAAAAACTTAAAAAATTAGCCAGGCATGGTGGCACACACCGGTGGGTCCCAGCTACTTGGGCAGCTGAAGTAAGAGGATTGCTTGAGCTTGGGAAGTCAAGGCCACAGTGAGCCACAATCACACCACTGCACTCCAGCCTGGGTGACAGGGCCAGACCCTGCCTCAAAAAAAAAAAAAAAAAAGAAAAGAAAGAAAAAGAAATATGCACACACACACACACATATTTCTGGAGATTATTTCCCATCCCTTGAGCGTGGGCAGAACTGTATGACTGCTTCGATGATGGAATGGAGCAGAAGTGACACTGTTACATTTGGGGCTAGGTTTTAGAGAAAGAGAGAGGTGGGGGAGAGGGAGAGAGAATGCAAACAATAAAGCAAATTGAGCAAATGTTAATAGGTGAATCTGAATAAAGGGTATATGCAAGTGTTCTTTGTACTATTCTTGTTTTTGCAACTGTTCTGTAAGCTTGAAATTATTTCCAAATAAAAAGTTTTTTTTAATGTGATGTACATGGAAGAGGTCCTGAGCTTTAAATATTTTGATATTTTTAATTCCGGGGCAAATCCCGACTTGATTTTTGTACTAACCCTTTAGTTCCCCCTTTGCCCAGATTTCTACAAGAAGACAGATCTCATTTCCTAAAAGAACTAGTTCTAGGAGAAACCCTCTTTGAGAGAGGAGATTTGGCATAATGAGACTCAACTTTTCAATTATCTTTGTATGACCTACCACACTAAAGGCATCTTGAAGCTATGTATGGTTTATACAGAAATTATAGAAGAGTGCACCTCAGCCTCCTTGGAACAAAAGAGACTGGGATTAGCTGCCTTGAAGAACCATCATTGTGTTCCCAAAGTTCAAATTCTAAAAATAGTGGCTGCTGAGAAACAACCTTCTCATCTTTCCTGTATGAAAAGGACACTTAAATAGAAGGCTGGTCTTTTTACTTACAGTGTCACAATCTCCAAACAACCAAGGAGTAATCACTACTAAATGTCCCATTTTAGAAGCTGTTTGGGTGGACACGATGACTCCATGCCTGTAATCCCAGCACTTTGGGAGGCCGAGGCAGGCGGATCTCTTGAGGTAAGGAATTGGAGACCATCCTGGCCAACTTGGTGAAACCCTTGTCTCTACTAAAAATACAAAAATTAGCCGTTGTGGTGCTGTGCAGCTACTCGGGAGGCTGAAGCACGAGAACTGCCTGAACCAGGGAGGCAGAGGTTGCAGTGAGCCAAGATCGCACCACTGCACTCCAGCATAGGCGACAGAGCAAAACTCTGTCTCAAAAAAAAAAAAAAAGAACAGAAAATAGAAGCTGTTAGTTTTTTGTTGTTGTTCTTGAGACAGAGTCTCGCTCTGTCACCCAGGCTGGAGTGCAGTGGCTCAATCTCAGCTCACTGCAACTTCCACCTCCTGGGTTCAAGCAACTCTCCTGTCTCAGCCTCCCAAGTAACTGGGATGACAGGCACATGCCACCATGCCCAGCTGATTTTTTTGTATTTTAGTAGAGATGGGGTTTCACCGTGTTGCCTAGGCTGGTGTTGAACTCCTGAGCTCAGACAGTCCACTGTTAGTATTTTTAAAATCATGCGGTTGAATTGCTGGAGCCCAAGAATTCGAGACCAGCATGGGCAACATATCAAAACCCCATCTCTACAAAAATACAAAAATTAGCCAGACAAAGTGGCATGTTGCCTAATGTCCCAGCTGCTCAAGAGGCTAAGGTGGGAGAATCACCTGAGCCTGGGGAGGTGGAGGCTGCAGTGAATCATGATCACACCACTGCATTCCTGCCTGGGCAACAGAGTGAGATCCTGTCTCAAAACATAAAATAAAAATAAATAAATAAATAAAAGGCACCTCAGGGCCATTTAATAAATTCATCCATAACCATAGTGCATAGAATTTTATTCTTTCAAAGCTTATTATTTGGCTGGGCCCAGAAGCTCACTCCTGTAATCCAGCACTTTGGGAGGCCAGTGTGGGAGAATTGCTTGAGCCCAGAAGTCGAGACCACCCTGGGAAACATAGTTAGACGCCACCTTTCCAAAACGTCTTTTTTAAATTTAGCCAGGTGGAGTGGTGCACACCTGTATTCTCGGCTACTTGGGAGGCTGAGGTGGGAGGATCACTTGAGCCCAGGAGGTCAAGGCTGCAGAGAGCCGTGATCATACCACTATACTCCAGTCTGGGTGACAATGCAAGGCCTTGTCTCAAAAAAAAAAAAAACAACTTATTATTCTGAAAAAAAAAATTTTTTTTAAACCATCTTGCTCTTGTCATCCAGGCTGAAGTGCAGTGGCACCATCTCAGCTCACTGCAACCCCCGCCTCCCAGGTTCAAGTGATTCTCCTGCCTCAGCCTCCCAAATAGCTGGGACTACAGGCCCATGCCACCATGCCCAGCTAATTGTTGTATTTTTAGTAGAGAAAGGGTTTTGCCATGTTGCCCAAGCTGGTCTCAAACCCCTGGCCTCAAGTGATCCACCTTCCTCAGCCTCCCAAACTGCTGGGATCACAGGCATGTGCCACCGCGCCTGGCCCATTATTCCGAAATTCTACATTGAAGTTCTTCTTTTGCTTCTTTTTTTCTCTTTTTCGAGATGGAGACTTGCTCTGTCACCTAGGCTGGAGTGCAGTGGTTGCGATCTCAGCTCACTGCAACCTCCACCTCCCAGGTTCAAGCAATTCTCCTGCCTCAGCCTCCTGAGTAGCTGGGATTATAGGCGACCACCACCATGCCCAGCTAATTTTTGTATTTTTAGTAGAGACAGGGTTTCACCATGTTGATCAGGCTAGTCTCAAACTCCTGACCTCGTGATCCACTTGCTCAGCCTCCCAAAGTGCTGGGATTACAGGCGTGAGCCACTGCGTCCAGCCTTTCTTTTTTCTTTTTCTTTTTTTTTCAAACTCCATTTTGTAAGGTTGATCGGTTGCTCAAAGACTGACATGCTAATCAAATTTCAGTGAAACAGAGGACTTTTGTTTCTAATCATGTTGGAGTTAAAAGGGACCAGATTAACCCTTCTGCCATACACACCTAGGAAACTAGACAAAACATACAGAACAGCTGCTTTCAGACATTGGACAACTGGCAGTGCAGAACTGACATCATTGAGAGAAAGAAAACAAATGAGGTAAATTCTGCGATTTTCCTAGCTTTTTGCCTAGGGGTGCAAACTGGATCACAAAATCAGAACATGGCAATCTCGCTGAGGATACACAGATTGGAGTTCATGGAACCTGAGGCAGCTGGAAGTTGCTGTGCAAAATTCCAAAAAGGAAGAAGGTATGCAAAAACCTTCAGAAATTTGCATAGGATCTTGAGTCTTTCCTGAGTATTAAGCTGTAAGTAGAGCTAAGTTCCAGGAGACTGAGCAAAGAACAATTGAAGAGATGTAACTGAACAATTCCCAGAGATAGGAAACATTCAAATTATGACCAATTGGAGTCGAAATAACTTAGTGACCTCCCAAGATGTTCAGGAGAAATTGCAGCAGAGATAAACCTTACTAAAAGGTCTAAACTAGATCTAGAGTAAAGTACACGCTAGAACTGCTTAACGAAGCTTAAAAACTGGCTTCAAAAACATCAAACTAATCCAAAAATAAGTTAACAACCTGGTACAACAAAGACCTATGCTCTTTAAGGGAAGACTACAAAATACAGACATTCAACGATGTGACATCCATATTAGCCAGGCATGGTGGCCCATACCTGTAATCCCAGCTACTCAGGAGGCTGAGGCAGAAGAATTGCTTGAACCCAAAAGGTGGAGGTGACAGTGAGCTGAGATCAAGCCACTGTGTTCCAGCCTGGGTGACAGATCAAGACTCTGTCTCAAAAACAACAACAACCACAACAACAACAGAAAAAGCCCGGGCGTAGTGGCTCACGCGTGTAATTCCAGCACTTTGGGAGGCCACGGCGGGCAGATCGTGTGAGGTCAGGCGTTCGAGACCAGGCCTGGCCAGCATGGTGAAACTTCATCTCTACTAAAAATACAAAAATTAGCTGGGCGTGGGGGCAAGCATCTGTAGTCCCAGCTGCTGGGGAGGCTAAGGCAGGAGAATTGCTTGAACCTGGGAGGTGGAGATTGCAGTGAGCCAAGATGGTGCCACTGCACTTCAGCATGGGACACAGAGCGAGACTCCATCTCAAAAAAAAAAAAAAAGAAAAGAAAAAGAAAAGAAAAAACAACGTGACATCCTGGGATCCAATAAAAAATTACTATTTATACCAAGAAGCACAGGGGAAAACCAAGAGAAAAATCAGGTGATAGACATGGACCCAGAAATAACAGAGATTATGGAATTAGCAGATAAGAATGATGAAACAGCTATTATAACTATATTTAAAGAAAAACATGACTATAATGAGGAAAGAAGATAGAAAAAAGAACCAAATGGAACTTCTAGTGGTGAAAAATATAGTATCTGAACTTGTAACCACATTGTATCAATCTGGCTCAACTTTTTTTTTGAGACAGAGTCTCGCTCTGTCACCCAGGCTGGAGTGCAGTGGCACGATCTTGGTTTACTATAACCTCCACCTCCCAGGTTCAATGGATTTTCCTGTCCCCACCTCCCAAGTAGCTGGGATTACAGGTGCGTGCCACCACGCCCAGCTAATTTTTGTATTTTTAGTAGAGAGGGGGTTTCACCATGTTGGCCAGGCTGATCTTCAACTCCTGACCTCAA
>NW_012103965.1:1950991-1958559 GCF_000951045.1 Mandrillus leucophaeus
CCAGGATGGTCTCGATCTCCTGACCTCGTGATCCGCCTGCCTCGGCCTCCCAAAGTGCTGGGATTACAGGCGTGAGCCACCACGCCCGGCCCTGGCTCAACTTCTATATAACAAAGTTGTGAGTTTTCAGTTGCTGTGGACTCCCCAGGTTGAAGGTTATGTAACCTGAGCATGCCCAGATGAAGCAAGCATGCTACAATAGGGGGAATCTAAGGCTCAGACGAAGGAGCAGAGATGGAACTAAGTGGACACCACATAGTTTGATCCAGGATCCAATCAGATCAAACTCTGGCATCACCCCATGCCAGGGTCCAGTCAGATCATGCCTTCTGGCATTACCTTATTGCAAGATCCAATCAGATAATACCTCATTACTCTATGCTTATAAAACATGACCCAGATCCCAGCTTGGGGAGACATAGTTGAGCATTTCCTCCTGTTTCCTTGCCAGTTGACTCACAGTAAAACTTTTCTCAGCTGGGTGCAGTGGCTCGTGCCTATAATCCCAGCACTTTGGGAGGCTGAGGCAGGTGAATCACCTGAGGTCAGGACTTCGAGACCACCTGGGCAACATGGCGAAACTCCATCTCTACTAAAAATACAAAAATTAGCTGGGCATGGTGGCACGTGCCCATAATCCCAGCTACTAGGGGGGCTGAGGCAGGAGGATCGCTTGAAACTGGGAGGCAGAGGTTGCAGTGAGCTGAGATCGTGCCACTGCATTGCAGCCTATGCAACAGAGCGAGACTCTGTCTCAAAAACAAAACAAAACAAAACAAAAACAAAAAACATTTCTCAAAAACCAGTGCCACAGTATTGGCCTCTATGCACGTCAGGCAGTGAGCCCATTGATTGCTCAGTAACAAAATGAAAAATTCAACATGGCAGCTAGCTTACTCCAGAGCAAGCAATCAGAGGGAAAACAAAAAGAGGGTTACCTAATGCATTAGTTTTCTATTGCAGTAAGAAATTACCACAAGCTTAGTGGCTTTGAAACCACCTTTGCAAAAATTACAAGTGAGATAAATCTGACATAGAAAAAGTATGATAGTGAAAAAAAGTCTGACCTAACTGACTCCATTTTGCTTCTGACCTCCAAGCCGCCCTTGTTCATTTCCGGGCATAGGCCAAACTAACTATGGGAGGAATTTATAGTTTGAAAGAGGGGTGTCCAATCTTTTGGCTTCCCTGGGTCATATTGGAAGAGGAAGAATTGTCTTGGACCACACATAAAATACACTAACACTAATGATAGCTCATGACCTTAAAAAAAATCGCAAAAAAAAAAGCCTCAATATTTTAAGAAAGTTTATGAATTTGTGTTGGACCACATTCAAAGCTGTCCTGGACTGTATGCAGCCCATGGGTCAAGGGTTGGACAAGCTTGGTTTAAAACAAAGATGAAAATAGCCCTTTCCCAAAACTAACAATTTCCTTGTTCAGGGACTGAAACTGCCTTTGAAAAACTAACAAACTAGCTACAAAGTTAAAATTATGGTTCAGAAGTCATGTAGCCAGAGGGCACAAGATTTGTAATCGCCCCAATTACTCCTATAGATAACATCACTATTGTAAAATCTAAGATTGATATTTGAGGTATTTTCCAGACCCTGCATTCTGATGGGCTATCTGGTCTTGTAACCCCCAGTAACATATATGAAGAAACTGACTCATCTGGTCTTGTAACCCCCACCCAGAAGCTGATTCAGTGCAGGAAGACAGCTTTGACCCTCTATGATTTCATCCCTGACCCAACCAATCAGCATTGCCCATTCCCTAGTCTCCTGCCCTCCAAACTATCCTTTAAAAACCCTAGCCTCTGACCTTTAGGGAAGGCCAAGTGGAGCAGTCACTCATGTCCTTCTACTTGGCTAGCCGTACGATGATTAAACTCTTTCTCTACTGCAATACCACTTTCTCAGTGAATTTTTATCTGTACAGCAGACAAAAAGACCCTGCCATGGACTTAAAACAACACAATTTTTTATTATTATTATTATTTTAGAAACAGTCTCACTCTGTCACCTAGGCTGAGTACGGTGGTGCAATCATAGCTTACTGCAGCCTTGAACTCCTGGGTTCAAGTAGTCCTCCTACCTCAGCCTCCTGAGAACTGAGACTCCAAGTATGTGTCACCATGCCTAGCTAATTTTTGAAAATTTTGTGTAGAGATATGGTCTCATTATGTTGCACAGGCTAGTCATGAACTCCTGGCCTCAAGCAGTCTTTCTGCGTTGGCCTCCCAAAGTGTTGGGAATACAGGTGTGAACCACTGCATCCAGCCCAAACTTATTATCTTTTTTTTTTTTTTTTTTTTTGAGACGGAGTCTCGCTCTGTCGCCCAGGCTGGAGTGCAGTGGCCAGATCTCAGCTCACTGCAAGCTCCGCCTCCTGGGTTTACGCCATTCTCCTGCCTCAGCCTCCCGAGTAGCTGGGACTACAGGTGCCCGCCACCTCACCCGGCTAGTTTTTTGTATTTTTTTTAGTAGGGTTTCACCGTATTAGCCAGGATGGTTTCGATCTCCTGACCTCGTGATCCGCCCGTCTCGGCCTCCCAAAGTGCTGGGATTACAGGCTTGAGCCACCGCACCCGGCCCAAACTTATTATCTTATACTTCTGTATGTTAGAAGTCTGACATGACTGTTATGTTGTAAGGAGACTTAAGAAACCCTATGGAGAGGTCCAGGTCATGAAGAACTGAAGCCTTCTGCAGACAACCAGCACTAAATTGCCAGGCATGTGAATGAACCGTGCTGAAAGTGGATCTCCCAGCCCCAGTCCAGTTTTCAGATGACTACAGCCCTGGCTGACTTCTTGACTGCAGATTCATAAGAAATACTGAGTCAGAATCACCAAGCTAAGCCACTGCTGGATTCGTTTGACCCACAGAAATTGGGTGAGTATTTATTGTTGTAAACCATTAAGTTTAAAACAATATATCTCTTAGCAGTAGATAACTAATGCAAGTCTCTTCAACAAACACTGCTAGAATAGCTGGATATCCGCATGGTAAAAAAAAAAAAAAAAAAGACAAAACAAAACTGGTATATTCATAGGATGGAATACAACTCAGCAATAAAAAGGAATGAGCATGCAACATCATGGAGGAATCTCAAATACATTATGCTCAGCAAAAGAAGTTAGGTAGGGAACAGTCCATTCCGTATGATCTGTTCCTATGAAACTGTAGAAAAGATAAGTCCAGTCCAGGGTGATGAAAGCAGACCAACGGTTGTCTGGGGCTGGGGGTGGTGGTCAGGAGGGTGGAGTGTGAGGAGTGAAGATTGGGGAAGAACAAATGGAACTTTCAGGGCATGACAGAAATTTTCTATACATTGATCATGGTTATATAAGGGTGTATTTATTAAAATTCTGAACTTTACACTTAAAAATGAGTTTTGTTTTGTTTTGTTTTTGTTTTTGTTTTTTTTGAGACAGGGTCTTGCTCTCATACCCAGGCTGGAGTGCAGTGGCATGATCTCGGCTCACTGCAACTTCCACCTCCTGGGTTCAAGTGATTCTTGCATTTCAGCCTCCCGAGGGGACTTATAGGCATACGCCACCACACCCAGATAATTTTTGTGTTTTTATTTTATTTTATTATTATTTTTTGAAATGGAGATCTGCTCTGTTGCCCAGGCTGGAGTGCAGTGGCACAATCTTGGCTCACTGCAACCTCTGACTCCTGGGCTCAAGTGATTCTCGTGCCTTAGCCTCCCAAGTAACTGGGATTACAGTTGCCCACCACCACATCTGCTATTTTGTATTTTTAGTAGAGATGGGATTTCTCCATGTTGGCCAGGCTGGTCTCGAACTCCTGACCTCAGGTGATCCACCTGCCTCGGCCTCCCAAAGTGCTGGAATTACAAGCATGAGCCATTGCACCTGACCCAATTTTTGTATTTTTAGTAAAGACGGGATTTTGCCATGTTGGCCAGGCAGTTCTCGAACTCCTGACCTCAAGTAATCTGTGTGCCTCAGTCTCCCAAAGTGCTGGGATTACAGGCATGAGCCACCATGCCTGGCCTCTTTTTTTCTTTCTTTTTGAGATGGTCACGCTCTGTTGCCCAGGCTGGAGTTCAGTGACCCAATCACAGCTCACTGCAGCCTTGACCTCAGCCTCCCAAGTAGCTGGGACTACAGGCATGTGCCACTACGCACAGCTAATTTTTTAACTTTTTGTAGACACAAGGTCTTGCTATGTTGCTCAGGCTGGTCTCAAACTCCTGGGCTCAAGTAATCCTCCTGCCTTGGGCCCTCAAAGTGCTAGGAATACAGGCATGAGCTACCTTGCCCAGGTGATTCTACTTTTTTATTTAAAGAGTTTTAATTTGGCTGGGCATGGTGACTCACGCCTGTAATCCCAGCACTTTGGGAGGCCGAGGTGGGAGAATCTTTGAGGTTAGGAGTTCAAGATCAGTCTGGACAACATAATGAGACATTCACCACAAAAAAAAAAAAAAAAGTTTTTAAGGTTAGCCGGCCAGGCCAGGCACGGTGGCTCACACCTGTAATCCCAGCACTTTGGGAGACTGAGGCAGGTGGATCACCTGAGGTTGTGAGTTCGAGACCAGCCTGACCAACATGGAGAAACCCTGTCTCTGCTAAAAATACAAAATTAGCAGAGCATGGTGCATGCCTGCAATCCCAGCTACTTGGGGGGCTGAGGCAGGAGAATCACTTGAACCCAGGAGGTGGAGGTTGCAGTGAGCTGAGATTGCCCCATTGCACTCCAGCCTCAGAAATAAGAGCAAAACTCTGTCTCAAAAATAAATAAATAAATAATTAGCAAGCCATGGTGGTGCATGCCTATAGTCCCAGCTACTGAGGAGGATGAGGTGGGAGGATCACTTGAGCCCAGGAGTCGAGGCTTCAGTTTGAGCCTTGATTGTACCATTGCACTCCAGCCTGGGTGACAAAGTGAGATTCTGTCACTATTTTTTAATTTTAATCTTAATTTATTTATTTGTTTTAGAGAGAGAGGTCTCACCATGTTTCCCCGGCTGGTCTCAAACTAATGGGTGATCCGCCTGCCTCGGCCTCCCAAAGTGCTGGGATTACAGGCGTGAGCCACTGTGCCTGGCCCACACTTAGTAGAGTTTTTAAGATTCATTTATGTTGTACATATATGAGGATTTCATTCTTTCTGTGGCTGAATAATATTCCATTGCATGCATATACCACATTTTGTTTATCCATTCATCTATTAATGGACATTTGGGTTGTTTCCACTTTTTGGCTACTGTGAACAATGCTGCTGTGAACATTGGTGTACAAGTATCTGTTTGAGTCCCTGCATTCAATATAATTTAATATTTAATAATGCTTGTGTTTAGCAAACAGCTGGCAAAATTGCCAAAACTTAATAATCAGCTCTGATGAGCCTGTTAGAGCCAGCTCTAGCACAATATCAAAGAATCTGTAATTTACCTGACTGGACCCACAAGCCCAACTTGGAATTCAAGCTTACCACACCAGTATTTTCCAAATTTGCCTGATGATGATAATTGCCTAGGATATTTATGAAAATACTGATCCCCAAGCCAGGTGTGGTGGTTCATGTCTATAATCCCAGCACTTTGGGAGGTCAAGATGGAGCATATTGCTTGAGCCCAGGAGTTTGAGACCAGCCTGGGCAACATGGTGAAATCCCATCTCTACAAAAAATACAAAAATTAACCTGGTGTGTGATGCGAACTTGTAGTCTCAGCTACTAGTGGGGAATGGGGGTGGCGAGGGAGTGGGGGCAGGTGGCTGAGGTGGGAAGATCACCTGAGTCTGAGAGGTCAAGGCTTCAGTGAGCCTGCACCACTGCACTCCAGCTTGGGTGACAGAGTGATACCCTGTTTCCAAAAAACAAAAAAAAGTACTGATTTCCAAACCCTCTTGGGGCATTCTGATTCTGAAGATCTAAAACAAGGTGATTTTTCTCAGCCTGAAAAACTCTGATATTAGTCCCCAGTCTCACCAAATCTGGGCCTGAAGGGAGGGAAGGAGTAGGGTACAGATATGGTGCCCTGGAATAAAGGTGGTGAGAGTGAGTCCTTTGTGGAGAAATTGCTGCAAAATTTGAGATGCATTTTTTTGCTCTCCAAAATCATTCCCAGCTCCAACATTCATTGACATTCATTCAATTCTCTCCTGCTCATCTCCCTGAATTCTGTCTTAGCAAAGAAAACCTTCCAGAAAGAGCCAAGAGGAAATCATTAGGCCCCAGCAATTTGACAAGATCACAGTCGCTTGCATTATCATTACACTATTTAGAAACATGCTCTAAAGTTCTGAGGTTGCTATTCTGCAGTGTTATTTTGATACCCTGACAAGATATTTTTAGAGCACATGAAGCCCAAATTAAAACATTGCTACAGGAAAAAAAAAAAAAAGTGAAATCCAACCAGGGGTCTATTAAATGGAAAACTACAGTAAATATCAGATAAGAGTGAAGAAAAGAGTACAAAACATTTTTGAAAACTATTCTGAGAGAAGCAGGAGTTGGAGAGATGCTCATGACTTATGTGCAAAGATGTGTCTATATCTTGCCAGTGGGGAAGGCAAAGACTTATCCCTGTGTTATAGAAATTGGGTCCACTCACCTGGCCCAGCAAAAAGAATACTGATGTCAGAATAGCAGTGAAAGAAAGTGAGGACTTTATTGCAGGGTGCCAAGCAAGGAGAGTCGGCAGCTCATACTTAAGACCTGATCTCCCAGATGGCTTACAGGTAAGGGTTTTTAAACGCAGGGAGACGGATGTTATAGGCAAAGTCATAAACCAGTACAGAGAGGCTATATATTATTTTGACTTAAAAAGGAAGGGAGGACAGGTGAATTCAAAAAATTTTTGACTTCTGATTGGTTAAGAAGACAAAGCTTTTGTCTAAAACTTTGGGATCAGCAGAAAAGAATGTTACTGGCTGGGCGCGGTGGCTCATGCCTGTAATCCTAGCACTTTGAGAGGCCAAGGTGAGCGGATCACGAGGTCAGGAGATTGAGACCATCCTGGCCAACATAGTGAAACTCTGTCTCTACTAAAGATACAAAAATTAGCTTGGCGTGGCAGCACATGCCTGTAATCCCAGCTACTTGGAAGGCTAAGGCAAGAGAATCGCTTGAACCTGGGAGGTGGAGGTTGCAGTGAGCTGAGATCGCACAGCTGCACGCCAGCCTGGTGACAGCTAGACTCTGTCTCAAAAAAAAACCAAAAATATTACCTCTGGTTCATGAGTGTGACCTTCTCCAGGCTCCTCAGGAAGAAATTTTTTAAAAAGAATGGTTGGTTTGGAGTTCAGTCCTTTGTTCCCCCTTATTTGAGGTCTATGTGCCAGCAGAGTTGGATGGGGGTCTGGGTTTCTGAAAAACAACTCAGGGACACGTATTAAGATGTTATCAGCCAGACATGGTGGCTCACGCCTATAATCCCAGTGCTTTGGGAGGCCAAGGTGGGCAGATCATTTGAGGTCAGGAGTTCGAGACCAGCCTGGCTAACATGGCAAAACCTCATCTCTACTAAAAATACAAAAATTAGCCAGGCATGGTGGCATGCACCTGTAGTCCCAGCTACTTGGGAGG
>NW_012103965.1:1959211-1961255 GCF_000951045.1 Mandrillus leucophaeus
TTTTTGAGATGGAGTCTTGCTCTGTTGCCCAGGCTGGAGTGCAGTGGTGCAATCTCGGCTCCCTGCAACCTCCATCTCCCGGGTTCAAGCAGTAATTCTCCTGCCTCAGCCTCCTGAGTAGCTGGGATTACAGGAAGAAATTTAAAACAAAGAATGGGTGGTTGGAGTTCAGTCCTCTGTTTATAATCCTCTATAAAGAAAATAAATTTTTTGTTATTTTCATGCTTGGGGGGGTGATAACCAGCAGGTCCCTAAGAAAGTTCCTTGCTTAGTCTCACCTGCAGCCTGTCTTGGAAGGTCCTGATGCCTTGTATTAGCACAAGAGGAGATTCCTGTCCACTGGGGAGGGCTGGATGTAGGCTGCTGGCAGGGAAGACACGGGACTTCGCTGTACATGGTCAAAGATCTTACTGGCCTTCTGTTTACTCCCTGGTTCCTTGGCTTGGGCCTGGATTATGGTTAGTTGGGCTTTAAACCCGCTTGCCTTCTTGCTCTGCCTTTTTTCTCTCAAGACCAGCCCTGTGTCTGGTGTTTGTCACAGTGTCTCCATTTGAAGGCTTCCATGGGTTAAAGACCCATCTAACTTTCAGAATCACTGCTGAGAAGGTCCACAAGCTTAGGTTAGACTTGTTAGATCCTTAGTTCCTAATATCTTTGGGGCTAGACCTCTTTGATGAGTCTTTGCATACAATTCACTGGATAGCACTTCAAGGGTTTGTTGACTCCCTTAAGTCCATTGATGGATTAAGACAGTGTCTTAGGTAATGATTCAGATCCAGGTAGCCTTGGAGTAGGGACACTTTTCCTTAGCTGGGAGGTGCTGGCATGCTCTTCAGACCCAGCACTCCAGCTATGACAGGGATTTCAATGACCTTACTTTTCTTGGAGTCTTTATACAATTCTAATTGGATAATTTGGAGCAAGATCAAAAAGTCTCTTGTGGCAATTTTAAGATACGTTTGGTGGTGGGCTTTTTTTTGTGTGTGTGTGAGATTGAGTCTCACTCTGTTGCCCAGGCTGGAGTGCAATGGCATGATCTCGGCTCACTGCAACCTGCACGGCCCAGGTTCAAGCAATTCTCCTGCCTCAACCTCCCAAGTAACTATGACTACAGGCACGTGCCACCACGCCCACCTAATTTTTGTATTTTTAGTAGAGACAGGGTTTCAGCATGTTGGCCAGGATGGTCTCAATCTCTTGACCTCGTGATCTGCCCGCCTTGGCCTCCCAAAGCACTGGGATTACAGGTGTGACCCACTGCATCTGGCTTACTCTTGGGTTTCTTATAAAGAAAAGAGGATAGAGGAGAGTTCTTTAGGATAATACAAGGATTCTACATCACTGTTCAACTCAGAAAGAGAGATGGGCAGATTTCATATCTATGAGGGGAAGTATAAGCAGTAGATGCTGAGTTATTTTCTATGTATGCTTAATTCAGGATATACAACAAGAATTTCATGAGTTCCATCACATATACTGGGGGATGGAGGTAAAGTGTGATGATTATGAAACAGGTGTATGCCATCAAAGAGCATGCCATCAAAGAGCATGCCAACCTGCATAAAGTGGAGGGTGGACAAATTAACAACCCCCAACCCCCCACCAACCTACCAGATGCCTAAAGTATATGGCACATATTTGGATTAAAAAAAACTGTGGTGGAGGGATGGCTTTGTTGAATAACTTGATTTGCCCTATAGTGTCATTTTATGCTAACCAATGGAATTTTGAAGAATGCTCCCAAAGGCAATGGATTTTTGTTTTGTCTTAGTTAATGTTGAGCCATTATTCCTGGCGGCTGTTAGGTTCAATTGTCTCTTCAAGCTACTCCCCATGGTTGATAATAAAACCATTATGAGAATAGGGCAGTCATCCAAAGCCTAGGGCTTGCTGAAAGCTCTGGCAGGGAAAATGGTAGCTTGGGATTAGGAAACAGGAAGGGGCAGCTAAACTTTGAAGTTCTAACATTTATTTCCTCCTTCTGAATTGAATCAGGGATATATATACACACACATGCACACATACACATATATTCGTGTATTTA
>NW_012103965.1:1962580-1963602 GCF_000951045.1 Mandrillus leucophaeus
CAAAAACTGACTAATGGGATCTAATTAAACTAAAGAGCTTCTGCACAGCAAAATAAATTATCAATAGAGTAAACACAACCTACAGAATGGGAGAAAATTTTTGCAAACTATGCATCCTACAAAGGTCTAATATCCAGCATCTATAAGGAACTTAAACAAATTTACAAGAAAAAAAAACCCATTAAAAAGCCATCAAAGGACATGAACTGACACTTTTCAAAAGAAAACATACATGCAACAAATAAGCATATGAAAAAAAGCTCAACATCCCTGGTCATTAAAGAAATGCAAATCAAAACCACAATGAGATACCACTTCACACCAGTCAGAATGATGATTATTAAAAAGTCAAAAAATAACAAATACTGGCAAGGTTGCAGAGAAAAAGAAACACTTCTACCCTGTTTGTGGGAGTGTACATTAGTTTAACCATGGTGAAAAGCAGTGTAGTGAATCCTCAAAGAGCTAAAAACACAACTGCCATTCAACGCAGCAATTCTGTTACTGGATGTATACCCAAAGGAATACAAATCGTTCTACCATAAAGACACATGCACTCGTATGTTTATTACAGCACTATTCACAATCGCTTCCAAATGGAATCAACCTAAATGCCCATCGGTGGACTGGATAAAGAAAATGTGGTACATATCCATCATGGAATACTATGCAGCCATAAAAAATAATGAGAGCATGTCCTTTGCAGGAACATTGATGGAGCTGAAGGCTATTACCCTTAGAAAACCAACATAGGAACAGAAAACCAAATATCGCATGTTCTCACTTATAAGTGGGAGCTAAATGATGAGAAAACATGAACACGTAGAGGGGAACAACATACACTGGGGCCTACCGGAAGGTGGAGGGTGGGAGAAGAAAGAGGATCAGGAAAAATAACTAATGGGTACTAGGCTTAATACCTGGGTAACAAAATAATCTGTGCAACAAAACCCCATGACACGGGTTTATCTATATAACAAACCTGCACATGTACCCTTGAACTCAAGGTTAAAAATAAAGAA
>NW_012103965.1:1964368-1965216 GCF_000951045.1 Mandrillus leucophaeus
TGGCTTTGCTCCGAGTTCTGGAGCCAATCTGCCCCTCCCCAAGTGCTGGGATTACAGGCTTGAGCCAAAATGGAATCATACCATACATGGTTTTAGTTCCTGTTTTCCATGTCAATAAATATATAGCGGCATGTTTAATGTTTTTATGAATATACCATGATTTATATATTCTATTAGTGACATTGCAATTGTTTCCAAATTGTCACTATTGCAACAGTCCTCATCTTCTCCCCTTAGGACTAATTCTTATAAGTAGAACTGATGCGTCACAGAGCATGCACATTTAAACACTTTTAAATACATTGTTTACCAGTCTCACTGCCAGTAGAAACGTATGTAAAGGTTCCTTTCCCCTTGCTCTTGCCAATATAATTATCCTTCTTAATACTCACAAAATAATCCAGAATTAATGCTCAGAAAATAGACCTTCCATTTTGGAGGCGGATAAGTGGAAGGTTCATTCTTCCCCTTACCAAAAAAAAAAAAGACGGTTGCTGAACATCCTGGCATAGAGGACAAGTGAAAAAGTTTCGGGACTCAAAGGTGCTCCTCCAAAGCCCCGGGCCTCCGGGCTACCCCTACTTGAAGCCGCTATGACCCTGTCCTGTGGCCGGGGTGGCCGCTGGGTGGCGAGGGGAGGCCCGGGCCGACGGCGGTCCCACCGCACTGTCGCGAAGGAAGGCGAAGAACAGGGCCACACTGAGTGGGGACAACTGGGCCGCGGGCCCAGAGGACACGAAGGAAGGTCCGGGAGAAGAAATTCCGAGTTTCAGGGAAGAAAAGGTGGCTCGAGTGGGGAAACCGTGGCAGCAACGGTCTCTCATTGCCGGGACCCCGCCGTGTGCCGC
>NW_012103965.1:1969920-1971067 GCF_000951045.1 Mandrillus leucophaeus
GGGGTTTCACCGTGTTAGCCAGGATGGTCTCGATCTCCTGACCTCGTGATCCACCCGTCTCGGCCTCCCAAAGTGCTGAGATTACAGGCTTGAGCCGCCGCGCCCGGCCTCATTCACTTTTTCTGAATGGTCATTGGATGCATGGTTTATTAGTCCATTTTGCATTCCTATAAAGGAATACCTGAGGCTAGGCAATTTATAAAGAAAAGAGGTTGATTTGACTCACAGTTCTGCAGGCTGTACACGAAGCATGGTGCCAGCATCTGCTTCTGGTGAGGGCCTCAGAAAGTTTACAAGCATGGCAGAAGATGAGGGGGAAGCAAGCTTGTCATACGGTGAGAGAGCAAGCAAGAGAGAGAGGAGGACCTTTCAGACTCTTGTTACCAACCAGCTCTCACATGAACTGACAGAGTGAGAACTTACTTAATTAGGGCAGGAAGGGCAACAAGCCCATTCATGAAAGATCCACCCCCATGACCCAAACACCTCCCACTGGACCCCACCTCCAACACTGGGGATCATGTTTCAACATAAGATTTGGAGGGGACACACATTCAAACCGTATCACGTGACATGATGCTAGAGGCTAGGGATGCAAAGAAGTGGGCCCAGTCTGATGCAATCAGTAAACATTTGCCAAGTGAGTGAGTAAATGAATCCCTGTTCATTCCCCCAAGGAGTTGCTTCAATCTTTTGATGCCTCATTGTTCTAATCTGTGACCAGGGTTAATGATATTGAAACTGTCCCTAGAAACTTTATAAAATTAATCAGGAAGACAGAGGGGAAAAATGAAAATTAACTGAGCTTGCAGCCCATTCAGCATAAATCATGAGGTCAGCCTGCTCTCTGATGCACTTCCTTGGAGTTCTTTGGTGCCTGTTTCCTTAGATTCCGTAGATGCAGCTGGGTGCGGTGGCTCACTGTAATCCTAGCACTTTGGGAGCCAAGGTGGGTGGATCACTTGAGGTCAGGAGTTCGAGACAAGACTGGCCAACATGGTCTCTACTAAAAATACAAAATTAGCCAGGCGTGGTGGTGCACGCCTGTAATCCCAGCTACTCAGGAGGCTGAGGCAGGAGAATCACTTGAACCCGGCAGGCAGAGGTTGCAGTGAGCAGAGATCATACCACTGCACTCCAGCCTGGG
>NW_012103965.1:1973467-1974838 GCF_000951045.1 Mandrillus leucophaeus
CCCGCGCCCCGCCTGGTGGCTGCGCACACTAGGCCGGCGACGGGACTGCCCGCGTCTCAGCCCCTCCTCTGTGAAGCGAGACCGCTGGGGTACCTGCCCCAGGGAAGGCCGCGGGGAGGGTTACAGAGCCCGTAGGCACTGGCGGGGATCTTTATACACCCCCAAAACACATCCCACCCAGTACTCAGCACCCCGCACCCAACACCCAGCACCGAGGGCTTATTATTAACAACTTCCTGGAGGCCGCAGGGGCAGTGCGTGCTCACTGTGTCCCTTCTCCCTTTCAGCGCTCCCTAGACCTCTGTCCCAAATCAGAAAACAATCTTACAAACTGTGCTTTCTCTTGGGGAGCCCCCACCACGGCGTAATCCAGCAGGCAGGAATGGCACACGTGCAGGAAAATGAGTTCAAAAGCCTTACCAGGTGGTGTCAGAATCAACAGCATCTGACAGTACCCTTGGGAGAAGGGGCGCCAGCCTCTCCTGGCGAGCTGTGCGCTCTGCCAAAGTCCTCGCTCAACCCCGCACATCTTGCTCCGTTCCCTAGTCCAGATCCCAGCAGGAGGAGCCAGCTGCCGCCACCCCTAAGAATGAGGAGATGGGAGCGGGGTGGGGGGCTGAGCTCTGTGTTGGCAGTTGCCATGGCTTTGCTCCGAGTTCTGGAGCCAATCTGCCCACTCCCTGAGACGGCCAGGTCACAGAAGCAGTAGGTCAGAAGCCAGAGGGGACGTGGGGAGTGCCACCCTGGAGCCTACCGGCACACCTGCTGAGATGGAGGCCTCAGATGGGCAAGGGGGTGAAGGGGACAAGCCACTAGAGAAGGTGAAGTGGGGTGTGAGGGAGGGAGGGAAAGAGCCTCCCGGATGGGGCTGGTTTTGGAAAGTAGAGAACATGAAATTCAGGAAAGAAGAGAAGAACAATGGTAGGGTACCTGAGATAGCAAGAGGCCTAAAGCACAAGAATGTTCATTCATTCAGAAGTTTATGCTTGACCTGTGTTCCCGGGGATACGATGGGGAAGAGGTCGCCTCTCGCTGTTGGTTATTAAGACTTGAGAGAATGTGTGTGTATACACATGGTCTGTGTGTGGTTGTGTGGTGTGTGTGCTGTGTTGGGAGAGTGGATCGGCCAGAGTCCTGTCTCCAGGACCTGGAGGAGCCTGTGTCCCATCTCCTCTCCATGCACCTCCCTCCCTTTCCCAGGCCTTTCCTTTCAGAGTGGTCTGGACAGGTTCCTTGTTCTCCCCCAACACAGACCAAAATTCATACTTTTCTGAGAAGATGTTGAAAGGTGGCAAATCCAGTTCTGACGTCCAGTGTTATTTCACAGTCACTTTGCTGCTACTCATTTTCGGCTCTCTTTTTTCTTTTTTT
>NW_012103965.1:1976960-1982756 GCF_000951045.1 Mandrillus leucophaeus
TGCCTGTAGTCCCAGCTTACTTGGGAGGCTGAGGCAGAAGAATCACTTAAACCTGGCAAGCGGAGGTTACAGGGAGCCGAGATCACGCCACTGCACTCCAGCCTAGGTGACAGAGCGAGACTCCATCTCAAAAAAAAGACTACCCGAGCGCGGTGGCTCATGCCTGTAATCCCAGCACTTTGGGAGGCCCAGGTGGGCAGATCTTGAGGTCAGGAGATCAAGACCATCCTGGCTAACACGGTGAAACCTCGTCTCTATTAAAAATACAAAAAAATTAGCCGGGTTTGGTGGCGGGCACCTGTAGTCCCAGCTACTCAGGAGACTGAGGCAGGAGAATGGCGTAAACCTGGGAGGCGGAGGTTGCAGTGAGCCGAGATCGCGCCACTGCACTCCAGTCTGGGCAACAGAGTGAGACTCCATTTCAAAAAAAAAAAAAAAAAAAAAAAAGAATTCCATAGACATTGTTACGAGATGATATTTCCTTAACTGCTCTGTAGATAACAGCTCGAACATTACGAAGCATTGAGGTTTCTCTTTAAAATATTATTTCAGGTTCTACATATCACTCAAACTACAGATAGATGGCAGGGGGTCTAAAGAGCCCCTCAAAAACCTGATTCACCAGAGAATGCAGTTTCCACATCCACATAATTTCATCCCCCTGACCCTGACCAATCAATGACCACAGTTTTTTCAATCCCTCCTCCTCCATGATCTCCTTAAAAACCCCAGTCCAGAGCTCCTTGGGAAGATAGACTTGAAGGACTCCTTCCATCTCCTCACTGAGCACCTAGCAATCAATAAACTCTTTCTCACAGTGACATGATCTCGGCTCACTGCAACCTTCACCTCCTGGGCACAAGCAATCCTCCCACTTTGGCCTCCTGGGTAGCTGGGACCATAGGTGCACACCACCGTGCCCAGCCAATTTTTATATTTTTTGTAGAGACCAGGTCTCACTATATTGCCTAGACTGGTCTGCTGCAACTTTTGCTGTCTCTATATATTGGACTGTGAGTGTCCAGCAGGCATATAAACCTGTTGGTCCTATAACAACATCTAATCTGACAGAGTTTGTGGGAGGATAAAGTGAGTTAATGTTTACCAAGTGCTTTGTAAAGTTACCTAGTAGAATATGCTATGATTATTATAAAAGAAACAGGTGGAATATTCTAGGTTTTCTAAGCAGAGATTTTCAGAGATGGGTTTCTTTGCCCAAGGCTCACTCACATCCGTGCTGGGTCAAGAAGGTCAGAGGGCAGTGGAGAAGGGCTTTGGCTGCCATTTGGGTCAGTCCCCTGCCCAGCACTGCCCCCAGGAGTAACAGTCCAAGCCCCCGGCTTAGTGCCCCCTGCCTCCTCCCAGGTGACGAATGTGCCATGCCTGGAGACAGGCTCCAGCACCAGTTCTGCCAGAGACCCGCTCATGCGCCATGCCAAGGGCCTGGATCAGGACACCTTCAAAATTGTGAGTAAAGAGCCAGCCTGGAACCCTGTCCCCTTTTCCCCATTGGTCAGGAGGCCTGAGTCAGGAAATGACAAGCCTCAGGCCCACAGCACGTTGCCCCACTTGTCTTACTCTTGGAAGGACTTTTGGTGAGACGTGCACCGGAGCCACCTCCCAAAACACGCAGCACTGGGCCACTCAGGGCTGTGGCCAAACACGCAGCACTGGGCCACTCAGAGCTGTGGTATCTGCTGGAGACCTGGGACTGCCCATCTGCCTCTTCTTTTCTCCCACGGCCCCTCACCTCACCTGTTGCCTCCTCAGTGTAAAGAATATCTAAGACCACTGAAGAAGTTCCTGCGAAAGTTGCACCTGCCCAGGGACCTTCCCCAGAAGAAGAAGCTGAAGTACATGAAGCAGAGCCTTGTGGTCCTAGGGGACCACATCAACACCTTTCTGCAGCATTACTGCCGAGCCTGGGAAATCAAACACTGGAGAAAGTAAGGCAGTCTCTTTGCTCTGCTCCCCATACCTACTCCTGGGCAACCCCCTCTTCATTCAAGGGGACACCTTAGTTGATCCCCCAGTCCTTCATCTTTATGTGGAGGAGTCAGGAGCCTGGTGGGGTGGAGAGAGCTCCTAGTTACTCAGGACAGCCCCGATTACACCTTGTCTCTGACTGAACAACTGCATGCAGGCGCTCAACACCAGGATAGGATGTTCAAGTTTGGGCAAATCCCCACCCCTCCATTCCCCCAACCCCAAACCCCAAAGGGGCATGTGGTCCATATTCCCCTGGGTGGGTCCTGACCCTGAGACAAATGCTGGAGGGAGGAAGCATGTGCTCCGCCTCCCCAGCCTGAGGTCTCCCCCTTTGCAGGATGCTCTGGCGGTTCGTCTCCCTCTTCTCAGAGCTGGAAGCAAAGCAGCTTTGCCGACTTTACAAGTACACCAAGAGCAACCAGCCGGCCAAGTTCCTGGTGAGGCATGAGACCTTCCGCCCGGGCACAGCTGAGGGTTGGTTGGTGTGTCCTTAGACTGGGGGGAGGCCTGGGACTGACACACCCAGAGCCCCTCTGGTTCTTCCCAGGGCTCACTGCCAGGGCAAGACTCTGCTGCTCGACCTTTACCCCTGCGCTGGGCACAGTGGGCTGAAGAGGCCGAGGCTTAGCATCAAGTTCTCCATATGTATTTGATACAGGGGCAGGCGAGCCCCCAAACTGGGGCTCAGCCCAGGAAAGTTCTTGGTTTTGCCCAGAAAATAATTTAAGGGTGAGCTGGTGGTATTAAACAGTAAGTTTATGGAAGCGGCCGTGTAGAGTAGCAGCAGAGGCACCGCTCCTTGCGGAGCAGGGCTACCCTATGGGCAGTGTGCCCAGCGTAGCAGCACAGGGGCAGTTCTGTGCTCATATTTATCCCTACTTTTAATTACATGCAAATTATGGGACGGTTATTTGGAATTTACCAGAAAAAGGGTGGTACTTCTGGGTTGTTGCCATGGAAAGGAGTCCCAACTTCTAAGTGTTGCTATGGTAATAGTAAACTGACATAGCATTGGTAGGCATGTCTTAGGGAGAGGTGCTTACACCCCTTCCCTGTTTCAGCTAGTCTTTTTTTGAGATGGAGTCTTACTCTGCCATCCAGGCTGGAGTGTCATGGCGTAATCTTGGCTCACTGCAACCTTCGCCTCCTGGGTTCAAGTGATTCTCCTGCCACAGCCTCTCGAGTAGCTGGGATTACAGGTGCATGCCACTGTGCCTGACTAATTTTTGTATTTTTAGTAGAAACAAGGTTTCACCATGTTGGCCGGGCTGGTCTCGAACTCCTGACCTCAGGTGATCTGCCCGCCTCAGCCTCCCAAAGCGTTGGGATTACAGGAGTAAACCACCGCGCCCAGCCTACCACTCTTCATGTTGTACGGGCTATAGGTTTTGCCCAATGTATGATGACATGTATCTACCATTACAGTACGATACAGAAGAGTGCCACGGTCCTAAAAACCCCCTGTGCTCCATCTATTTGTCCTTGCCCTCCTGCCCCCACTCCCCTGACAACCACTGATCTTGGTTCACTGTCTCTGTAGTTTTGCTGTCTCAGAATGTCATATCGTTGGTATCATACAATATGTAGCCTTTTCAGATTCATATCAAACCTAGTATGAAATTTTCATACTAGGTTTCATTAGAATCCATTGGTTTCAGAAGGTCCATGAGGTCAAAATATTGCAGGGACTCCTGGGTGTTTGCAGAGCACACTTTGAGAACCACTGGTCCAGAATAATAATCATAGATAAAGCAGTTGTAAAGGCATTCTACGTGCAAGGCACTTTATGTCCCTTCGAGTAATATTCAAAAGTAACCCTAAGTGGTAATTAGGATTATTGTCCGCAGTGTGTAAAAGAGGATCCCAAATACAGGGAAGTAAGTTAATTTGTCACAGTCTTTATAGCAAGTAGGAAGGAAGAGGCAGGGTTCAGCCTCCATCTGTCTGGGATGAGAACCGTGCTCTAACTGCGCCCTCCTTTCACCACTCTCGCGGTGCAGCCCTAACCAGGTCCTCTCCCTCTCTGCAACTGATTCTTCCTCTGACCATGTAATGATTGGATCATTTCAAAGATTTCTCTTCTTAATAAGAGGAGCTGCCACTTTACTGATTTCTAGGTTTCTGGATTTCACTGGCCTGAATTTTTTTTTTTTTTTTCCTTTTCGAGACAGAGTTTAGCTCTTGTCACCCAGGCTGGAGTGCAATGGCAAGATTTTGGCTCAATGCAACCTCCACCTCCGGTTCAAGTGATTCTCCTACCTCAGCCTCCTGAGTGGCAGGGATTACAGGCATGCATCATCACGCCTGGCTAATTTTTGTATTTTTAGTAGAGATGGGGTTTCATCATGTTGGCCAGGCTGGTCTCGAACTCCTGACCTCAAGTGATCTGCCCTCCTCGGCCTCCCAAAGTGCTAGGACTACAGGCATGAGCCACCACACCGGGCAGAAACATTTATATATATAGTCTTTGAATTTTAATTTCAAAATTCAGGCTGTCAATTTATTTCATTTTTAAAAATTTTTACTTTTTTTTAAACAGACTCAAAGCTTACAAAGGCTCCCAATTTTTTTTTTTTTTTTTTTTTGAGACGGAGTCTTGCTCTGTCGCCCAGGCTGAAGTGTAGCGGCATGATCTCGGCTCACCGCAACCTCTGCCTTCAGGGTTCAAGGGATTCTCCTGCCTCAGCTAATCGAGTAAGGCTCCCAATTTAATTTTTGTTAAGTTAGGTCTTTTAAACAAATATCATTTCATTGCAAAACACCAGTAAGACACTGCAATTCCAAAAAGAGATGGAAGACATGATCTCAAAATAAAGGACGACCCAGGAAGACATCATTGGCAGCCTCCCTCCATGTCCCCACAGTCCTTTCTCTCCCACATCTGTGATTCCTACCCCATCCTTTTGGTTAGCAAGTGTGAGGGGCAGGCAGACCTCAGTATTTCTCAACAAATGCGGGGCCGGGACTCTGAAGTTCAGGTCCCCCTCTTCTCAACACTCTCCTTAACATGGAGGCTCCGTGGCAGGTGGCATTCTGCGCCTCGGATGCACCAGAGAGATCCTTGCTGGCCGACCAGGAAGACAGTCTGCCGAAGCTCTGCGATGCCTGGGGACTGCACGGCAACATCAGCGGTGTGAAGGAGCGGCTGTCCAAGATGCAGGCCCCGGGTCAAGGGAGCCCCCTGCCCGGGGAGCCAAGATCCCAGGATCATGTCAAGAGAGGTAATGCCCATTTGGTGTTGGGGTGATGCCTGGACCCAGGGGTTTGTGAGTGGTGTCTGGGTGTTCCCCAAGAGTAGACTCAAGCAGCCAGAAGCCTCTGCCCCGAGCCTGACAAGTTCCTCTTCCCTCCTTTCCACCTTCTCTTCACCCTGCATTTTCCTTTCTGTCCATCTTTTCTTCTCCTTCTCTACTTTCTCTTCTCTTTTTAGTCCCCCTCTTCCCCAGGTGTGCTCATTATAGAAAGGTTTTTGTTTTATTTTATTTTATTATTTATTTATTTTATTTATTTTATTTTTTCCAGATGGAGTCTCTCTCTGTCACCCAGGCTGGAGTGCAACCTCTGCCTCCTGGGTTCAAGTGATTCTCCTGCCTCAGCATCCCCTGCAGCTGGGATTATAGGCGCCCACCATCATGCCTGGCTAATTTTTGTACTTTTAGTAAAGACAGGGTTTCACCGTGTTGCCCAAGCTGGTCTTAAAGTCCTGAGCTCACACAATCCACTCGCCTCAGCCTCCTAAAGTGCTAGGATTACAGGCATGAGCCACCATGTCTGGCCTTTTTAACTTTATTATTATTATTTTTAGGT
>NW_012103965.1:1984156-1987452 GCF_000951045.1 Mandrillus leucophaeus
ATGTCCCTTCGAGTAATATTCAAAAGTAACCCTAAGTGGTAATTAGGATTATTGTCCGCAGTGTGTAAAAGAGGATCCCAAATACAGGGAAGTAAGTTAATTTGTCACAGTCTTTATAGCAAGTAGGAAGGAAGAGGCAGGGTTCAGCCTCCATCTGTCTGGGATGAGAACCGTGCTCTAACTGCGCCCTCCTTTCACCACTCTCGCGGTGCAGCCCTAACCAGGTCCTCTCCCTCTCTGCAACTGATTCTTCCTCTGACCATGTAATGATTGGATCATTTCAAAGATTTCTCTTCTTAATAAGAGGAGCTGCCACTTTACTGATTTCTAGGTTTCTGGATTTCACTGGCCTGAATTTTTTTTTTTTTTTTCCTTTTCGAGACAGAGTTTAGCTCTTGTCACCCAGGCTGGAGTGCAATGGCAAGATTTTGGCTCAATGCAACCTCCACCTCCGGTTCAAGTGATTCTCCTACCTCAGCCTCCTGAGTGGCAGGGATTACAGGCATGCATCATCACGCCTGGCTAATTTTTGTATTTTTAGTAGAGATGGGGTTTCATCATGTTGGCCAGGCTGGTCTCGAACTCCTGACCTCAAGTGATCTGCCCTCCTCGGCCTCCCAAAGTGCTAGGACTACAGGCATGAGCCACCACACCGGGCAGAAACATTTATATATATAGTCTTTGAATTTTAATTTCAAAATTCAGGCTGTCAATTTATTTCATTTTTAAAAATTTTTACTTTTTTTTAAACAGACTCAAAGCTTACAAAGGCTCCCAATTTTTTTTTTTTTTTTTTTTTGAGACGGAGTCTTGCTCTGTCGCCCAGGCTGAAGTGTAGCGGCATGATCTCGGCTCACCGCAACCTCTGCCTTCAGGGTTCAAGGGATTCTCCTGCCTCAGCTAATCGAGTAAGGCTCCCAATTTAATTTTTGTTAAGTTAGGTCTTTTAAACAAATATCATTTCATTGCAAAACACCAGTAAGACACTGCAATTCCAAAAAGAGATGGAAGACATGATCTCAAAATAAAGGACGACCCAGGAAGACATCATTGGCAGCCTCCCTCCATGTCCCCACAGTCCTTTCTCTCCCACATCTGTGATTCCTACCCCATCCTTTTGGTTAGCAAGTGTGAGGGGCAGGCAGACCTCAGTATTTCTCAACAAATGCGGGGCCGGGACTCTGAAGTTCAGGTCCCCCTCTTCTCAACACTCTCCTTAACATGGAGGCTCCGTGGCAGGTGGCATTCTGCGCCTCGGATGCACCAGAGAGATCCTTGCTGGCCGACCAGGAAGACAGTCTGCCGAAGCTCTGCGATGCCTGGGGACTGCACGGCAACATCAGCGGTGTGAAGGAGCGGCTGTCCAAGATGCAGGCCCCGGGTCAAGGGAGCCCCCTGCCCGGGGAGCCAAGATCCCAGGATCATGTCAAGAGAGGTAATGCCCATTTGGTGTTGGGGTGATGCCTGGACCCAGGGGTTTGTGAGTGGTGTCTGGGTGTTCCCCAAGAGTAGACTCAAGCAGCCAGAAGCCTCTGCCCCGAGCCTGACAAGTTCCTCTTCCCTCCTTTCCACCTTCTCTTCACCCTGCATTTTCCTTTCTGTCCATCTTTTCTTCTCCTTCTCTACTTTCTCTTCTCTTTTTAGTCCCCCTCTTCCCCAGGTGTGCTCATTATAGAAAGGTTTTTGTTTTATTTTATTTTATTATTTATTTATTTTATTTATTTTATTTTTTCCAGATGGAGTCTCTCTCTGTCACCCAGGCTGGAGTGCAACCTCTGCCTCCTGGGTTCAAGTGATTCTCCTGCCTCAGCATCCCCTGCAGCTGGGATTATAGGCGCCCACCATCATGCCTGGCTAATTTTTGTACTTTTAGTAAAGACAGGGTTTCACCGTGTTGCCCAAGCTGGTCTTGAAGTCCTGAGCTCACACAATCCACTCGCCTCAGCCTCCTAAAGTGCTAGGATTACAGGCATGAGCCACCATGTCTGGCCTTTTTAACTTTATTATTATTATTTTTAGGTTTTTTTGTTTGTTTTGTTTTTTGAGATGGAGCCCCACTCTGTCGCCCAGACTAGAGTGCAGTGGTGCAATCTTGGCTCACTGCAACCTCCGCCTCCCGGGTTCAGGTGATTATCCCGCCTCAGCCTCCCCAGTAGCTGGGATTACAGGTGTACACCACCATGCCCAGCTTTTGTATTTTTAGTAGAGACGGGGGTATCGCCATGTTGGCCAGGCTGATCTCAAACTCCTGGCCTCAAGTAATCTGCCCACCTCGGCCTCCCAAAGTGCTGGGATTACAGGTGTGAGCCACTGTGCCCGGACCATCCCAGTTTAAGTTGAGGATGTAAACAGATAAGAGAATGAAGACCAGTCTATAACAAAGATGCTCTGGGCCAAGCAGTCCATGACTCAGACGAGGAAAGTGAGCTCTGGGCTTCTGGACTGGCTTTTCTCTGTACCAGGGGCTTTGTATCTGTTAATTTCACTCAACCTCTGTAGCATCCTCATGAGATAGGTGTTATTATCTCCCTTTTACAAACAGCTATCTGAGGCCACAGGGCAAAGGATGTGTCAAACGAGACAGGCTGCCTGAAGGAGGTAAATTTGGGACAGGCTTTAAAGAAAGGGATAAGGATATGGATGAAGGAAAGGAGGGAAGTGGGAATAAAGTGCAGAGGTGAGGGGCAATGAGTAGGCAGCCTGGGCTTGGTGGTGAATGGAAGAGGATTTGAGAGGTACACGGAGGGAAGTAACAGGAAAAAGTCTTTGATGATGGGTTTCATGCAGTTATTAAAATTAATAACATTTTTATTAGTATAAATATAAACATAGAGAAAATTTGATTATACAGATAAGCAAAAATAAGGAAATATAAACATCACATTGTCATCACCACTATTAACACTTTCCAGATCTTTTTTATGTATATATGTGTGTGTGTGTATATATATATACATAAAACAGATATATATATTTTGAGATGGAGTCTTGCTCTGTTGCCAGGCTGGAATACAGTGGTGCGACCTCGGCTCACTGCAACCCCTGCCTCCCGGGTTCAAGCGATTCTCCTGCCTCAGCCTCCCAAGTACCTGGGACTACAGGGGTACATCACCATGCCCAGCTAATTTTTGTATTTTTATTAGAGATGAGGTTTCACCATGTTGGCCAGGATTGTCTCAATCTCTTGACCTCGTGATCCTCCTGCCTCAGTCTCCCAAAGTGCTGGGATCACAGGTGTGAGCCACTGCGCCCGGCCATAAATAAATATATATATATATATATATTTTTTTTTTTTT
>NW_012103965.1:1989093-1996196 GCF_000951045.1 Mandrillus leucophaeus
TTTTTATATTTTTAGTAGAGATGGGGGTTTCACCATGTTGGCCAGGCTGGTCTCAAACTCCTGACCTCAAGTGATTCATCCACCTCAGGTTCCCAAAGTGCTGGCATTACAGGCGTGAGCCACCATGCCTGGCCATAAAGTCAGTTCTTAATTAAAACTTGGCAATGGGGTTTGCAAACAGTACTGGGAATTGGGTCATGAGGCCTAGGAGACGAGTAAGGAAGAATCAGAGGTTGGAGCCAGAGGTCAAGGAAACTTGGGTCTTGCCCTGACTCTTCCACTAACTTGCTGTTAAGACTTTGGGCGGGTCATTGCCTTACCCTGGACCTGGGTGACAGTCCTCGTCTGTAAACTGGGGACAATGCCATCTCTCTACAGGGTTTCTCTGAGAAAAGACTAAGTGATACAGGTGGGAAGCAAGATAAGATTTTGCTATTCTTCCTCTCTGCCCCTACAACACCCCCCATGTATTACAGACTGAGATTCTTACTGTTTGTGATGTCACTGTGACTGTCTCTGACCTTCTCTTTTTCAGATTCTTTAAGGGAGCTTTCTCCAAAACCAAAACTCAAGAGAAGGAGAATAAAGGAAGCCCCAGAAACTCCAGAGACTGACCCATAAGAAGACCAGCTGGGACAAAGGGCCAGCTTGCCCTGGCTCTCAGAGCACGGGGAATGGAGACCAAAAAGGGAAAAGAATTGTCGTTATCAAAAGGATTCTCAGGTCTTAATTAGGAATAAATGAAGTGGGAAATAAACATTCTTATGACAGTTCTACCTCACTTGGCCAACAGCCATCATTCATGCATTTTTAATTTGTTTGAAAAATATTTGCCAACCACCTTCTAAGTGGCAGGTGTCCCACGTATGCACAGGTGAATAAGATGTGGTCACTTTGTTGAGGACCATCACAGTCTAGTGGAGCAGACAGACATAGAAAAGACACAACAGCAGGTGACTGGAGCAGGCCTCAGGGGAGTTAACAAAGGAGCTGGGTGTTTGCCAGGGGAGCACACAGGTAGGGAGGGAGGGAGCCTGGGGTCAGGATGGCAAGCCTGGCAGCCTGCCTGCATCATCTGGACTTCATTTAGTGGGTAGCTTGGGATGGGCAGTGGCAAGGGATGTGTCAAGCAGTGGAATGAATGGGTGTGACTAGGGTATTGTGGAGATGTTCTGGTGACTGTGAACAAAGTGCATGGTAGTGAGCAAGGCTAGAGGCAGGAGACCAAACAGGAAACAACACTGATGGTCTTAGCTAACATGATGGCTCGAGCCAGCAGTCACAAAACCACAGCCTGCGCACTAAAGTAAGGCTACCGATGTGTTTTGTTTGTCCCTGGTCATGTTCTACTTGTTTAAAACACTTTAAGGCTGGGCATGGTGCCTCATGCCTGTAATCCCAGCACTTTGGGAGGCTGAGGTGGAAGATCGTTTGAGTTCAGGAGTTCCAGACTAGCCAGGGCGATATGGCAAAACTCCATCTCTACAAAAAAATTAGTTGTTCATAGTGACATGCACCTGTAGTCCCAGCTACTTGGGAGGCTAAGGGGAGAGTCGATTGAGTCCATGTGTTAGTCTTTTCTCCCACTGCTAATAAAGACATACCTGAGACTGAGTACTTTATAAAAGAAAGAGGTTTGATAGACTCAGTTCCACGTGGCTGGGGAGGCCTCACAATCATGGCAGAAGGCAAATGAGGAGTAAAGTCACATCTTACATGGCAGCAGGCAAGAGAGTGTGTACAGGAGAACTCCCCTTTATGAAACCATCAGATCTCATGAGACTTATGAGAACAGCATGGAAAGAAACCCACCCTCATGATTCATTACCTTCCACTGGGTCCCTCCCACAACAAGTGGGTATTATTACAATTAGAGGTGAGATTTGGGTGGGGACACAGAGCCAAACCATACCATTGCACCCTGGCCCTTCCCAAATCTCATGTACTCACATTTCAAAACCAATCATGCATTCACAAAAGTTCCCCAAAGTCTTAATTCATTTCAGCATTAACCAAAAGTTCAAGTCCAAAGTCTCATCTGAGACAAGGCAAGTCCCTTCTACCTATGAACCTGTAAAATCAAAAGCTGAGTTAGTTACTTCTGAGATACAATGGAGGTATAGGCATTGGGTAAATTCACCCATTCCAAATGGGAGAAATTGGGCAAAATGAAAAGACTACAGGTCCCATGCAAGTCCAAAATCCAGCAGGGCAGTCAAATATTAAAGTTCCAAAAAGATCTCTTTTGAACTCCATGTCTCACATCAAGGTCATGCTGATGCAACAGGTAGGTTCCCATGGTCTTGGGCAGCTCTGGCCCTCTGCCTTTGCAGGATACAGCTCCACTCCTGGCTGCTTTCATAGGCATTGAGTGTCTGCCGCTTTTCCAGGCACCTGGTGAGCTGTTGGTGGATCTACCATTCTGGGGTGTGGAGGGCAGTGGGCCTCATCTGACAGCTCCATCAGGCAGTGCCCCAGTGGGAACTCTGTGTGGAGTTTTCCCACCTTACATTTTCCTTGCACACTGCCCAAGCAGAGGTTCTCCATAAGGGCTCCACCCCTGCAGCATACCTCTGCCTGGACATTCAAGCATTTCCATACATCCTCTGAAATCTAAGTGGAGGTTCCTAAACCTCAATTCTTGACTTCTGTGCATCCACAGTCTCAACACCATGTGGAAGCTGCAAGAGTTGGGGCTTGCACCTTCTGAAGCTATGGCCCAAGCTGTATCCTTTTAGCCATGCTGGAGCAGCTGGGCTCTAGGGCACCAAATCCTGAGGCTGCACATAGCAGGAGAGCCCCGGACCTGGCCCAGAAAAACATTTTTTCCCTCCTAGACCTCTGGGCCTGTGATGGGAGGCGTTTCCAAGAAGGTCTCTGGCATGCCCTGGAGATATTTTCCCCCATTGTCTTGAGGATTAGCATTAGGCTCCTCCTTACTTATGCCGATTTCTGCTGCAGCTTGAATTTCTCCCCAGAAAATGAGTTTTTATTTTTCTATCACATCATCAGGCTTCAAATTTTGTGAGCTTTTTTTTCCCAAGCCAAACTGTATCCAGCTTTATTAAAGATACTTTCCATAAACAATCACGGTATTTCAGGTAGGACATGGCCAGACAATCATTAACAGTATACAACAATTTTCAAACTCCCGGGATTCTTCAATGGACTACCAAAAAGAAAGTCACTATAAAATCCAATGAAGTCTTCATCTGATGCTCTTAACAGGGAAAGTTTAGAGAGAGGTTGACGTTTCACATTCAGCATGTTGTTTAATAGCTTTTCACAAGCCGACCCTGACTTTCAGGAAGTGAAATGAAAATAGCAGAATTTATCTGAAGATTCACAATCTAGAAATGGAACCACTGCTCTTTTGACAGGTGCCATCTCAGTGGCATCACTGGAAAGTCCAGATTGTCTGACACACTGGTAACCAATGACTAGGGATCAGGTCCCAACAGACGTCTGGGCTTAAGGGAGTTAAGTGTATGCTGAAAGGTGTAAAGGGAGAAGAGGACATAAAAACAGATTTGTTTTTCCATACCACAAGGCTTTTGTGCCAAGGTAGCCATGTGTGTCAAAAGTAGGGAATCCCTCTTCCTGAGAGCCAAAATGAAGTCTCTCAAAAATAGAAGTGAAAGGTGTTTTCCCCGCATCAGTTCAGCTTCGGAGACATTCTATTAGTGACATATGCCCCTTCCCCCAGAAACAACAATGAAGTGTTCTGTGTGCTAACAGCATAGCTTTAAAAAAAAAAAAAGTGAAATAAAATTCTGCATTTTTATCAAACTTGATAAAAAATAGTATTTCAAACTGTATAGTCACCAGATGTACACACAGTTATCAAAAATGCACACACTTCATTTGGCATCTCCAGCACCTTCAGCTTTCTGTGCCTGGTCTGTTTTGGCGTCTCCATTTTCTGCAGAGTTATTCCCCTCCTTGCCAGCATCAGCTTTTCCCTTTTTCCCTTTGGGTAGCTTCTCTCCCTTCTTTGCAGGGGCCTTTTTACGCTTGGACTCTGGCCTTGGAAAAGCAGGTTTAGCAGACAACCTCGGGGATCTTCTCTGTGGTTCGTCCTTCATCTTGACTTTATCTTCTTTAACATCCCCTTCAGCCTTTCTCTTGGGCATGGTGGCGGCGACGATGGCATCGGGACTAGGCACTGAGAGCAGGATGCAGGGGCGCGGGGTTTGGTCGGTCCGGGGATCGTTCTCGCCTCTTCTTCCTCCAAACTTTGTGAACTTTTGTCATTTCCAGGAGGGAAAGTAGGTCCAATCATTCCCCAAAAACATAAATGACATATTCTCCAGGGCTCTGCCTGAGGCAGCGGCATTTAGGGTGCAGGGCTGCCCTGGAGCAGGAGAGGCCAGGGCGGATGGGTGTGACTCTTCTCCCTCCCTCCCTCGATTTGTGTTCAGAAGTATCGTCATAGTACAATGCTAAACTGAACATCAGTCTAGTCTCGAAGAAGGAGTTCAGGGAAGCATGAATGGGGGAAGCGGCCATTTCTTTCTTCCTTATCGTCACCGCCTCCTAGAAGTGGCAAGATAAGATGGCCAAGGCACAGGCCTGGGGCCAGCCTGGCTTGGTTAGACCCTGACAGTTTTGCCAAAGCAGGGAGGATTTCAGAGAGACGGGAAGTCGGGCAGGAGGGTGTCCATGACGACTACGGGCTTTCCAGTGTTTTCTACTCCTGAGAGATTTCACTGACAAGTGGAATGTGGCTGTTTTGGGAACAGTCCAAAATACGAAGTGTCCCCAGTGGGCAAGGCAGCACTGCCACCTAGAGGAATTATGAGACACTACAGCCTTGTCCTTTCAACCAACGTGTGCAAACCAACGTGTTTTCCTCTTCACAAGATGAAGAGGAGAGAAGGGGGCCAGGGGTTCCCTTATCAACTTTGAGAACCAATCGGGACGCCTAAAGGCAAAAATAGACAACAAGTGAGGCTTGGTTTTGAAGCTTTCTTTTTTATTTTTATTTTTTCCTTAGATGGAGTCTCGCTCTGTCACCCAGGCTAGAGTGCAATGGTGCAGTCTCGGCTCACTGCAACCTCCGCCTCTCAGATTCAAGCGATTCTCCTGCCTCAGCCTCCCAAGTAGCTGGGCTTACAGGAGCGCGCCACCATGCCTGGCTAATTTTTTTTTTTGTATTTTCAGTAGAGACGGGGTTTCACCATGTTATCCAGGCTGGTCTCGAACTCTGCTGGCCTCCGCCTACCAAAGTGCTGGGATTACAGGAGTGAGCCACCACACCTGGCCAATGATTATATTTCTTGTTTATTAACTGTCTTCTCCCTTAGAATGCAAGTTCCACAAGGTTAGAGATTTTTGTCTGTCCTGTTCATTGCTGTATCCAAAACAATTGCAATAGTATTCAGCATGTAATAGGTACTTAGCAAACTTTTAATGAACGAACGAGAGAATTCCAAAACAGAGAATTCTGACCAACCACCTCCTCGTTCAGAGGGGAAAACAGAGGCCCAAGAAGAAAGGCGACTCTTCTAAGCAGAACTGGAACTACAACTCAGGTCCCCCAGGCCAGCGCACTTCCTACATACCAATAATGTATGTTTCACCTACTCTCGGCCCACGCACTCATTTCTCACAAGATGGAAATAACCCTCAAGACTAAAATGTATTACTTCTTCTCCTTCTTCTTCTATTTTATTTTTTAAGACAGTCTCACTCTGTCACCCAGGCTGGAGTGCAGTGGCGCAATCTCGGCTCACCACAACCTCTGCCTCCTGGGTTCAAGCGATTCTCCTACCCTGCCTCCAGAGTAGCTGGGATTACAGGTGTGCCCCACCACACCCAGCTAAGTTTTGTATTTTTAGTAGAGATGGGGTTTCACCATGTTGTCCAGGCTGGTCTCGAACTCCTGACCTCAGGTGATCTGCTCACCTCAGCCTCCCAAAGTGCTGGGATTACAGGCATTAGCCACTGTGCCTAGCCAAAATGTATTACTTCTCCTAGGATTGTTTTTATTTTTTAAAAGTATCTCTACCCAAAAGTATAACATTGGACTTGGGAACACCATAAACAGGTTGTTGGAGAAGCTATTGGGAAGTGGGAAGCCTTGGTGGAAATCCCCAAATCATACCTTGGCCCATGCTGTCTTAGAGATGAGGCTTATCCTAGAGAAAATACCTCATTAACGGAGTCTTCAAGAAGAGTCCTTTTCCTTAGAGAATAAAGGGTACTTTCCCTAAAGTTTTACTTTTAGTTTTTTAAGAGATGAGGTCTCACTCTGTTGCCCAGGCTGGAGTGCAAAGGCATGATTACAGCTTGCTGCAGCCTCAAACTTCTGAAGGTCTCAAGCGATCTTCCTGCCTCAGCCTTCCAAATAGCTGAAATTCCAAGCAGGAGCCATGGCACCAGGTGACTTTTCCTAGCTTTAAATGGAAGAGGCTCCTAACCACGAATGTAATGACTAACTACTGCCTGACCCACTCTTACCCCAGTCTCTCAGGAGTCACCCAGTTTCCTCTTTATAATAATTATCACAAATGCATGTAACTCGGGAGAAATGGCAGAGTTTTACATCCATTCTCATTGGATTTTTGTGTCAAACTTGTGAGGGAAACTCCTTCTCCCCATTACAAAGAAAACAGGCTAGGGCCAGGCTGGGTGGCTCACGTCTGTAATCCTAGCACTTTGGGAGGCCAAGGCAGATGGATCACTTGAGGTCAGGAGTTCGAGACCAGCCTGGCTAACATGGCAAAATCCCATCTCTACTAAAAATATAAAAATTGGCCTGGCCAGGCTTGGCGGTGCGTGCATGTAATCCCAGCTACTCTGGAGGCAGGAGAAATGCTTAAACCTAGGAGGTGGAGGTTGCAGTGGTCCAAGATTGTGCCACTGCACTGTAGCCTGGGTGACAGAGTGAGACTCTCTAAAAGCAGGAGAAGAAGAAGAAGAAGAAGAGGAAGAAGAGGAAGAAGAAGAAGAAGAAGGAGGAGGAGGAGGAGGAGGAAGAAGAAGGAAGAAGAAGAAGAAGAGGAGGAAGAAGAAGAGGAAGAAGAAGAGGAAGAAGAAGAAGAAGAGGAAGAGGAAGAGGAAGAGGAAGAAGAAGAAGAAGAAGAAGAAGAAGAAGAAGA
>NW_012103965.1:1998311-1999362 GCF_000951045.1 Mandrillus leucophaeus
TCAGCCTCCCGAGTAGCTGGGACTACAGGCGCCCGCCACCACGCCTGGCTAATTTTTTGTATTTTTAGTAGAGACAGGGTTTCGCCGTGTTAGCTAGGATGGTCTCGATCTCCTGACCTCGTGATCCACCCGCCTCGGCCTCCCAAAGTGCTGGGATTACAGGCGTGAGCCATCGCGCCTGGCCTTTTATTATTTTTTTAATTATTATTTTTTTTGAGACCGGGTCTGACTTTGTCACCCAGCCTGGAGTGCAGTGACATGATGATAGCTCACTGTAGCCTCGATTTCCGGGGCTCAAGTGACCTTTCTGCCTCAGCCTCTTGAGTAGCTGGGACTACAGGCGTGTACCATCACGCCTGGCTCACTTCAAAAAAGTTTCTTTGTAGACATGGATTCTCGCCGTGTTGCCCAGTCTGGTCTCAAACTCCTGGCTTCAAGCAATCCACCTGCCTCGGCCTCCCAAAGTGCTGGAATTACAGGCATGAGAATTTGTGATAGGAAAAGAGTATACAGACTTGAAAAAAAATAGAACGTTTAGAAATGAAAAATAACTATTCATGAGCCAGGCACAGTGGCTCAAGCCTGTAATCCCAGCTACTCAGGAGGCTGAGGCAGAAGGATTGTTTGAACCCAGGAGTTTGAAACCAGCCTGGGCAATGGTGAGAACCTGCCTCAAAAACAAAACAGAAACACACACCTCATGGCTAAGTGAATACAGAAGGCAACATCTGGATCATTCTTAGCTCATAGAGAGAAATAACCAGTCATTATGTAACAGGAAAGAAAAATACTCAAACTTTAAAATTTAAATAGCAGCAAGAGTGAAAAAGCCTGATTCTGTACTTGGAAAGAATTTAAATGCAAATCAACTTTCACTTGTTACACCAAAGTTCTAATTCAAAACTAAATTACGCTAGAGGTTTTTCAAGGCACTTTCTGGAAGTGATCATTCACAGATTTTTTTTCAAAATTTATGCATCACATTTAACTGCTTATGCAAAGTGAGGTCTGATTTTTTTTTTTTTTTTTTTTTTAGGAGTCTCACTCTGTT
>NW_012103965.1:1999922-2013145 GCF_000951045.1 Mandrillus leucophaeus
CTGCAACCTCTGTATTCCAGGTTCAAGCAATTATCCTGTCTCAGCCTCCCTAGTAGCTGGGACTACAGGCACGCACCACTACACCCGGCTAATTTTTGTATTTTTAGTACAGACAGGGTTTCACCATATTGGTCAGGCTGGTCTCAAACTCCTGACCTCAGGTGATCAACCTGCTTCAGTCTCCCCAAGTGCTGGGATTACAGGCATGAGCCACACTGTGCCCAGCCCCGTCTGAACCATTTTATGTGTAAAATTCACTAGTATTAATTTTCACAGTTTTGTGAAACTAATCTCCAGAACTTTTGCATCATGCAAAACACAAACTCTAGATCCATTAGTGCAGTGGTCCCCAACCTTTTTGGCACCAGGGATTGGCTTTGTGGAACACAATTTTTCCACAGATTGGAAGCAGGGGGAGGTGGGGTGCTTTTGAGATGATTTAAGTGCATTACATTTTTTTGTAATTGAGACAGGGTCTCACTGTGTCATCCAAACTGGGGTGCAGTGGCACAATCACATTTCACTGCAGCCTCAACCTCCCAGGCTCAAGCAACCCTCCAACCTCAGCTTCCTGAGCAGCTGGGACCACAGGCATGTACCACCAGACCCAGCTAACTTTTTGCATTTTTTGGCAGAGATGAGGTTTTGCCATGTTCAGGTCTTGAACTCCTGAGCTCAAGCGGTCTGCCTGCCTTGGCCTTCTAGAGTGCTGGGATTACAGGTGTGAGCCACCGTGTAAAGCACATTACATTTACTGTGCACTTTATTTCTATTACTATTACATTGTAATACATAATGAAATGATTATACAGCTCACCATAATGTAGAATCAGTGGGAGCCCTGAGCTTGTTTTCCTGTACTAGACGGTCCCATCTGGGGGTGATGGGAGACAGTGACAGATCATTAGGCATTAGATTCTCATAGGAAGTGCATAACCTAGACCCCTCACATGGACAGTTCACAATAGGGTTCACCTAATGCTGCCACTGATCTGACAGGAGGTGGAGCTCAGGCAAGTGATGGGGAGAGGCTGTAAATACAGAAGCTCCGCTCGTTCGCCCACCCACTGCTCACCTCCTGCCATGTGGCCCGATGCCTAGCAGGCCACAGACCCCCGGGGGTTGGGGACCCCTGCATTAGGCAACTACTCCCCATTTTCCCCTATCCCCAGCTCCTGGCAACCACTATCCTACTTTCTGCTTCTATAGATTTGACTACTCTAGGTGCATCATACAATAGAATCATACACTTGTGACTGTCTTATTTCACCTAGCATAATGTCTTCAAGGTTTGTCCACATTATAGCTTATGTCAGAATTTCCTATATTCTTATGGCTGAATAATATCCCACTGTATGTATATGTCATATTTATCAACAGGTTCTCTCATTCTCTCACCCAGGCTGGAGTGCAGTGTGGCGTGATCATGGTTCACTCAGCCTCGACCTCCTGGGCTCAAGCAATCCTCCCACCTTAGCCTCCTGAGTAGCTGGGACTACAGGTGTGTGCCACCATGTCCAGTTAATTTTTTTTTTTTTGTATTTTTTTGTGGAGACAGGGTTTCACCTTGTTGCCCAGGGTGGTCTTGAACTCCTGGGCTCAATCCTGCGTCAGCCTGCCTCCCAGAATGTTAGGAATACACGTGAGCCACCACGCCTGGCCTGCTATATTGATCTGTTCATGCATTGATAGACATTTGGGTTGCTTTTGGTTTTGGCTATTGCAAATAATGCTTCTACACAGTTACCTAAATATCTGTTCAAGACCCTTTCAATTCTTTTGGATCTATACCCAGAAGTTGAATTGCTGGATCACAGAGTAATTGTGTTTTTAATTTTTTGAGCACAGGTGACTTTTTCACAGCACATGCAGCATTTTACATTCCTGCCAACAGTGCACAAAGGCTCTCATTTCTGCACATCCTTGCCAACACTTATTTTCTGTAATAGCCATCCTAATGGGCATTTGTCTATAGAAATGTGTGCTTAAAGTAACTGAGTGTGGTTTGCTAACACACTCAGGACAGTATCTGTCACAGGGTAATCTTTGTTTCTTGAAAAATAACACAACTCAGCAGTTTACAAGTTGGAAATAGTCTTAATACTGCAAGTTATATGGCCACATGGTAATTGCTTTAACAAAGCTCTAAAATACTGCATTACTACCAAGTGGCAACTCAAACTTTAAGGGAAGGGTTCCCTTGATCTTTGAGCTTGACAGATGAGTAAGACTATCCAGGAAATGACATTCCACAAAGCAGATGAAATAGCATGTTCAGAGGTTGTCATGGAGATGTAAAAAGAAACATTTTTAAACTCAGTATCACTGAAGGTGGCAGGCAATGAAGCTGGTGCTCACTATATTCCAAGTGATGAGGGGATTTTGTCTACAGTATTTTCTTCCTAATCTTTAAAAATACGGCTTCGTTTCCTGCACCTGGTTTCTGAATACTTCAGACTTATGCTGTTTCATGGTGAAGTTTTTTAAAGACCTAATTTCACCCCCTTATTCAAGTGAGGAAATAAAACACAAAGAGGGCTGGAATGACATCACTCAGTCTTCCAGTTCAGAGACAGCTGGAACTGAAACTCCAATCTAGGGTTTTCTTTACTATTCCAACAGAACTTTATCAGGTCTCATCATTCATTTTCAGCCTTTAGAGTGAGAGGATTCTTAAAAGAATGGTATACTTTTGTAAAGACTAAAAAATCCCTTTGCATTAATGCAGTGCTTTGTTTTTTTCAAAGTGCTTTTCATCAGCACAATCTCCAGATGTTACCATGTGCCTCCTCTGCCACACATCTTAATTTTCTTGAACAAGAGCACTTTTGTTCTAGTTCCAACAGTTTCTCTCACACTGTTCTCTAATAAAAACAGTCTGCAAAGCTTAATCCCAACCAAAAGCAATCAAAACCGAATTGGAAACAGATACACTATGAATGCAGGAACACTATATTTATTAGGTCAATAATTCATTTTTAGCAATACAAGTACAGAATAATATCACAATGCTGGTTACAAACATACTTAGTATGGTTTAATAGTTACAAATAACGGTGGGCACTACAAGTTGGTGAGAATGATATGAAAGGTCATCCTGACACAATGAAGAACTGTCTTCAAAAATCTATTTAATGACCTTAGATATTTCTATAGAAATTATTGTGGCACTATTAGTGGGGATTTTCACGTAAAGATTGTTAGTGTTTTGCTTTTAACTGTTACATTAAGAATTTTTAATTTTGAGCCTATTAAACTAAAATCCCCTGATGCTTAATAAAGTATAAAAATAGTACTGACCTGGTAATATTTAATAAAATGTAGCATTCATTCACATCATAAAAGTAGAACTAAACTGAAAAGTTTTAGTTACCATGGCAAAATATCTTCCCATAAAAGGAATATACAGAAATGAGTAATGTTACACAAACAGTACCTGCAATGGTTATTTAGTGATCCAACACTTAACTGTGCACCACAAACCAAGTTTTCTAGATATCTATATATAGCATATAATTTTAATCTTAAATTTTACTCTTGAAAAACATGTGCACTTCAACAAACTCACTAAGGCCACTCATGCTATAGATACCTAGGATTGCAATTAAAGAACAGTATTATGCAATAAGTCCTAAAGCACACTCCTTCTGATTATCAACAGGGTAAAACCAGTTTTCTGCCTAAAACATTCCTGAGATTTATGGACAAAAGTAGTGTTGAAGCTGGAGATTAATCCAAATGTCATATTAACAACAACAAATTTCCTAGCCAGGCGTGGTGGCAGGAGCCTGTAATCCCAGCTACTCGAGAGGCTGAGGCAGGGGAATTACTTGAACCCGGGAGGCGGAGGTTGCAGTGAGCCAAGACGGTGCCATTGCCCTCCCAGCCTGGGCAATAACAGCGAAACCCCGTCTCAAAAAAAAAAAAAAAAAAGAATTTCCTGGCAACTAAGGTCCTCCACAGCCAAGAGGTGAAATACACATTCACTTTTAAAGCAAAGGTAAAACTCTAAAAAATTTGTATTTATAAATTAGTGTTTTTCCAGTAGTAACTTTGCCACCCAGGGGGGAAAAAAAAAAAAAAAAAGGAGCAGCGAGGCTACAAATTCTAGGGAAAACATAAAAAGTGGCAGTTAATGATACCTGTTATGAGCAAATCATTATTTCTACGTATAAAGTTTCAGCCAAAGGCTTCAATCATGTTTCGGCATGTGTTTACTGAGTTTTCTGTCTGCACTATTAAGGAGCAGCCAAATGGCACCTTCATTATTTCTAAGATCACAGCCTCTGTACTTAATTTTCATAAAATTATAAACTCTTCCCAACAGGCTAGGAACAAAGGTCCTTCTCAAATCCTTTATTTTCACAAATGAAAAAATACCTGGGCAGGGGTTACTACAAAGCAACAGTGAGTCAGTTTTTAACCAGGCAGAGACAGAGATCTGATGGTAATAAGGGTCTCAATCCCTTTGGCAAAGTCAGCTTTGAGGACCCATAAAGATTATGCTCTAAAAATTCCAATTGGCTCTATTAAATGGAATGCAGGCATGAATGGCCACCTGAGCGACACATGCGAGTGCTGACGGAGCTCCCTGATGCACCCAACTGGAGTAGCACCGAACTTTAGGAAGAGACTGGGTAGAAGAGAAGAGTCAGAGAAGGATGAGACCAAAGGCCCCTAATTTAACATGACTTTGCTGAACCTCCAGAAAAATCTTTAAGTTGGCCAGGGCTTCCTTACATACCTCACCATATGTAAAAAGTTTGTGCAAGTTAACTTATTGTGAGATAAATTTTATTATTTTCAGATTTTTAAAAAACCCAATAAATCATAGTGGCACACATCTAACTTATCCTAAACATCCCTACTTAAAGGATGAATCTTACACTTAAAAGTCATAGGGTATTATTCTTCATTAGAACCAGAAATAAGAACATATTAAGTCATATCCCTAACCAAAAATGGCAATCTGTTTTCTTAGCTAGTGTATGCACAAAAGTATATGGATTTACAAAAAAAAAAAAAACTACATTAAAGCAGTGGTGATAAGGAGAAATTGCCAATAATGATGTTTCAAAAAAACACAACTGGCTGCCAATTGACATTATCACCCTGTGATCCTAGGCTTCTACATATCATGTTGTTTTATCACTGAGTGTGAGCTAAGTTGAGTTCAAACTGAGTTAGGGAGGATGAGGCTGTAGGTCATTTGTTTATTTTTATCCTAGGAAATGCTGTATGTGCACAAAACCAAAAAATATAGATTGAAAAAAAAAAACTTCATATGGAAACATGTTTCAAAATATTTATTGAAAAACAATTTACCATGACATTCCTATACCACAAACATACCACTGGATTCTAAATAACCAATAAAAGTATACAAAGCCTATCCTGAAAATATCTTTGGAGGTATTAAATATATAGGCCCATGAGGATAGAGCTGAGTAACTTAAAAATGTTAGTCCTTGGTCACAAAGACTATTTGGTAATTAATAAAGAAGTGCCTCTTGACATTAGACTGCAATTAACTGAGGGGTGGGGGGCAGCTTCATAAACTGCAAGTACATCAATTTACTCTTTCCAAAATTTAAAAAGAAAATAATTCAATTTAAGGAATAAACTCAGGTTTCTAAATCACACAGTTATCATCTTAGGGTGTGGGCATGCTTCATCTCTTTCAGTACATCCCCCAACCAACCCCCTCCTAGAGAACTTAAATGCACTGGCTCAAAACTAATAGGACTGCAAATAACAGCTTCAAACAAGGTTGGGAAGTTGAAAAAAGTGCTTAAAATACTAATAAAATTTGAAATCTACAATTTTTCTATACTCAATGTGGCAGACAGCTTAGATTTTTTCGCCTCTCACCCAACATGTATGTTAAAAGAAAACTAAAATTCAACACACATCCATTCACCCACAGACTACTCCAAGCATTAGCTAAGAGCAACATCTTTAACAGCCAAGTCATGAACCCCTGAAAATAGGGGGGAACCCAGATTCTTAACTATAGAAGCATCAGATGGGCTACTACAGTAAGAATTGAGGTAACAGCAAAATACCTTTTTGTTTCTTGAATTGCTACATGTCACAAATTCTTAAATTTGATTATTACCTCATAATTAAATAACCTGACTGGCTTACAAAAAAATCAAATCAAAACCCAATAAACAGAAAGACAAGTTAGTGAAATAGTTGTATTATTAGGGGATCTTTCCATTTGACTCCTAGATTTCAAATGAAATGACCTAGTTGTATTACTATTTACCATAAAAATGGAGGGTTTTCTAAGACTTATTTTTGGGCATTCATTTTCATTAATCTCTATAAACCATACAGTAACCTAACATTTCCATCTGAACATGAACTTTTTCATGACTCACAGTCAGTATACTTGTTAACTGCATTGATTACTAGGGCAATATTCAAAATGAGGGGGATGGCTGCAGCCGATATTTATAGACTTGCTTATGGCACTGCCATCTGTGTACCTTGACTAAAAATATGCCATTGAAATTGCCAAACTTCCCTAATTTGGTATCTATTACATAATTTTTGCATTATTCTTTTTCATTATACATCTAAATGAAATCATTCTACTGATAAAAGTATACATAGGATCTAAAATAATCATCTAAAGCCTCTGGTCCAAATAACCACCTTCGACATAAGGCTGGTCCTTTTTAGATCCTCCTGGTCCTGTTAGCAAATGCTATCAGAGCATCTTACATTGTTGTACCAAAAAAAAAAAAAAACAGTCAGAAGTGCTGGTCTATCAGATTTCCTGTTACTTACAGATCAACACTGGTCCAGTTCAGATGAATCGGACAGTCCTTTCCTTGTAATACAGAGTGGTTGTATCCACTTATCTGGGCAAGGTAGCCAAACATAAGTCAGGATGTCCCTCTTTTATTAGTACTTGTATTAACTTTTCTATACTGCATATAAAGATTTTCCCATAAAATTCCTTTACACTACAGTATTGAATACCTCCACATGGAAGAATTACATATTAAAAAGTTGTTAAAATCATCCTTACATAATAAGAATGCAACTCTTTTAAACTCTTAAATAGTTTTATTTAGGGGTGTGTTTTATTCTTTCAGGCTTTCTGCAAAATGGATTTTTTAAAAACAAACAAAAAAAAGATTTCCTGTTGTTTGTTCTACGAGGTTGAAAATGTGGGCCAGACTACTTACACATGCGGTACATGCTGAATATAACTGAATATATGCTTATTCCTACAGACACTCTGCAAGATAGGGATCACCCAAAATAGGGTCTTCAACGGACTGGACCAGTGTTTCAATGCAAATTCCAGCCCCCCAAAACAACATGGTTTTGATTTCACAGTATGAATTCCCTGGAATCCGGGAAAAGGTAATTGGTTAACTGAGGTCCTCCCTCAGCAGCTCGGTCCCTCAACATTCTGAGAAATCAGGAAGGACTGCACCACTTCTTCAGTGGACTGGGGGCTGGTGTTGACATCTTCAAGAGCATCTGTCACTGAATACTGCCGATCTCGCAACCGGTTCCAGTTAGACAGAACATTGTGATATTCAAACACTTTCTCGTAATTTCCAATGGAGTTGTAAAGTTTAATGAGACCTCGATAATCATATTCTAGTCCACTGTAGCCTTCACCAAAAAGTTTCTTCCCTGAAAGTAACAAAAAAGGAAAAAAGAAAAAAAAAGAAAGCACAAAAGCACAAATAATGAGATAACAAGCAATTTCTATAATAGGAACAAGTTCAATTCTTTAAACAGGGAGGCTTAGGTTTATTCCCCTGCAAGGAATAGATGTAATTCTTGTATCAGCATCCCCCAAATCAGTCCATGAGCTATCACTAAGACTTTAAAAAAATTTTCTCTTGTCTAAAGCTGGCCTCACTAGAACAGAATTATAAAAATTCATGGTTTGAAGGAACTGTTTTAAAGAGATCTCAAAGAAGAACAGCAGCATCTCCAACAACAGAAAAATACACATGCACAGGCCAGTCATGGTGGCTCACGCCTGTAATCCCAGCACTTTGGGAGGCCAAGGTGGGTGGATCACCTGAGGTCAAGAGTTAGAGACCAGCCTGGCCAACATGGTGAAACCCCATCTCTACTAAAAATACAAAAATTAGCTGGGCATGGTGGCGCATGCTTGTAATCCCAGCTACTGGAGAGGCTGAGGCATGAGAACCGCTTGAACCCAGGAGGCAGAGGTTGCAGTGAGCCAAGATCAGGCTGCTGCACTCTAGCCTGGGTGACAGAGAGAGACTCCCTCTCAAAACAAACAAAAAAAACAAAACACACGCACAAGGCTATTCACTGCAACAGTATTTGTAATTACAAAGTAACAGAAACAAATGAAAACATGTAGAATGGTTTAATCAACTGTGGTACCTTCACTCAATGGCATCCTATGTAGCTGCAAACTGAGGGGGAAATTCTGGGCTCTATAAATGGTTACGGAGTGACTGATGGTATACTGTTAAGATTCAAAAATGTAAAATACCAAAGAGTATCTATAGTGTGCTATCTTTTGTGTATGATAGGGAAAATAAGAAAATATGTATCTGTTCATTGTGCAAAAAGATATACAAAAACGATAAACCAGAAACTAATGAGACTGGTTATCCATAGTGAGTGGGTGGGAACTGGGTAGAAGAAATCAGAGAAAATGACATGTCTCTGAGCATATCTTTCTGTATAGTTCTAATTACAGTCCATTAATTAACTCAAAAAATTAACAAAATAAAGAAAGATGGATAGGAGCAAAATTTAACATGTTAAATAAACCTAATTGTTTTGCAAAAGAATAACATAACCACATTGAACGAAGGGGGTGTAAATAACCCCAAGTAACTTTTGAACACAGTATTCTGAATATATACTACCTTCAGGCTAAACAAAAACTGTAAATGAATATTGAACTCTAAGTAGTAGGTCTGTTTTTCACAGTGGTATGGGTTAGCAACTCTTAAACTACATCCACCTGAGGAATGAACAAGTCAGTCAATACATTATAGATAATAGGAAAACCACATGTATATGGATAAATGATTTATGATGAAGACAGTATCGCAGAGGGAAAAAAACAGTATTGTGGCCAGGTGTGGTGGCTCACACCTGTAATCCTGGCACTTTGGGAGGCCGAGGCGGGCAGATTGCCTGAGGTCAGAAGTTCAAGACCAGCCTGGCCGACATGGCAAAACCTTGCCTCTGCTAAAAAATTACAAAAAAATTAGCGAAGTGTGGTGATGCGCATCTGTAGTCCCAGCTACTTGGGAGACTGGGACGGGAGAATCGCTTGAACCCAGGAGGCGGAGGCTGCAGCGAGTCAAGACCACGCCACTGCATTTCAGCCTGGACAACAGAGTTTGAGACTGTCTCAAAACCAAACCAAACCAAAAAAAGTCTTTTGAAGAAATGGTCTTGGCTTAACTCTATGTCCATACTGGGAAAAAAAATTGAATCCCTACTGCACACCATAAACAAAAATCAGTTTCAGGACTGTAGATCTAAATATAAATAAAGTTTCCTGAAGATAATTTTCTAGAAAAATATCTTTATTACTTTGGGAAGGAGTGAGCCATTGCGCCCAGTCAAAAAGATTTCTTAAACAGAATACAAAAAGTGCTATTCACAAAAGAAAACACTGACGCAGGCTAGGCGCAGTGGCTCACAAGGCCTGTAATCCTAGCACTTTGGGAGGCCGAGGCGGGCAGATCACAAGGTCAAGAGATTGAGACCACCCTGGCCAACATACTGAAACCCCGTCTCTACTAAAAATACAAAAAATTAACCGGGTGTGGTGGCGGGCACCTATAGTTCCAGCTACTCGGGAGGCTTAGGCAGGAGAATCACTTGAACCTGGGAGTTGGAGGTTGCAGTGAGCCAAGATCGCGCCACTGTACTCTAGCCTGGGTGACACAGCGAGACTCCCTCTCAAAAAAAAAAAAAAGAAAGAAAGAAAGAAAGAAAATACTGATGCATCTGATTACATTAAGGACTGGCTGGCTGGGCACAGTGGCTCACGCCTGCAATCCCAGCACTTCGGGAGGCTGAGATAGGAGGATCACTTGAGCTCAGGAGTTTGAGATCAGCCTGGGCCAAGATTGTGAGACCTCATCCCTATTGAAATTAAAAAAAAAAAATTAGCCGGCTGTGCTGGTACATGTCTGTAGTCCCAGCTACTCAGCTGAGGCAGGAGGATCACCTGAGCTCAGGAGATTGAGGCTGCAGTGAGCCCTGATTTGCACTCCAGCCTGGGTGACAAAGTAAGATCCTGTCTCACACACAAAAAAGAATTATTGTTATTTAAAAGGCTCCATTAGGAAACAAGCAATAGAATAAGAGATATGTGCAACACATGTAACCAACGAAGGTCTGTCATATTCGTATCATATAAAGAATTTCTACAAGTCAGTAAGAAAACGACAAGATAAATCAGTATAAAAATGGGCAAGAGTTTTAACAGGCACTTCATAAGATGATGGCCACAAATTCCTTATCTTGATTTTGTAATAGTCCTGAAATGGAAATCCAAATGTTCCAAATGTTCATTAACAGTGGAATGGATAAATGATGACATCCTAATCTAGCATATGGCAGTGATATGCAACATCACAGATTTTACCATTATTGTTCACCAATAAGTCAGACACATAAAAATACACATTGTATAACTTTATCAAGTTCAAAAACAGGTAAGCCTGATCTATGATGTTAAAAGTTAGGAGAAGGGAGGGGGAGGAATGAGTGGGCAGTAACTGCACAAATACTTTAAAATAACTACTTTTGCCTACACATGACACTCTGCTGTCACACTTCTTACTACTGGCTTCAGTATCAAAAAAAGCACCTTTAGCAAAATGTTCCAGATGACTTTTGAGTGGTTCCTGAATATCCTTAGCAACTTATCCCATTTAAGTCTATTTTATTTTATTAACTATTTTACTATTTTATTTTATTTATTTTTTTGAGATGGAGTCTCATTCTGTTGCCCAGGCTGGAGAGCAGTGGCCCAATCTCAGCTCACGACAACCTCTGCCTTCCAGGTTCAAGCGATTCTCCTGCCTCAGACTCCTGAGTAGCTGGGACTACAGACGCGCACCACCATGCCCAGCTAATTTGTTTCTGTATTTTTTTAGTAGAGATGGGGTTTCACTATGTTGGCTAGGCTGGTCACCAACTCCTGACCTCAAGTGATCTGCCTACCTCGGCCTCCCAAAGTGCTGGGATTACAGGTATGAGCAACGACACCCAGCCCCATTTAAGTGTTTAATAACATTTTCCTTATACAACATATAAGACATGCTGACATGCTGATTTGTAATCAACTGACTAAAGAAAATTTAAATGTAACATACCAATTGCTATAGATCGCAAATAAAGTTTCTCAGCATTTTCATACTGATTCATGTCATAATTATATAAAGAAGCCAGATGTCCGACTGAAAGGGCTACTTCATAATCTTCTTGACCAAGAAGTTGTTCTTTAATCTGAATTGCTTTGATGTGCATTTCTTCCGCTTCCTGAAAAACAATTATGCCATATCAATCATTATACTTTTTCTCATCTTAACAGTTCTTACTCAATGAGCAAAACTGATCTAAATGCCAAAGACATCTTATGAATGCCATAAAGTAATCATATCAAACAACATACTATGTTATTCCAAAAACTGCCTATGGGAAGCATTACAGAGTTTTGGAAACCGCAGATAAACTGATGACAGCAATAGTATCCTATGCCAAAAGTAACAAGTGAAAACTTATCCTGGTAATAAAAAATTGTTAGAAGAACAATTTTTTAGAACAAAGAAATTTGCAAAATTAATTATTACAAGAAACTGTTACAAGAAATTAACAAAACATTCCAAAACAAAAATTACTTCCTTTGGTTAACACAGTTAACACAGTCCAAAATTTAGTTGAACCTTCTTAACAAGTTCTATATCATAATATGTTAATTTACACGGGTATATACTTCATTTTTTGGAATTCTGACAATTTTTATTCCAACAAACTAAACTCAAGGTACTTCAGGGATATATAGGTTGCTTTTCAGGTAAAGAAGACCTCTCACTCTTTCCTTACTGTGATCCCAAAATTAGTAATATTAAGAATTTATAGGCTGGGCACAGTGGCTCATGCCTGTAATCCCAACAGTTTGGGAGGTTGAGGCAGGCAGATTGCTTGAGCCCAGGAGTTCGAGATCAGCCTGGGCAACAGGGCTGGGCAATAGGGCAAGACCCTGTCTCTACAAACAATACAAAAATTAGGCAGTGTGGTGGTGTGTGCCTGTATTCCCAGCTACTTGGGAGGCTGAGGTGAAAGGATCGCGTGAGCCCAGGAAAGTTGAGCCTGCAGTGAGCCATGATCATACCACTGACCTACAGCCTGGACAGCAGAGTAAGAACCTACATTAAAAAAAGAAAAATTTGTAACTCAAAATTCTAAAAGACATTGAAGTTAGTCACATTTATTGCTACAATTAATAATACTTGTTGCAATAGCTGACATTTCTTGCATACCTGCCATGTGCCAGGCATTCTGCTAAGAGCTATACTTAGTATATACTAAGAATTATATATCAATAATTATATACTAAGAACTATGTTTGAAGTCAAGTATAGCAATCATATTTTGTCTTTTTTTTCCTTATGTCAAGTACTGCTTTCATATATTAATCTTTTTTTTTTTTTTGAGATGGAGTCTCACTCTGTCACCCATTGGAGCTGGAGTGCAGATCTCGGCTCACTACAATCTCCACCTCCCAGGTTGAAGCAATTCTCCTGTCTCAGCCTCCCAAGTAGCTGGGACTACAGGTGCATACCACCATGCCTGGCTAATTTTTGTATTTTTAGTAGAGACGGGTTTCACCATGTTACCCAGGCTGGTCTCGAACTCCTGACCTCAAGTGTTCTGCCCACCTCGGCCTCCCAAAGTGCTGGGATTACAGACGCGAGCCACTGTGCCTGGCCTCATATATTAATCTTTTCGGTTTGATATGTTTCCTAATTTTTCATGATATATATGTATTTTTTTTTCTGGAGACAGGCTCTCACTCTGTCACGTAGGCTGGAGTGTAGTGGTGTAATCACAGCTCACTGCAGCCTCAACCTCATGGGCTCCAGCCATCCTCTTGCCTCAGCCTCTGGAGAAGCTGGGACTACAGGTGCGAGCCACCACGTCTGGCTAACTTTTTCTTTTTTGTTTTTTGTTTT
>NW_012103965.1:2013415-2070683 GCF_000951045.1 Mandrillus leucophaeus
AGACGGGGTTTCACCGTGTTAGCCAGGATGGTCTCGATCTCCTGACCTCGTGATCCGCCCGTCTCGGCCTCCCAAAGTGCTGGGATTACAGGCTTGAGTCACCGCGCCCGGCCTTCTTTTTTGTAGAGATGGGATTTCCCTATATTGACCAGGCTAGTCTTGAACTCCTGGCTTCAGGTGATTGTCCCACCCTGGACTCCCAAAATGCTGGGATTACAGGCAAGACCCACTGTGCCTGGCCCACGGTCCTGATTTTTAAATTTTATTTATATTTTGACTATTTTTTGTTTGTTTTAGAGATAGGGTCTCACTCTGTCACCCAGGCTAGAGTGCAGTGGTGTGATCAGTCACTGCAGCCTTAACTTCTTGGGCTCAACTCATCCTCCTGCTTTAGTCTTCCAAGTAGCTAGAAAGACAGGTATGTGCCACCACACCTGGCTAATTTTTGTAGAGACAGGGTCTCCCTATGTTGCCCAGGCTCGTCTGAAACTCCTGGTCTCAAGAGACCCTCCCATTTCAGCCTCCCAGAGTGCCAGGATTATAGGAATGAGCCATTGTGCTTGGCCTATGTTGTTTTATACTCACTATCCTTTCAATTCCTTTGTGAATAAGATAAGTGTATAATTTATTTGAGCTTAAGATTATTTAAGATTCTATTTCATTACTTAAGATTAAGAGAGAAAAATATAGTAAAACATGATTCTACCTTAAATTTTCTCATTGACTGATAAAGTCTTCCAAGGTTTCCATAGTGTTTTGCAGTCTGTACATTAAATTCCCCAAAAGCTTTTTTAGCTAGTTGGAGTGAAGACAGGTGCAAATCATGAGCTTCTTGAAGCAGCCTCTGTTCAGTTTCCTTATTATGACAGTCAATTGCAATCTCCTCTAAAATAAGTGCTAAAAAAGAAGGCAATAAATTAGTGTACTTCAAAACTGTCTACCAAAGCTAATAAGAACATTTACTTTAAACTTAAATAATAAAAATGTTTACTGATTATATTTATATGTGATTATGGTTTGGAACTGGTCAAGATGAAAGAATTCCACTTTAACAAAAAAGCACACTTTTTGGTAGTCATTCTATTTTGCACAGTATATAAATTCAAATTTAAGAAAAACAATGGTATAAACGATTTTGCAGAATTAGTTTCTATTTTAATAGACTGCTATACTTTGCTGATGTGAATTTATTTTTCAAATTAAATGGAAGGACAAGGCAAGTTTTTTTTTTTTTTTTTTTTTTTTGATGGAGTCTTTCTGTGTTACCCAGGCTGGAGTGCAATGGCGCGATCTCGGCTCACTGCAACTCTGCCTCATGGGTTCACGCCATTCTCCTGCCTCAGCCTCCCGAGTAGCTGGGACTACAGGTGTCTGCCACCACGCCCGGCTAATTTTTTGTATTTTCAGTAGAGACGGGGTTTCACCGTGTTAGCCAGGATGGTCTTGATCTCCTGACCTTGTGATCCACCCACCTCGACCTACCAAAGTGCTGGGATTACAGGCGTGAGCCACCACGCCCGGCCGACAAGGCAAGTTTTTAAAAGTTATGAAACTGTGTCAAGGAGTACCTAAGCACTTTTGAAAATTTTGAAACCACACTTTATAAAACATAACCTTTAACCAAACACAGCTAAGAACTGGTTTCCTCCTACTCATCTGACCAACCAAATCAGGCAAAACATTTCAATTTCAAAGCTGCATTCAAGACTTTCAAATTCTATCTAAAGTCTTAAGAATATACATATTATTTTACCAGATAATTTGATTTCTTGGAAAACTGTCTATGTACACAAAGGTAAGAAAAAGAGATTTACTTCGCTGTAGCATTTTTAAAAAATAAAAGGTTAAAAACAATTGTAAGAGTCAAATTAAAAAGGTAAGGTTAAATACATTAGAAAAAAGAACATATGTAGAGACATGAAAAAATGTTTGTAATATATTGAGTGAAAAAATCAGATTATAAAACTAAAAAAAAAAATTTAGTTATCTTATTTGAAGTAATAAAAGTCTAAAATAATATTCACCAAAATGTTGATTGAGGATTGGTGGGATTTTAAGGCAATTTATTTTTTCTCTTTTCTATCTAACATCATGTATTACTTGTGTAACTTAAAAAATACAAACCTAGAGGGAGAAAAACCTCAGTTCCAGAACTAAGGTAGAACATACCCAACATGCATGGAATTACCACATAGGTAACCCAATCATGTTAGCAAAATAAATACATTACATGAAAAAGCCTTGGTGGTAATCAGAAGGAAAGTTAAAATAAGAAATGGAAGATAGGGGTATTTGGCAAGAGTCTTGCAACATTCAGTGTAACCTGATATGAAGCTCAGGATAAGAATCCTGCACTACAAAGCTAAAGTTATGAAACCCATCTTCTATCCATGTTGTGCAGAAACATCTGCATTATTCTTCCATGAAATCCTCAAAAAAAATTAATGCACGCATGAGTGAATGACAAAAAGGAGAGAGAAAAGAAATAAATTCTGGCTTATTAACATTTTTTTTTTTTTTTTGAGACAGAGTCTTGTTCTGTTGCCCAGGCTGGAGTGCAGTGGCACGATCTTGGTTCACTGCAACCTCTGACTCCTGGGTTCAAACAATTCTCCTGACTCAGCCTCCCAAGTAGCTGGGATTACAGGCGTGTGCCACCACACCCAGCTAATTTTTGTATTTTTATTAGAGATGGGGTTTCACCACGTTGGCCAGACTGGTCTCAAACTTCTGACCTCAGGTGATCCGCCTGCCTTGACCTCCCAAAGTGCTGGGATTACAGGCATAAGCCACCAAGCCCGGCCTATTAACAATGTTTTATGAGAGATGCAAACAGTCTTTCATTATGAACCACTGGAATCCCTTAAGTAGAGTTGTGGTAAAATGGCTATCTAGTAATACATAGACACAGTCTAATCCTCTGAGAAAATCCTCCAATCCTCTGAGAAAATAAACAAATATCCCTATTTTATACCATATATCATCTATTTTAAAATATCTGAGTCTAGATTACAAAGGATACCTTTCACCCTCTTTGAAGAAGCCAAAAGAAGATGATCTTCAGGTAGGATGTGGGTAATGATACCAATAGCTCTTTCTGCATGAAATCTGTAATACAGATAGATACAGTCTGGTATTTCTTTTTAGTTACAAATGATTTAGGAATTTTAAAAATCACAATCTGTAATATAATACTGATAGAAAGTACTTCTAAAACTATCTATGGTAAAGATTCAGCTTTTTGCTTTGAATTTCCAATCTGCTGTAGACTGAACTTTTAATACCCAACAGAGACTCCCATTTCCCTCAGAATGAAAGAGAAAGTCTTTACTACAGTCTACAACACTGTATGATCTTTCAGCCTGCTACTTCCCTGACTTCATCTCCTGCCATTCTCACACCAACCCTCTCCTTCCCCTCCAGCCACACAGGCCTAGCAGTTTCCTGAACATGCAGAGCATGTTCTCACCCTGGCTTTACCCTCTCTGCAATGCTCTTCCCCTGAACATTCTCACAGCTCGCTCCTCACTGAACATGTCTTTCCAGAACAGATCATATAAAAGGCCCTAAAAAAATTTACCATTGGCCAGGCGCGGTGGCTCACACCTGTAATCCCAGCACTTTGGGAGGCTGAAGTGGGTGGATCACCTGAGGTCAGGAGTTCAAGGCGAGCCTGGCCAACATGGTGAAACTCTATCTCTACTAAAAAAATACAAAAATTAGCCAGGTGTGGTGGTGAACGCCTGTAATCCCAGCTACTCAGGAGGCTGAGGCAGAACTGCTTGAACCCCGGAGGTGGAAGTTGCAGTAAGCCAAGACTGCACCATTGCACTCCAGCCTGGATGACAAAGACTGTCTCAAAAAAAAAAAAAATTTTACCATCACTCTCAACTCTTAGCCTACTTTACTCTTCTTCACAACATGTATTCTCGCCTGACAAGTCTGGTTATTTGTTTATGGCCCATATCACCAAATAGAAGGTAAGCTATTTGTTTTATTGTCAGTTCCTTTCAAACAACACCAAGCCTCCTCTCCCCCATCTTCCAGGTAACCACTAGTTTTCTCAAATCTGTCTCCAATTTACTGATTTTCTCTTTTGTTCTAACTAATCTGCTGTTAAACTTGTCTGCTGAGTTTTTATTTTTTTTTGAGACACGATCCTGCTTTGTCGTCCAGGCTAGAGTATAGTGGTGCAATCATGGCTCACCACAGCCTCAAACTCCTGGGCTCAGGTGATCCTCCCACCTCAGCCTCCCGGATAGGTAGGTTACAGGCGTACATCGCCATGCCCAACTAATTTTTTTTGCATTTTCTTTGTAGAGACGGTGATTTGCTATGTTGCCCAAGCTGGTCTCAAACTCCCGGGCTCAAGTGATCTACCCACCTTGACCTCCTGAAGTGCTGGGAGTACAAGAGTGGGCCACCATGCCTGGCCTATCTGCTGAGTTTTAATGTCAATGACTACTTCCATTTCTAGCCATTTGTTTTATTTTTATAACGACTCAAGATGTAATTAGTATACCACACAATTCACCCATTTAACGTGTACAATTCAATGATTTTTAGTGTATTCACCAAGTAGTATGCCAATCACCAAAATCAATTTTACAACATTTTCATAACCCCATGATGAAAGAAACCCATGCTCATTAGCAGTCACTCTCCATTTCCCTCCAACTTCCCAGCCTAGACAAAACCAATTTATGTTCTGTCTCTACAGATTTGCCTATTCTGGACACATCACATAAATGAAATCATACAATATGTGATCCTTTGTGACTGGCTTCTTTCACTGGGCACAGTGTTTTCAAGGTTCATCCATGCTGTAGCATGTATCAGTTGTTTTATTTTAAAATCTGCCCTTTTCCAGCCAGGCGCGGTGGCTCACATCTGTGGTCTCAGCACTTTAGGAGGCCAAGGTGGGCAGATCACTTAAGATGAGGAGATCGAGACCAGTCTGGCCAACATGGTGAAACCCTGTCTCTACTAAAAATACAAAAATTAGCCAGGCGTGGTGGCACGTGCCTATAATTCCAGCTACTCAGGTGGCTGAGACAGGAGAGTCGCTTGAACTTGGGAGGTGGAGAGTGCAGTGAGCCGAGATCACGCCACTGCACTCCAGCCTGGGGACAGAGTGAGAGACTCTGTCTCAAAAAAAAACCAAAACAAAAACAAAAAAACTTCCCATTTCCTTTACAGGAATTTTCTTCATTCTTTCTTTTATATTAGGGTTAACAAGCTTTTTCTGTAGAGGGCCAGATAGTAAATATTTTAGGTTGTGTTGGCCAACATAGTTGTCTCTGTTGCAACTATTGAACTCTTGCTGCTGCAGTGTGAACGAAGCTATAGAAAATACATGAATGAATGAGCATGGCTATGTTCCAGTAAAACATAAAACTTTAATTTACTTGCAGGCCTAGTTTGCCAACCTATTTTGTATCTTTAATCATAGAAAGAATACATACTATCTGTCTCTTATACACATCTAGATGTGTATAAGAGACAATCTTGGCTCACTGCAACCTCCATCTCCTGGGTTCAAGCAATTCTCTGCCTCAGCCTCCCGAGTAGCTGACATTACAGGTGCCTGCCACCACGCCCGGCTAATTTTTCTATTTTTAGTAGAGATGGGGTTTCATCATCTTGGCCAAGCTTGTCTTGAACTCCTGACTGCAGGTGATCCACCCGCTTTGGCCTCCCAAAGTGCTGGGATTACAGGCATGAGCCACCGTGCCCAGCCGGGCTGTAGTCTTGACTCTGCTTCATGTGAGGGTTTCAGTTCTAACTCCCAGCCTCCTATAGGCTATTTCTTAAACCAAGGTTACAGAAATCTCTAAACTTTCCCATCACCCCAGAGCAGTTATACCATAGGCCATGCTTAATCCTTTGAATTTTAGTGTCCATTATTGGCCCTTGGAGGATTTCCCCCTCACTCTTGCAAGCTCAGTTACACATTTAAAAAGACAATTGTTGTATTTGATTCAGTAGTTCTATGTGTTCTGACCAAGAAGTTTTCAGGTTAAGTTTGCTACTGTATTACTCAAAAATTATTGAAGTAAATACTCAAAAGATAAGTTACATTCTACATGAAAATATACAAGTCTCAATATTAAATCACATAAAGGCTAAATGAATAACCTATAAATTAGTATGATTTTATTTATTTTTGGAAATAGGGTCTCACTCTGTTGCCCAGGCTGGAATGCAGTGGTGTGAATATGGCTCACTGCATCCTTGACCTCTTGGGCTCAAGCAATTCTCCTGCCTCAGCCTCCAGAGCAGCTGGGACCACAGACATGCACCAAAACATCCAGCTAATTTTTAAAATTTTTTGAGTAGACAGGGTCTCAAAACTCTTGGGCTCAAGCAATCTTTCCACCTCAGCCTCCCAAAGTGCTGGGATTACAGGCAAGAGCCTCTGCACCTGAAAACTGGTATGATTTTAAATGACTTCAAGAACATTTTAGGCATTCTGTTAAAGCTCCAGGAAGACAAATTCAATCTATAAAGTATATCAAGTACTATTATTAATATAATAATAGTTCCCTAATGGGAAAAAACAAAATAAAACAAAAACAGTATTTCCTCCTTCAGAGAAAAGGAATGTGGAACTTACAGTGCATTGTCAAATTTCCCAGAGCTATACTGGTGGACATAAGAAGAGTAAGCCAAATCTTCATGAGCTGTTGCTACGTGGATATTTTTGCCACCAAACACTGACTGTCTAATGTCAAGTGCTGCCTGAAAGAATCATAAAAATATTTGTCAACACTGTAGAAAATACCACCTAAACATCCTAGTAATTTAAATATATATCTATATGCCTAACACCACAAAATTATGAAGCCCAGAAAGTCCTGCTATATTTAAATTACAGAACACGAAAGTCACCTAGAAGGCCTGAATTTCTGAAGATAGAGTTTGACTTAAAAGGCAATGGCTTAATAATAATAATCATTCCTATGTCTTGAGAATCAAGACATTGGGAATGTTTTTCTCTGTGTCCTTCTTCAAAAGTGAACTTAGGCCAGGCACGGTGGCTCACACCTGTAATCCTAGTACTTTGGGAGGCCGAGGTGGGTGGATCACCTGAGGTCAGTAGTTCAAGACTAGCCTCGGCAACATGGTGAAACCCCGTCTCTACTAAAAATACAAAAATTAGCCGGGCGTGGTGGCACGGGCCTGTAATCCCACATACTCAGGAAGCCGAGGCACGAGAATTGCTTGAACTCAGGAGGCGGAGGTTGCAGTGAGCTGAGATTGCGTCACTGCACTCCAGCCTGGACGACAGATCAAAACTGTCTCAAAAGAAAAAAAAAAAAAAAAGTGAACCTTAAAGTCAAGTATGCCTTGTCTAGACCGATGACATAATACATCATTTACCTGAGAATGAGTAAGAAAGGCCTAAAATAATTATCAGCCATCTTTGTTATTACAAAGGCAGCTTTAGCGACATTTACTAAATCAACAACAAAGACAAGCCATTATATGGGTAAATAAAAAATGGAAAACTACTCCCAAATATGAGCTCACAACCCAACAATTCCTTTCCTGAATGATTCTCTTTAGTTCCCAAAGCATTAACTTTTACGCCTTCTGGCAATACTTAATAAAATAATGATGCAGCCTATATTGGTGGGAAGGGTAGGTGTTAAAAAGTCATTTTTGAAGAGTGGTTTATACACCACAAACAAATACAGGTCAGCAAGTCAATATAGGTTGAAAGAAAAAAAGGGTAACCATTAAACATACCTGATAAATTGCAACAGACTGACAGATATTATCTACATTGAGTAAGTAGAACCCATAATCTAGCAGTGTATCAGAATATTTTGGGTGTTTTGATCCAAAATGATCCCTATAAAAGGATACAAAATTATTAGCATATAAAGTATAGAGACAATTTAAAAGGATATTTTTAATAATAATCACCTACCGTGCCAAATACACTGCATGTTTAATTAACTGTTCTGCCTTCTTAAATTCACGTTTTACTACACAAGCCTAAAGATAAAGTGAAAAACAGTTAACTCTCAAACAGTTCATTAGTGTGCTAAAATAAGTGTAGTTTATATATTCTGGCTATAACAGTTAATAAGAAAAAAACCCTCCAAACATAAATACAAAGGTTCTATTTGTAATTTCTTTCCTTCCAAGTACTTAAAAATTTTCTATTATAGACCGGGCGCGGTGGCTCACGCCTGTAATCCCAGCACTTTGGGAGGCCAAGGCGGGCAGATCACCAGGTCAGAAGATCCAGACCATCCTGGCTAACACGGTGAAACCCCATCTCTACTAAAAATACAAAAAAATTAGCCGGGCGTGGTGGCAGGCGCCTGTGTAGTCCCAGCTACTCGGAAGACTAAGGCAGGAGAATAGCGTGAACCCATGGGGGCAGAGCTTGCAGTGAGCCGAGTGCCACTGCACTCCAGCCTGGGCGACAGAGAGAGACACCGTTTAAAAAAAAAAAATTCTATTACAAACAGATATGTATATAAGCTGGGAAAATTACAAAGTTTAAAATTTTGACAGTCAGTCCTAGTACAAATCTGTCATAATAAAGTCACCTTACAAAGCTGGTATACTCCCATTTTTCCCTATTATTAAAATAAAATAATGGGGGCAGCATTTACCACAGCATTTTCTAAGGTCCTTATATCCCAGTCCTGGAGTGGCTTACAACAATCTTTTGTTATTTTCATTTACTAATTTTTAAATGCATAGAATTTCAAGTTTTCTTATAATTTCTTTTCTTAAGAGACAAGGTTTTATGTTGCCCAGGCTGGACTTGAATTCCTGGCTACAGGCATGTGCCATTGTGCACAGCTCCCAATTATTTCTTAAAATATTTTGATCCATGAGTATAGCTAGTCATTTTTTTAAAACTCTAAATATAATTTGTATATAGAAATATTAATCTTGCATAAATATTACACTGGCTTTATATTAAATTAATATTCAATTATTTCAATTAATTAAAAACATGAGAATATCCCTGTTCTAGCTCTCATAACTTGAATATTTACACTGTTTACTTACTCTAAAATGACTGACTTAATACAGAAATCTTGGATTCTCCCAGATATAATTTTGGACTCTATCTTCTAGTTGAATTTTCATAAGTAAAATAAACCAAAATGAAATATTCAAATCTGAGAAACTTCTGGGTAGAAGAGTGTATCTGAAAAGTACATTAATGCTTTAAGGCCTCACTGCACCAAAGCAGTAGTTTTAAACTACTACTAAATATCCTCAAGAGTTAATGCAGGCCAAGCGCGGCAGCTCACACCTGTAATCCTAGAACTTCTGGAGGCTCAGGTGGGAGGACCGCTTGAGTCCAGGTGTTTGACACCAGCCAGGGCAACATAGTGAGACCCTGTCTCTATTTAAAATAAAATAAAAATGTAAAAGATTTAATGCATTTATTTACAGAATAAGAAAAAACTAGAGAAAAATCAAGTAAGGACTGCGTAGCAGGTCAAGTATAGCAAGCTGCCTTGCTGTGAGACTGCAATACTATGACAAAGAGATTTAACACCAGGCTATCCTTTAGCAGAAGAGTGACCAAAGTTCACAGGATTTTGGCATAAGGAATTTAGGTTGCTATAAATATTAAAAAAAAAAAAACAAAAAGAAACTCAAGCCAGAATAGCACCCAAATACTACTTTGATCTGTACTTTAGTGCACTGAAACAATTATCAAAATGAATTATTTCACTGGTTTTCTTGGTAAAGAAAAATTAGCTAAAAATCTACGTGTGATAGTTTTAGTTAGAAACCAGATTTCTAAAAATGAGCACAGAAACTTATAAAACAGACCTATGTCTATGGAGTGTACAAATAACTAAAATGTTAAATAATAGGTTAATTAAAACAAACTTAAAGCCTGATAAATCCTATAATTCATTTAATAATTTTAACAGTATATTTACCTTAGAAGCTTGTCTTAAAACATCCACCACAACTTTCACTGGTAAGCCTGCTGTAATTTCTTTCATTGCCTCAATGCACCATTTGTATGCCTAAAAAAATTATTATTTATAGAAGAGACAGAACTGTGGTAAATCAAGTTGACAGTATTTAACAAGATGACTGCAAAATTTTTCTACAAGCACTTCAATAAGAACACACACAAAATACTTACAGTTAGAATTTTCTGAGGCTAAACTTTCTTCAAAGTATAAATCTGTTAAATTATTTTTACTCTTAATATCTATAGCTTGTCTGAATCAGACCTTGTGTATACATATTTTCCAGAAATCAGAGGTATGTTCTCTCTTGCCTAGAAGCCTTTGCGCATACTGTTCCCTCTGCCTTAAAATACATTCCCCCTTCTTCCAACTCCTTAAACTCATCTGTCTTGCAGGTTTCAGTCCTAGACAAGGTTTCCTGTGTTTTCCTATACATTCTATCCTCCTACTGTAAGATTTATTATTTTATGTATGAATTGTCTGTTTAGTTGAGTGCTTACTTTGTCCCAGCTACTGTCCAAAGTATTTTATGTGCATTAACACATTTACCTGACACAACAGCCCTATAAGATATGTACTATTATGGGAAACTGAGGTGTGGAGAGGTTAAGTGGCAGGCAAATATGCTAGTATCTAGGTATGAAGTGGGAAACAAAACAAAAAATGTCCTTCCTCTCCTGGTGCTTAGTGGAAGAAATAAAAAAGGCAAAATAAATTATCAGGCTGGCTGTGGTGACGCATACCTGTAATCCCAGCACTCTGGGAGGCTGAGGTGGGAGGATCACCCAGCTCAGATGTTTGAGACCAGCCTGGGTTATAACATAGTGAGACTTTGTCTCTATCAAAAATCAAAAAAATCAGCTGGGCGTGGGGATGTGCACCTATAGTTCCACCTACTTGGTGGGGCTGACGTGGAGGCTGCAGTGGGCCATGATGATGCCACTGCACTCCAGGCCTTATGGAGTGAGACGCTGTCTCAAACAAACAAGTAAACAAACAAAGACAAGTGTGGCCATGTTATTTCTTTTGGCAATTAAAATATGAAAAGTGAAGTGTGCCATTTCTGGAAGAAAAGTCCAAGAGCCAGCAGTACTACTCCATGAAGTTTCTGCCCCTGTGCCCAGGCGGGTAATGTTCTAGATAGATATGTTCCAGATAGACCCAAAACCACACTGGGTCTTGATCAAACTGTAGATATAATGTTAAGAACAGCCATAGCCATCTGAAGACAGGGATCTATTATGAGCCAGAAAGAAACTTTCATTGTTCCAAGCTATTCTGGGGTTGATATTACCTCCGCATAGCCTAGCCTATCCTAACACAAAAACATGGTGCTAATTCATCAAACTATGTCTGTAAGATTTGTTTACTTTTCTGTAGATATCAGTGAAAAGCTTATTTATCACTAAAAGATTGAACTTTCGAAATTATCCAAGACTTCAACATTCCTCACGAATGTGATGAGAGCTGCAAAGACATGAATAAGGCATAGTATAAACCCCTAAATCCAAATGTAGAAGGAAAATAACTGTCAGGCTGGGCATGGTGGCTCATGCCTGCAATCCCAGCTCTTTGGGAAGCTGAGGAAGGTGGATCACTTGAGCCTAGGAGTTTGAGTCCAGCGTGGGTGACAAAGCAAGACACTCCCTGTCTCAAAAACTACAAGAAGCCCATCCAAACAATTTAGGTAAACATTTTGGTTAAATTAAAACAAAAACAACAAAAGAAAGGGCTCTAAATTATACATGTATATATTTCAAATTCATCTCACAAATACTCCTTTTGTCTGATTTCATTTTTATTTTTTTGAGACAGGGTCTCACTCTGTCACCCAGGCTGGATTGTATAAATATGGCTCACTACGGCCTCAACCTACTGGGATCAAGGGATCCTCCTGCCTCAGCCTCCCATCTAGTTGTGACCACCACAGGTGTGTGCTACACATGCGGCTAATTTTCTGTAGAGGCAGGGTCTCACTTTGTTGCCCAGGCTGGCCTCAAACTCCTGCGCTCAACTGATTCTCTACCTTGGCCTCCTAAAGTGCTAGGATTATAGGCATGAGCCACAGTGCTCAGCTTGACTGATTTTGAATATTCCATTACAAATGTGTACTGCCTTATATAAACCTAATAAGCAAAAAAGATCTGTAAGAAAAATAAGAGAAGACTATTTGATTTACTCTCTGTTTTTATAGGTACTTATTGGTCACAATGAAATGTACCTTAAAACACTTACCTCATCATAGTGACTTTTTGCAAATAGGAGTGCACACAGTTCTCCATAGAGTGCAGCTTTATTTGCTTGCTGGCCATGTTTTGATAGTTTATCCATATATGTCTGAGCTAATTTAAATGTTTCTTCACCCAAATGATATTTGCAGTTTCCATTTCGCACATGAAGCAACCTATAAAACACAAATAACATTGCTCTATTTTTGATATTTCCAGCTTGGTAGACCTGATGACCTCTTATCAATCACCTAAATGACTTAAGGTAATTAAACGCAATTACAAGGCAGCATTTGAAAATACATGTGTGGACCAAATTGGAGCTGACCTCATGCCGATAAAGAAGTACATGCTCTTTCCTGAAAGCTTCCCATAATTAATTTCATCAATTGTTGATTCCTTATCTTCTCTAAATATTTTATATATTTTGTATACTCAGCAAGTACTGCATCTAAAAAAATGACATTTGCTCTTTTTGTTCCAAATCCACAAGTAATATAGCTTCAGTATAAGAAACTTGGAAAATAATGAAGAAAGTAAAATCAACATAAAATATCTTTTCTTATTTTTAGTACAGTCTAACACTTGATCAGTTACCACTTATTTCATGATGCTTCATAATGTTCATTTTTCTTTCTAATAAGATAAATTTACCAAAAATACCAGTAGTGTCAACTATTTCTTGAGACGGAGTCTCACTCTGTTGCCCAGGCTGGAGTGCAGTGGCACAATCTCAGCTCACTGCAAGTTCTGCCTCCCGGGTTCACGCCATTCTCCTGCTTCAGCCTCCCGAGTAGCTGGGACTACAGGCGCCCGCCACCACACCCGGCAAATTTTTGTATTTTTAGTAGAGACGGGGGTTTCACCTTGTTAGCCAGGATGGTCTCGATCTCCTAACCTCGTGATCTGCCCGCCTCGGCCTCCCAAAGTGCTGGGATGACAGGCGTGAGCCACCGCGTCCGGCCAATTATTTCTTTTAAAATCTTTATCCTCTATAGTGGAAATACAGAGTTCTTTACACAAAGTAACTGTACAACCATGCTGACTATTTAACGATATGCCAAAATAGTACAATGCTTCTAGATAGCAACAGACTATGTGTCTATATAGACTATACAACATAGGCAAACAGTGTTAGGACTGGACAAATATTTATTTATTTATTTATTTATTTATTAAATGCTAGCTAGAACATTACGTTCATGTATCAAGCCAATACAACTTTCTGAAATGCTCAGCCTGAGAAGGAACAAAGGTATAAAAGCTACTTAAAAAAAAACCAAGGATGGAGAGGTTAGGAAGTATTCTTTAGGAGCATCAAATCAACAGATACATAAAATTTATTTTTTGTATCTATACCACAAATATTAACAGATTAATAACCCATGATGATAAAAATTCAGACAATCTTTTAATATCTATCATTCCTTTATATAGTCAGGGAAACAGATTAACTTCAAAAGAACCAGGACTAATCAATAAAGTGATGACTACTATACAATGCCAGTGTGTATCCTGTCAACATGTACCACACAGTTATCTGCAAAATCTATTACCATAAGAAGTTTATGTTCTAGTGGTGACAAGGGTATTAGCGTGGGCAAATATACAAATACATAAGACTTTCATTTAAGGATGAATGCTACAAAGATGATAAAAAAAAAAGTAGAGTAATATGATCAAAAGATTCTCAAAAGAGGTGTTTAGGGTAGACAGGGAATAATTCTCCTGAGGTGGTAACATTTAAGTTGACACCTAAATGATGACACTGTAGCCAGCCAAGTGAAGATCTGGTGGGGAAGCACGTTCCAAAACAGAAGGAACTGCAAAATAGAAGGAATAGCCCCTGAGAAGGGATGGGGAGAAATTCTGGCACAGTCAAAGGAACAGAGAAGGCCAATTCATCTAGACTACAGTGAATAAAAGATTATGTAAAGAGAAATGAGAAGGCAGAGATAAGCAAGATTTTATAGCACCTTGCCTGCCTTGGAAAGGAGTTTTGGTTGCAACAGTAAGGGAGGTGATTTGACTTATGCACTATCTAATATAATTTCCTGAGATGTTAGAAATGTTCTATACTTGTGTTGCTCAATTTGGTAGCCACTAGCCACAGTGGCTACTGAGTATTAGAAATGTGCCCAGTGTGACTGAGGCACATTTTACTTTTAATTATTTTAACCTTAATAATCACATATGGTTAATGGCTACCATATGGGACAATGCAACTGTATCAAGAATGCTCTGGCTACAGTGTGGAGAATGGATTATAGCAAAGCCAAGAGTGGAAGCAAAGCCACCAAGGCAGAAGATACTGTAACAGTCCAGAAAAAAAAATTCCTTGAGAAAAAAAGGATTAGTATTTGAAACACAGATTTGATAGCCAAACAGCTGAAAGAAAAAAAAAATGAGAAACCCATAGGTTGAAATTTTAGAGAATAAAAAGAACAGTGCTTACTTCTCATTTCCACAATGCTAAGAATTTCCTTTCCAAAGACCTTCACTCTAAGTATTCTCCTGAAATAACAATCTGTGGAAATTATTTAGTAATTGGCACATGATGAGGTAACAAAATAAACATTGTAGGCCAGAAAGGCACAGCTTGATATTTTCTCCAGTCCCTGCTGAATATCTATTTAAACAAAAGGGCAAATTAAACATATGGAGACTCTTTAAGGTTCTGTGTGTCCATCTGGGCTGACACTAAGCAGTATATTGAATTCAAGGAACTTGCGGTCCAACTCATTATGGTCTAATTTTATCCCAACATTCGGCCTAAGGAAAACGCAGGTTCTCAAAATGTGGCACTATCATGCAAACACAGTATTTTACTTTCACAATAACATAAAATCTTGTCTACCTGATCAACACCTATTGTCAAGAGCAACTACTATCTGATTGTTCATTGTTTGAAATGAAAAATACACACATATGTAAGTCATTAGTTTACTAATATATTTACCGTAAGACTGAACATGACTAGTTAGAGCCTCATCAGCCAGACATAACCAAAGTAAAATACACTAAAAGTGAAACTAAAGGAAAAGAATTTCCTTCCTTCTTATAAGTGTCTTTTTCTTGCAACTAGTTTAAAATTTTGGCCGGGTGTGGTGGCTCACGCCTGTAATCCCAGCACTTTGGGAGGCCGAGGTGGGTGGATCACAATGTCAGGAGATTGAGACCATCCTGGCCAACACGGAGAAATCCCATCTCTACTAAAAATACAAAAAAAATTGCCGGGCGTGGTTGTGCGAGCCTGTAGATCCAGCTACTCAGGAGGCTGAGGCAGGAGAACTGCTTGAACCCGGGAGGCAGAGATTGCAGTGAGTTGAGATTGCACCACTGTACTCCAGACTGGCGAAAGAGCAAGACTCCATCTCAAAAAAATAAAAAATGGAAATAAATGATAGCTTGAAAGGGTAGAGATGCATAATGAAAATAAAGACCGGTATGGGTTTAATAATTTTTTTTTTTTTTTTTTTTTTTTTTTGAGACGGAGTCTGGCTCTGTCGCCGGGGCTGGAGTGCAGTGGCCGGATCTCAGCTCACTGCAAGCTCCGCCCCCCGGGTTTACGCCATTCTCCTGCCTCAGCCTCCCGAGTAGCTGGGACTACAGGCGCCCGCCGCATCGCCCGGCTAGTTTTTTGTATTTTTTAGTAGAGACGGGGTTTCACCGTGTTAGCCAGGATGGTCTCGATCTCCTGACCTCGTGATCCGCCCGTCTCGGCCTCCCAAAGTGCTGGGATTACAGGCTTGAGCCACCGCGCCCGGCCAATAATTTTTTTTTACTATGGTGAAATATACATAAAACTTTGTGCCATATGAGCTATTTTAAAGTATACAATTCAGTGGCATTAATTATATTAACTGTATCATACAACCATCAATACTATTCGCTTCCAAAACTTTTTCATCACCCCAAAGAAGAATTCTGTAAGCATTAAGCAATAGCTTCCCCTTCTGCCTTACCCCTAAGTCCCTAGTAACCTTTAATCTGCTTTCTGTCTCTATGAATTTGCCTATTCTACATATTTCATGTAAGTGGAACCATACAGTATTTGTCCTTTTGTGTCTAACTTATTTCACTTAGGATAAAATTTTCAAGGTTCATCCATGTAGTAGCATGTACCAAAACTGGCTGAATCATTGTATGAGTATATATGTAAAAATGCCAAATTTTATCTCTCTATTTATCTGTTGATGGATACTTGGAGTGTTATCTTTTGACTTGTGAAAAATTCTGCTATAAACACTAGCACACAAATATCTTTTGATTCCTTGCTTTCAATGCTTTTAGGCATATACCCTGGAGTGAAACTGCTGAGTCATACGGTAATTCTATGTTTAGCTTTTTGACAAACTGCCAAACTGTACTCCACAGCAGCTGCACCATTTTACATTCCCAGCAACAGTGCACAAAGTTTCCAATTTCGTTTTCTTTTTTTCAAATGCTCTCTCAGCAGAATCACTCGATTTCTTCTCATCCTTGCCAACACTTCTTTTCTTTTTTTTTTTTTAATTGTACCCATCTTGATAGGAATAAAGTGGTGGCTCATTATGTTTGATTTGCATTTCCCTAATGCCAAATGACACTGAGTATCTTTTTATGTGCTTACTGGTCTTTTATGTATCTTCCTTGGGAAAATGTCTATTCAAGTCCTTTGCCCATTTTTATTTTTTATTTTTTATTTTATGAGACAGAGTCTCACTCTGTCACCCAGACTGGAGAGCAGTGGCATGATCAAGCTCACTACAGTCATGATCTCTTGTGCTTAAGTGATCCTCCCACCTCAGCCTCCTAAGTAGCTGAGACTAGAGGCTCGTGCCACCACAGCTGGTTGATTTTTAAAAAAATTATTTTAATAGAGACGAGGTCTTGCTATTTTGCTTAGGCAGGTCTCAAACTCCTGAGCTCAAGAAATCCTTCTGCCTCAGCCTCCCAAAATGTTGGGATTACAGATGTGAGCCACCATGCCCAGCCTACTCTTTATTTTAATTAATTAATTAATAATTACAGGTGGTAGGCACCTGTAATCCCAGCTACTTGGGAGGCTGAGGCAGGAGAATCGCTTGAACCTGGGAGGCGGAAGTTGCAGTGAGCCGATATCATGCTACTGCACTCCAGCCTGGGCAAAAGAGTAAGACTCTGTCTCATAAAATAAAGCAAATACATGTAAATGAAAATAAAAATAAAAATTAATTCATTAATTAGTTTTTTAACAGAGTTTCACTCTTGTTATATTTTTTAGTAGAGACAGAGTTTTACCATGTTGGCCAGACTGGTCTCGAACTCGTGACCTCAGATGATCTGTCTGCCTTGAACTCCCAAACTGTTGGGATTACAGGTGTAAGCCACGGGGCCCAGCCTCATTTTTAAATTGTGTTGTTTGCAGTTGTAGTTCTTGATATATTCTGGATACTAGAACCCTAATTAACACATGATTTGCAAATATTTTCTCCCATTCCATAGATTGTCTTTTTATTTTCTTGATGTTTTTTGATGTACAAAAGTTTTTTATTTTGATTAAGTCCAACAAATCTATAGTTTTACTTCTTCCTTTCCAATACCGATGCTTTTTATTTTTCTTGTCAAATTTCTTCTGCTAAAGCTTCCAGTACAACGTTGAAAACCACTAGTGAAAGCAGGCATCTATGTCTTGTTCCTGATCCTATGGGGGAATCTTCTAGTCTTTCACTATAGAGTATGATGTTAATTGTGAGTTTTTCATAAATACTCTTTATCATATTGAGGAAGTTCCTTTCTATTCCTAGCTTTGTGAATTTTTTTTTTAAATGATGAAAAGGTGTTAGATTTTGCTAAATGACTTTTCTGTGTCAACTGAGATAAACGTTTTTTTTTTTTTTCCCTTCACCTTATTAACATGGTGTATCACACTGATGTTCTTATGTTGAACCACCCTTGCATTCCTGGGATAAATCTCACTTGGTCATAGTGTAAAATCCTTTTAATATTCTATTAGATTTGCTAGTATTTTGTTGATGATTTTTTCATCTATATTCATAAGAGATACTTGTCTGAAATTGTCTCTTTTGTGATGTCATTTTTGGTCTTTGGTATCAGGTAACGTTAGCCTTTTAAAATTAGTTAGGGACTGGGTGCAGTGGCTCACGCCCATAATCCTAGCACTTTGGGAGGCCAAGGTGGGCGGGTCACCTGAGGTCAGGAGTTTGAGACCAGCCTGGTCAACATGGCAAAACCCCATCTCTACTAAAAATATAAAAATTAGCCAGGTGTGGTGGTGGGCACCTGTAATCCCAGCTACTTGGGAGGCTGAGGCAGGAGAATCGCTTGAACCTGGGAGGCAGGAGTTGCAGTGAGCCGAGATTGTGCCACTGCACTCCAGCCTGGGCAAAAGAGTAAGACTCTGTCTCATAAAATAAAGCAAATATATGTAAATGAAAATAAAAATAAAAATAAAAACAAAACAAAATGAGTTAGGAAGTGTTGCTTCCTCTGCAATTTCCTGGAAGAGTTTGAGAAGAACTAGTGCTAATTCTTTAAATGTTTGATAGAATTCACTAGTGAAGTCTTCGGTCCTGGACTTTGTTGGAAGGTTTTTGATTATGGATTTAATTTCTTTACTTGTTATAGGTCTCGTAGGATTTTCTATTTCTTCTTAGAGCATTTAGGTAATTTGTCCATTTCCAAAAAATTTGTCCATTTTATTTATGTTATCTAATTTGCTGGTGTTCAACTGTTCATAGGATTCTCCTTAAATCCTTTTTATTTGTGGAAGGTTGGTAGTAATGTTCCAAGTCCCATTTCTGATTTTAGTTATTTGAGTCTTCCTTTTCTCTTTGTTAGTCTGGTATGGTTTTAATTTCAAGTCAGGGAGGACATCAGTGTGAGAGTGTTTCTTCTGCTAGAGAATGTGGAATCTGCATGTGATACCTCAAACAATGGCAGCAATCTTACAAGCACTGGAGAGCTAGCCAAAGAAATGACTGGTACACAAAGAATTAGCAGACAGATTGAAAGAACCTAGTTCCCTAATAACTTCTATATATTCATAATTACCCTACCCTGGAGGCACTCAACATTGTACTGATTATCTTTTTATCTTTTTTGTATTTTTAAGGTGCACTGCTTATGTAGGTGGCTCCTATCTTATTTGCTACACATAGGTTTATGACCCTTTTGTGAATTATACATTCTATTATCAATATCCCTTCTGTATCAACTAATGACTTTTATCCTGAATTCTTCCTTATTGTTAGTATTATTGTTTTGGGGTGTTTTCTTTTTATGATATAGCACTAGCTTTTATTTTTTAACCCTCTTGGTAACCACCATCTTTAGGTAGGATAATTGAACCCATTCACATGTATTGTGATGATAATTGTATTTGGTCTAACCTTTTCATCTTATTTTTCATTTATCATAATCAGTTATGTCCTCTGTTCTCTTTGCTTATATCTAGCTTGGTAAAGTTTCAAATCATTCTCACCCATATTCGCACCATCCTAGTTTGGGAGTTCTATCACACTTTTCTATTAACCAAGGCATTAAATATCCATCTCTAGCACTGATAATGTTTAAACATTAAAAAATGATGCCCTTTCCTACTCTACCCACTAAGATGAGAACTTTGTAACACTTTAACTCCTCCATTCTCCCAAATGTGTATTTTAAAAATAGGCTATATGTCTACTTAAAAACCTGAATGTACGATGAACTTCCATTTTCCATCTAAAAATATTTTTGCCAACTCATACATATCAAGTTTTGGGGATATATGTGATAACATTAAAACACTTATAATTTTTATTTAAGGCCAAGTGTGGTGGTAATGCCTGTAAGCTCAGTGCTTCGGGAGGCCAAGGCAGAAGGATCACTTGAGCTCAGGAGTTTGAGACCAGCCTGAGCAACATACTGAGGTCCCTTTTCTATTAAAAACAAAAAGAATAAAAATTTGTAACATTTAAATCTTTCCTTATACCTACATATTTAAAATCTAAATTAAATTTTCAAAAATCACTTTTCCTCCTCACAATTTACAAAACTTTATCCAAATTATTCACATGTACCTTAAACATTTAGCTTCATCATCACCATAGTTATTTCTGGAGTCATCTGACAGTTTTTATTTTATCTGCTAAATAAATCCTTCTTTGGAATGACAGCTTTTTAGAGTAAAACATTTTCATTTGTTTGAAAACCAGTACTTCTGAATCTCTGTATGATGTCACCAGAAATTTAATCCAAAGCTACCAGTAGCCATTTGCAAAGCATTAGGACTGCTGGGCTTTTCAATTTCTCCTATGGCAAGTAGACATCCATGATCTCCACAACTGAACTACTCCATCACTTTTCAAAGTAATCTTTAAAAAGCCAGTTAATAAAATTATCCAACTCTTACAACTATAAGGTCATGACCTCCAGAATATTCTAAATATGCTAAATTTCATTACTTTTTTTTTTTTTTTTGAGACAAAGTTTTGCTCTCGTCACCCAGGCTGGAGTGTAATGGTGCAATCTCAGCTCACTGCAACCTCCACCTCCCAGGTTCAAGCAATTCTCCTTCCTCAGCCTCCCGAAGTAGCTGGGATCACAGGCGCCCACCACCACGCCCAGCTAATTTTTTTGTATTTTTAGTAGAGACAGGGTTTCACCATGTTGGCCAGGTTGGTCTAGAACTCCTGACCTTAGGTGATCCACCACCCCAGCCTATCAAAGTGCTGGGATTACAGGCATTGAGCCACCACACCCAGCCTCATTACTTCTTTAGAAAGAAAATTTCGCTAGGTGGTCTCTATAAAGCTTCCTGACATTAGCACTAACTGAAGTTTCAGGTTAACATTTCTTTCCTAAGTACTACTTTCTTGTTCAAAATACAGGTTGAGTATCCTTATTTGAAATGTTTGGGACCAATCATGTTTCAGATTTCAAATTTCTGGATTAGGGACACTAAACCTGTAATAGGTTTGACATGGTAAATTTTTGTCTTTTGTTATTTCTAAAATTTCCTTTTCATCTCTGGTTTGAAAAGCATCCTTATTAGGCCTATTACAAATTCTCAATTTGTTCTTCATTCTCTTCCTACTCCATCTATATGTGAGATATATATTACAATATTCATTACCTACCACTCTTTTTATATCATCTTCCCCTACCTTGGGATTTGTTATTATAAGAACTTAAATAAAAGTTTAAAAATTTTATTTTAAAATAAAATAGAAGCCAGGTGCAGTGCCTGACACCTGTAATCCCAGCACTTTGGGGGGCCAGAGCGGGTGGATCACGAGCTCGGGAGATCAAGACGATCCAGGCTAACATGGTGAAACCCCGTCTCTACTAAAAACACAAAAAAATTAGCTGGGCGTGGTGGTGGGTGCCTGTAGTCTCAGCTACTCAGGAGGCTGAGGTAGGAGAATGGCGTGAACCCAGGAGGCGGAGCTTGCAGTGAGCCGAGATCACGCCATCGCATAGAACTCCAGCCTGGGTGACAAAGCAAGACTCCGTCTCAAAAAATAAAAAAATTTAAAAAAAATTAAAAGACTCAGTCATAACATAACATAACATAACATGTCTCATTATATTGCCCAGGCAGGTCTCAAACTCCTGGGCTCAAACGATCCTCTTGCCTTGGCCTCCCAAAGTGCTGGGATTACAGGCGTAAGGTACTATGCCTGGCTGGAACTTATATTTGGTTAGAGAAGTTCCTCGATTATTTCCCTCAGATAAGGTAAATGGAAACATACTGGGTCTTCATTTATTTGAAAATTATTTTTTTTGCCCTTTGAACTGGTGAGGTACAGTATTTTCTCTCGGTAACTAAGATACTGCTGCTTTCTTCTAGCTTCTAATTTCTATTTATCTTTGGCTTTCAGGAAATGCAACTGCCCAAGGTTCTCTTTCAATCCACATTCAACCCCCCCTTTTTTTTTTGAGACAGAGTCTTGCTCTGTCGCCTAGGCTGGAGTGTAGTGGCGCGATCTTGGTTCACTGCAAGCTCCACCCTCCCGGGTTCACGCCATTCTCCTGCCTCAGCCTCCTGGGTAGCTGGGAATACAGGTGCCCACCACCACGCCCAGCTAATGTTTTGTACTTTTTAGTAGAGACAGGGTTTCACCATGTTAGCCAGGATGGTCTCGATCTCCTGACCTCGTGATCCACCCGCCTCGGCCTCCCAAAGTGCTGGGATTACAGGCGTGAGCCACCATGCCCGGCCACATTCAACTCTTTACAAACATATGCATGCACACACACATACACCTACATACACTCCCCAACCCCACCCCACTGTCGAGTAGTTCAAGAAGTTCTTTTTATTTAAAAAAAAAAAAAAAAAACCACTAAAGGAATACATGTCAATTGTTTAAAAACATAATAAACAGTAGAAAAGGATTTAAAATAAAAAGTAAGTTTGTTCTGCCCAACTCTCACAAGCCCAAAGGCAATCTCTGTTCCCTTATCTGGAGGTTCTAGAAAATTCTTGACCTTAAACAAACCATGCTCACATGGACTGATTAGCTACAAAGAAAAAATTGAAAAGCGGGTTGCAGGTGTGATTTTAAGTTTGTCATCCCCCAAAAACAAACCAATTCAGCAACTGTGGTTATTTCTGAGCAGCAGGGTTATAGACAACAATTTTCTTCCTCATAGCTTTCTGGATATGTTTGGCTACAGACACGTATAAGCAAGAAAAACAAAGCCATTAAATAGAAAATGAATAAATGGAACTTGGCAGAGTCTCCAAAGAATACAAAAGGACTGAAAAATGGTGCCAGTTTTAACTACTTTCTATCAAGAAAGGCTAGGAAGGTTCTCTGACCTTTGTTGTATAATGTTTTGCCACTAGCCCCATATTAGAAATTGGTTTTGTGACATTAAATTGAAAAACATACTTTTATTCTTCCCTCAGGCTCAAAGCCCCTGGGATTGGCCAAAGGATTTGATTCATATCTGTTCTGCAAAACACTTCTTTTCCAATTCAACTAAATACATGGTCAATTAATACCTCAAATTTCTCTCTGCCTTAAAAAAAGACTAAGCCATAAAATTTTAATCATCTTTTCAAATGATACTAAGTCGATGAAAAAAAGTACCTATTATAAAAAAATTATATTAAATACACTTGTAATGACCAAGAATTTGGCAAGGTTAGTTGAATAGAGGCAAATTTTATTTTGAAATTTCAAATTCATAAAGACTAATGTCTTGGTATACAGGCAGTGAGTTGGCATTATAAATGGCTTTGTTCCTTGGTCCAGACAATATTCTAGTTTCACATGTGCTTGCTAAAAAGACAGCTAGTTCTGAATTGTTAATTAACTATTGTTTTTATTTATTTTAAATATTTGTTATAGAAATGGGATCTTGCTGGTCTCCAATTCCTAAGTTCAAGCAATCCTCAAATCTTGGCCTCCCAAAGTGCTGGGATTACAGGCGTGAGCCACTGCACCCAGACAGTTATCTACCCAATATTCCTCATGTTTTCTTCCTTAATGTAGACCCATGAGTTAATTCATGCACAATTGAAAATGTTTTGCTCCTCAGACTATATTACACAGATTAGAAGTTGTGTAGAATGTATCCCAGTTTCCAGTTTAAAAGAAAGGTAATCTAAGAGATAGAGTTAGACTTCTGGGAAAGCAATTTTTTTTCTGATTTAAAAAAGAAGAGTCAGCTGTCATGCACTTTTTGCCCTCCCTTCTTCTCACTGCCTATTAACACTTGCAACCATAATGATGTGAGCTACTTGCTAAAGATGACATACTAGGAAGGAGAGAAGGAAACTGACTTGTCTTGTGAAAAAACTAAACTTTTTGATAAGGCTAAAGTCAAATTTATACAAGAATTTTAAAATCAGAAGAAACACAGGTATTTGGGTGAAATAAATCTGAATATGTGAATAAAAAAATAAAGCACATACAAAAAAGAAAGTGCTTTATCTTTTGGTCAAAATTGCTACAGTGAATAATCTATGATAAAATCATACAAAATCCCCTTTCTGTTCCAAATTAACCAGTTTATGTACAGAAATATATAACTAACCCCTCAAATCCCATATGGGATAGTCTAGTCTCCTATTCCTAAAAATATAAAATAGGCAGAAGAGGGGGAAAAAATGAGTGATTATTTTTATGAGTACTATAAATTATAGGGCTAAATACTAATTCTTTTACAGTTTCTGCACACACAGATTCCTATAATTTATCATACACTTCTAAAGTATATGTGGGAAATTATCACCTTCTAAAATATTATTTATAATTAAGTTTCCATATTACAAAATTAACTTCAGGATTTGAATGTCTGTCTGACATAGATAAGCCTTGTATAAAAAAGGGCAATGACAGCCTCAAAAGACTGAACTGGCCAAAAAAAAAGAAAGAGAGAGAGTTTTACTCAATTTTAGCTTAAATCAACAATAATCTAGCTTGGGTGTGGTGACTCATGCCTGTAATCCCAGCACTTTGGGAGGCCCAGGCAAGAGGATTGCTTGAGCCCAGGAGTTGGAGACCGGACTGGGCAACACAGCGAAACACCATTTCTAATAAAAATAAATAAAATAAAAAATGTATTTAAAAAACCCCCAAAACAAAAACACAATGGTTTTATAGGAGAATATTCTAGTTTTGAAGGGATACAGATTCAATTAACGCATCTAAAAAATACCTAGGAAATATGTACCTTAATTCCAGAAAAATAGAAGACTGTAAATTCAATAAATTGATTGGACTTAGTTAACTTAGGATAAAGAATTTCTGCTGTTTAATTTTTGACTTTAATTTTTAGTTTTATATAAAAAATTCTTTTTAAGAAATGCCAAATCAAATTGGGAGACAAAGAGAAAACCTGTATGAAAGTAAAGGTAGATGTAACATGTGCATAAAAAAAATAAGGACAATAAAGCAGAGTTACTTCTAGATTTGCTTGACTTTAAGGACATCTGTAAAAAGGTAATAAATGTATCCTCAAAGAAAAGTTACTCATAAGTAAAGCACTAATCTTGTTATGCACAATTATGGAAATGTAAACAAAGCACATGGTACAAAAGTAACACTCAAGAAAAAGTACATTTTTGGAGTTTCCTAGCATCCAGTATCTACCACAGTTCCTAGTACATAAGTATTCAATAAACACTTGTTGAATGAATAAACAAACAAGCTCTATGATAAAGCAAAAAGATACATAAGAAACACATTCTGGGCCGGGCACAGTAGCTCCTGCCTGTAATATCCCAGTACTTTGGGAGGCCAAGGCAGGTGGATCACCTGAGGTTAGGAGTTCGAGACCAGCCTGACCAATGTGGCAAAACCCCATCTCTACTAAAAATAAAAAAAATTAGCCAGGCATGGTGGTGCATGCCTGTAATCTCAGCTACTTGGGAGGCTGAGACAGGAGAATCACTTGAACCCAGGATGTGGAGGTTGCAGTGAGTCAAGATTGCACTACTGCAGTCCAGCCTAGGTAACAGAGCAAGACTCCATTTCAAAAATAAAAACAAAAAAAGAAACACATTCTGGTTCATAACACTCAAATCTAACCTAACTGTCTATAGCAGATTAACTATATTTTAGAGATGAGAGGATGCCAGACTAGTGAAACTATGACATATAAATATCATCTCAGAGATTTACTCAAATGTTGGCATATACTTATAAGAGCTAAAACTATAAAAACCACTAAATACCATTATAGCACATAATTACAGGATATGTTCCAACTTACCTCACACAACATTCTACTGCACGAAACCAATGAAGCATCTCATCGTGTAGAGTACACAACTGAAGGCAGGACAGAAAAACTTTCTCAGCATCACTATACCAGCCTGCATCTGAAAGAAAGCCACCTAAAAAAATAAGAAACACCAACTTTAGATAACTTAATAGCCTGAAAGCTAAAATGACATGCTGACAGTGAATATCACCTAAATTAAAAAAAAAAAAAACAACACATGATATTAAAAGTCTTGTGTTTAGCATAAAACACAGGTATGAATTGTGAGATTTTTATAAAAAGGTTTTGAACTAGGGGAAGGAGGATTAAGGCTAAGACCTTGAATAAGGAATCAAAAGTTTCAACCTTGTAAGAATACTCCATGGCCTAAGAGTTGTTATTTTCCAGCTAATGAGCTAACTAATTATTTTGCTATTTTCATCTTGGAGAGTACACATAACTTTAGCATCTCCCAATACACAATCTCAAAGATAAATCTGAATATACTTAATCTTAGTATAGCAGCACATAATGGAGGATACACAGATTATAAAAAGACCATGATGCTTAATTGATTATCTCATTTTTTTTTAAACAAGAAATTACTGTCCTGGATGTTTCCTCAACATATTATCTTTTTGAGGATTCTGACCCCTAAAAATGACTAACATTTAATACACTGTTACTACACCATGTAAAACACTTCTTTTTGTGGTAACTACTTCAACTCACTAACTTTCACAACACAACTTCAACTTAAATGCAGTAACTGCCCCAAAGTAACAGATGAAAATACTTGAGTCACAGGAAAACCAAAGCTTATAATCTAGTAAGTGAAAAGATTTGGATGCACACAATGTGACTCCAGAGGCTAAGTCTGTAGTCCCTATACTGCAATAGTTATTAAGGAATAATTTCTTAGTGCTATTCAGGATTAGTTACAATAACCAGAAAACACAAAGTAACATACCATCATGGTATATTCTAAAATACAATTTTTGGACATTAAAAAATATCTGAAATTATCTGAGACCTGCCTGGGCAACATGGCAAAACCCTGTCTCTACAAAAGAAACAAAAGTAAGCCAGATGTGGTGGCAAGTGCCTGTAGTCCCAGCTACTCAGGAGGCTGGGGTGGGAGAATGGCTTGAACCTGGGAGGCAGAGACTGCAGTGAGCGGAGATCGCACCACTGCCCTCCAGCCTGGGCAACAGAGTCAGACCTTGTCTCAAACAACAACAACAACAAAAACACTCTGAAATTAGAGTACGTCATAAAACGAATGGTATATTACAATAATTGGCTCCATTTTTTTTCTTGGCACACAAAAAATATGGTGTCTTAATAGTATTAATGTCTGAGTCAACAAAATATTATATTTTGCACAGACTCATGTTTTATATTTAATTAAAGCTACATGTAATTAAGCAATTTTTTAATTAGCTGGAGAGAACTGTGCTTTAGATCTTTCTAGGTTCCTCACCAAGTTGAGCAGAATAATGAGGTTATTATTCATATTCCTACTAAGTAATATTCTACTTATCATCCCAACATATTGTGTATTGTGCTGGTTATTAGAATATTGTCTCTCAGCTTCAAACCCACACTACTAGAGTCTGTTTGAGGATGCTGAACAAGGACTCTGCAAACCACATTTCTCTTTTGCTAGCTAGCTCCCTGTTTGGCTCAGCCCATAGGAGGCACTAGAGAAAAGGCCTGCAAGACTGGAAGAGCAAAGGACACTCTCCTTCCTGTATCTGTTAGTGAGGTTCCTGTTGACAAAAACACCCCAGGGTTTGCTTCTTTACTTTGGTGGTAGTAGTTCATTCCATTAAATAATAGTCAATACCATTTGCAGTTTTCCAATGCTTGCAAAACCAGTTTCACAGCACTCCATCAAACACCAGCAATAGACATCCAGGTTGCCCCTCCTAGAGGTCTAGATCCTAGACCCAAGGGCCCTCTTTTCAGACCTCTAAGGCACTAGTAACAGTCTAGCAGCATCCTAGCTCCATGGGGCAAACCCCTCCAACTATATAATTGAAAATTATAATTTTTAATAATTCCAATCTCTTTCCTTGGTTCCCCAAGCCATAGGTATGGCAGCCAATTCTCACAGCTGCTTTGTCCATAATAACCAACTGTTCCCTTTTTGCCTTTTTAGTTCTCTAATATCTGGTTAAAAATGATCTGTATTAGGCCAGATACAGTGGCTCATGCCTGTAATTCCAGCACTTTTGGAGGCCAAGGTGGAAGGAGCCCTTGAGGCCAAGAGTTCAAGACTACCCTGGGTAACACAGTGAGACCCTGTCTCCTAAATAAATACTATTTTTTTATCTTGATAATTGATTTTATAGCCTAGTGAAATGAACTATTCACATATAACATCTATTTCATCCACATGTTGTTGAGAAGGAAAACATTTATACAATGTACTTAATTTCATTTGGTTCTTAGTTTGAAATCCCTAAAAATTTAGGTTTATTCTAGAGCATAAAATCAAAACTTGTAATATTGACCCTAGAATTTACCTAAACTCAAGGAAAATACTACAAGAGAGCTGGGTTTCAGCTAAGTCAAATCCAGAACTAAATTTATTTTCTTTGTTCAAAACGAATGAGATCCTTATTTGTTTTCAAAAGGAGTTATGAAAAGAAGACAAGAGCACAATTGTGGCAGCTGTCACAGTTTCTTACAATGACCATTTGTGCTTGAAAATGAAGTGGACATTTGCTATAATTAGAAGAAGTATCAGTCCAGTAACCGCAGGATAGGTTACTATTTCTTTTTTTTAGAGACAGAGGTTTGCTCTTGTTGCCCAGGCTGGAGTGCAATGGTGTGATCAAGGCTCACCGCAACCTCCGCCTCCTGGGTTCAAGCGATTCTCCTGCCTCAGCCTCCTGAGTAGCTGAGATTACAGGCATGCGCTACCACGCCCGGCTAATTTTGTATTTTTAGTGGAGACAGGGTTTCTCCATGTTGGTCAGGCTGGTCTCAAACTCCTGACCTCAGATGATCCACCCGCCTCAGCCTCCCAAAGTCTAGGATTACAGGTATGAGCCACCATGCCTGGCCAGGTTACTATTTCGATTAAAAACTTAATTTTAAGAAAAGTGTTCCTTGACTATAAGCATCAAATTAAACACTTGTAAACAAGAAATAAATAAATTCAAACCATTTAAAAACATATGCCTGTTAAAAAATGTTTAGTTTTCCCTTTGAATAGCCTCATCACAATAAAGATGTGGCCTGTCAGAAAAGATCTTGGTCAGGGTGATAGTCCTACTTAATAATGCAGTCCTTTCTAAAAAACAATTTTTTAATTTTACTTTTTAGGATTAAAAAAAAGTTTTTTAATTATACTCTAAGTTCTATGGTATATGTGCACAACATGAAGGTTACATATGTATACATGTGCAATGTTGGTGTGCTGCACCCATTAACTCATCATTTATATTAGGCATTTCTCCTAACGCCATCCCTCCCCTATCCCCCTACCCCACAACAGGCCCTGGTGTGTGATATTCCCTGCCCTGTGTCCAAGTGTTCTCATTGTTCAATTCCCACCTATGAGTGAGAACACGCGGTGTTTGGTTTTCTGTCCTTGCAATAGTTTGCTCAGAATGATAGTTTCCAGCTGCATCCATGTCCCTACAAAGGACAGGTACTCATCCTTTTTTATGGCTGCATAGTATTCCATGGTGTATATGTGCCACATTTTCTTAATCCAGTCTATCACTGATGGACATCTGGGTTGGTTCCATGTACTTGCTATCATGAATAGTGCCACAATAAACATACGTGTGCATGTGTCTTTATAGCAGCATGATTTATAATCCTTTGGGTATATACCCAGTAATGGGATTGCTGGGTCAAATGCTATTTCTAGTTCTAGATCCTTGAGGAATCGCCACACTGTCTTCCACAACGGTTGAACCAGTTTACACTCCCACCAACAGTGTAAAAACGTTCCTATTTCTCCACATCCTCTTCAGCATCTGTTGTTTCCTGACATTTTAATGATCGCCATTCTAACTGGTGTGAGATGGTATCTCATTGTGGTTTTGATTTGCATTTCTCTGATGACCAGTGATGATGAGCATTTGTCGTGTGTCTGTTGGCTGCATAAATGTCTTCTTTTGAGAAGTGTCTGTTCATATCCTTTGCCCACTTTTTGATGGGGTTGATTTTTTTCTTGTAAACTTGTTTAAGTTCTTTGTAGATTCTAGATATTAGCCCTTTGTCAGAGAGTAGATGGCAAAAATTTTCTCCCATTCTTTAGGTTGCCTGTTCACTTTGATGGTAGTTTATTTTGCTGTGCAGAAGCTCTTTAGTTTAATTAGATCCCATTTGTCAATTCTGGTTTCTGCTGCCATTACTTTTGGTGTTTTAGTCATGAAGTCCTTGCCCATGCCTATGTCCTGAATGGTAATGCCTAGGGTTTTTTATGGTTTTAGGTCTAACATTTAAGTCTTTAATCCATCTTGAATTAATTTTTGTATAAGGTGTAAGGGAGGGATCCAGTTTCAGCTTTCTACACATGGCTAGCCACTGTTCCCAGCACCATTTATTAAACAAGGAATCCTTTCCCCATTTCTTGTTTTTGTCAGGTTTGTAAAAGATCAGATGATTGTAGATGTGTGGTGTTATTTTTGAGGCCTCTATTCTGTTCCATCGGTATATATCTCTGTTTTGGTACCAGTACAATGCTGTTTTGGTTACCGCAGCCTTGTAGTATAAAGTCAGGTAGCACGATGCCTCTAGCTTTCTTCTTTTTGTTTAGGATTGTCTTGGCAATGCGGGCTCTTTTTTGATTCCACATGAACTTTAGTTTCTTCCAATTCTGTGAAGAAAGTCATTGGTAGCTTGGTGGGGATGGCACTGAATCTATAAACTACCTTGGGCACTATGGCCATTTTCACAATATTGATTCTTCCTATCCATGAGCGTGGAATGTTCTTCCGTTTGTTTGTGTTCTCTTTTATTTCCTCGAGCAGTAGTTTGTAGTTTTTCTTGAAGAGGTCCTTCACATCCCTTGTAATGGAGTCCTAGGTATTTTATTCTCTTTGTAGCAATTGTGAATGGGAGTTTACTCATTATTTGGCTCCCTGTTTGTCTGTTATTGGTGTACAGGAATGCTTGTGATTTTTGTACATTGATTTTGTATCCTGAGACTTTGTAAACAAAGTTGCTTATCAGCTTAAGGAGATTTTGGGCTGAGATGATGGGGTTTTCTAAATATACAATCATGTTATCTGCAAACAGGGACAACTTGACTTCCTCTTTTCCTATTTGAATACCCTTTCTTTCTTTCTCTTGCCTGATTGCCCTGGTCAGAACTTCCAACAGCATGTTGAATAGGAGTGATGAGAGACGGCATCCCTGTCTTGTGCCAGTTTTCAAAGGGAATGCTTCCAGTTTGGGCCCATTCAGTATGAATGGCTGTGGGTCTTATTATTTTGAGATGTGTTCCATCAATACCTAGTTTATTGAGAGTTTTTAGCATGAGGCACTGTTAAAATTTGTTGAGGGCCTTTTCTGCATCTATTGAGATAATCATGTGGTTTTTGTCTTTGGTACTGTTTATGTGATGGACTATGTTTACTGATTTGCATATGGTGAACCAGCCTTGCATCCCAGGGATGAAGCCAACTTGATCTTGGTGGATAAGCTTTTGGACGTGCTGCTGGATTCGGTTTGCCGGTATTTTATTGAGGATTTTCACATCGATGTGCATCAGGGATATTAGTCTAAAATTCTCTTTTTTTGTTGTGTCTCTCCCAGGCTTTGGTATCAGGATGATGCTGGCCTCATAAAATGAGTTAGAGAGGGTTCTCTCTTTTTCTATTGACTGGATAAGTTTCAGAAGGAATGGTACCAGCTCCTCTTTGGACCTCTGGTAGAATTCGGCTGTGAATCTGTCTGGTCCTGGACTCTCTTTGGTTGGTAGGCTACTAATTATTGTCTCAATTTCAGAGCCTGTTATTGGTCTATTCAGAGATTCAACTTCTTCCTGGTTTAGTCTTGGGAGGCTGTATATGTCCAGGCACTTATCCATTTCTTCCAGATTTTCTAGTTTATTTGCTTAGAGGTGTTTACAGTATTCTCTGATGGTAGTTTGCATTTCTGTGGGATCGGTGGTGATATCCCCTTTATCATTTTTTATTGTGTCTATTTGATCCTTCTCTTTCTTCATTAGTCTTGTTAGTGGTCTATCAATTTTGTTGATCTTTTCAAAAAGCCAGATCCTGGATTCATTGATTTTTTGAAGGGTTTGTGTGTGTGTGTATCTCCTTCAGTTCTGATCTGATCTTAGTTATTTCTTGCCTTCTGCTAGCTTTTGAATTTGTTTGCTCTTGCTTCTCTAGTTCTTTTAATTATGATGGTAGGCTGTTGATTTGAGTTCTTTCCTGCTTTCTTTTGTGGGCATTTAGTGCTATAAATTTCCCTCTACACACTGCTTTAAATGTGTCCCAGAGATTCTGGTATGTTGTGTGTTTATTCTCATTGGTTTCAAAGAACATCTTTATTTCTGCCTTCATTGCGTTATTTGCCCAGTAGTCATTCAGGAGCAGGTTGTTCAGTTTCCAAGTAGTTGTGCGGTTTTGAGTGAGTTTCCTAATCCTGAGTTCTAATTTGACTGCACTGTGGTCTGACAGTTTGTTGTGATTTCTGTTCTTTTACATTTGGTGAGGAGTGCTTTACTTCCAACTATGTGGTCAATTTTGGAATAAGTACAATGTGGTGCTGAGAAGAATATATTCTGTTGATTTGGGGTGGAGAGTTCTGTAGATGTCTATTAGATCTGCTTGGTGCAGAGCTGAGTTCAAGTCCTGGATATCCTTGCTAACCTTCTGTCTCGTTGATCTAATATTGGCAGTGGGGTATTAAAGTCTCCCATTATTATTGTGTGGGAGTCCAAGTCTCTTTGTAGATCTCTAAGGACTTGCTTTGTGACTCTGGTGCTCCTGTATTGGATGCATATATATTAGGTTAGTTCGGTCTAGCTTGTTGAATTGATCCCTTTACCATTATGTAATGGCCTTGTCTCTTTTGATCTTTGTTGGTTTAAAGTCTGTTTTATCAGGATTTCAACGCCTGCTTTTATTTATTTATTTTTGCTTTCCATTTGCTTGGTAGATCTTTCTCCATCCCTTTATTTTGAGCCTATGTGTGGCTCCGCACCTGAGATGGGTCTCCTGAATACAGCACACTGATGGGTCTTGACTCTATCCAATTTGCCAGTCTGTGTCTTTTAACTGGGGCATTTAGCCCATTTACATTTAAGGTTAATATTGTTATGTGTGAATTTGATCCTGTCATTATGATGTTAGCTGGTTATTCTGCCCATTAGTTGATGCAGTTTCTTCTTAGCATCGATGGTCTTTACGATTTGGCATGTTTTTGCAGGGGCTGGTACCAGTTGTTCCTTTCCATGCTTAGGGCTTCCTTCAGGAGCTCTTGTAAGGCAGGCCTGGTGGTGACAAAATCTCTCAGCATTTGCTTGTCTGTAAAGAATGTTATTTCTCCTTTACTTACAAAGCTTAGTTTGATTGGATATGAAATTCTGGGTTGAAAATTCTTTTAAGAATGTTGAATATTGACCCCCACTCTCTTCTGGATTGCAGAGTTTCGGCCAAGAGATACATGGTTAGGTTGATGGGCTTCCCTTTGTGGGTAACCTGACCTTTCTCTCTGGCTGCCCTTAACATTTTTTCCTTCATTTCAACCTTGGTGAATCTGACAATTACGTGTCTTGGCGTTGCTCTTCTCAAGGAATATCTTTGTGGTGTTCTCTGTATTTCCTGAATTTGAATGTTGGCCTGCCTTGCTATGTTGGGAAAGTTTTCCTGGATAATATCCTGAAGAATGTTTTCCAGCTTAGTTCCATTCTCCCCGTCACTTTCAGGTACACCAATCAAACGTAAATTTGGTCTTTTCACATAGTCCCATATTTCTTGGAGACTTTGTTGTTTCTTTTCACTCTTTTTTTCTCTATACTTCTCTTCTTAGTTCATTAATTTGATCTTCAATCACTAATACCCTTTCTTGCACTTGATCGAATTGGCTACTGAATGTGTCACGCAGTTCTCATGCCATGGTTTTCAGCTCCATCAGGTCATTTAAGGTCTTCTCTACACTGTTTATTCTAGTAAGCCATTCTAATCTTTTTTCAAAGTTTTTAGCTTTCTTGCGACAGGTCTGAACATCCTCCTTTAGCTTAGAGAAGTCTGTTATTACCGACCTTCTGAAGCCTACCTCTCTCAACTCGTCAAAGTCATTCTCTGTCTGGCTTTGTTCCGTTGCTGGCGAGGAGCTGCGATCATTTGGAAGAGAAGAGGCGTTCTCGTTTTTAGAATTTTCAGCTTTTCTGCTCTGGTTTCTCCCCATCTTTGTGGTTTTATCTACCTTTGGTCTTTGATGATGGTGACCTACAGATGGGGTTTTGATGTGGATGTCCTTTTTGTTTATGTTGATGCTATTCCTTTCTGTTTGTTAGTTTTCCTTCTAATAGTCAGGTCCCTCAGCTGCAGGTCTGTTGGGAGTTTACTGGAGGTCCACTCCACACCCTGTTTGCCTGGGTTATCACCAGTGGAGGCTGCAGAATAGCAAATATTGCTACCTCATCCTTCCTTTGGAAGCTTCGTCTCAGAGGGTTACCTGGCTATATGAGGTGTCAGTCAGCCCCTACTGGTAGGTGTCTCCCAGTTAGGCTACATGGGAGTCAGGGAACCACTTGAGAAGGCAGTCTGTCTGTTCTCAGAGCTGAAACTACATGCTGGGAGAACCACTGCTCTCTTCAGAGCTGTCGGACAGGGATGTTTAAGTCTGCAGAAGTTTCTGCTGCCTTTTGTTCAGCTATGCCCTGCCCCCAGAGGTCAACAAATATTATTTGTATTAAATTCTATCTCTAAAACATGGATGGATTTTGGAAGTATTCTGATAAATAAAACAAGCCAGTCACAAAGACCATGTATTTCAAGAGTCCACTTGTATACAATGTCCAGAAAAGGCAAATCTATAGAGACAGAAAGTGGATGATGTTTGCTTCATGTGGGAGAGAAATGGGAGGGACTGCTAATGGGTACTGTTTTCTTTTTGGGGTGGTAACAATGTTCTAAAACTTACTGTGATGTCTGTACAACTCTTCTGGTATGATTTTTTTCTCTCTCTGGGTAACTTTAGGATTAAGACTGATAACTATGAGTTTGCCAGGACTTGGTTCTCTCTCCAAGGTATCTATGTGGGTCATTACAGTGGCCAGATTGGCATAAGTAGATGTGGAGATGACAGAGGACCTCAATGAACACTAGTCTTCCTTTCATCTTCTTTGATACTAAATTTCTCCCACACACACATTTTTACATGATCGTACAGAACTATCCTTAACATTAGTCAAGACCACAAGTTTTTAGAGACTTTCTTTGGACAATTCTTTATTGCTACTGACATTCCATAAGACTATTTAAAAAAGAAATGCTGGCCAGGCACGGTGGCTCATGCCTGTAATCCCAGCACTTTGGGAGACTGAGGCGGGTGGATCAGGAAGTCAGGAGTTCTAGACCAGCCTGCCTAACATAGTGAAATCCCATCACTACTAAAAATACAAAAAATTAGCTGGGCATGTGGTGGGTGCCTGTAATCCCAGCTACTCAGGAGGCTGAGACAGGAGAATGGCTTGAACCTGGGAGGTAGAGGCTGCAGTGAGCTGAGATCGCACTACTGCACTCCAGCCCGGGTGACAGTGCGAGATCACATTTTAAAATAATAATAATAAGAATAACAAGAATAATGCTGAGGGTCCTTTTCAAAAAATATATGTTCTAAAGTCCCTTCAGCAACCTATCTTTGAGTACTACAAATAATTATTCTAAGATTAAACAGGCCAGGCATGGTGCCTCATGCCTGTAATCCCAGCACTTTGGGAGACTGAGGCGGACAGATCACCTTAGGTCAGGAATTCGAGACCAGCCTGGCCAACACGATGAAACCCTGGCTCTACTAAAAACACAAAAATCAGCTGGGTGTGGTGGCATATGCCTGTAGTCCCAGCCACCTGCGAGGCTGAGGTAGCAGAATCACTTGAACCCAGGAGGTGGAGGTTGCAGTGAGCTGAGATTGTGCCACTGCACTCCAGTCTGGGCGTCAGAGTGACACCCTGTCCCCCACCCCAAAAAAAAAGGAAAAGATTAAAGATGACTATTAAAATATGCTGGGAAGGATGTACATGCACATGTGTGTATGCTTTAAGACAGAAAACACATAAACGGCACATGCACACAGTAATGAGAGAAGTTAAAAACAAAAGTAGGGTTGGGTGCAGTGGCTCACATCTGTAATCCCAGCACTTTTGGTGGCAGAGGTGGGTGGACCACTTGAGGTCAGGAGTTTGAGACCAGCCTGGCCAACACAGTGAAACCCCGTCTCTACTAAAAACACAAAAATTAGTTGGGTGTGGTGGTGGTGCATGCCTGTAATCCCAGCTACTTGGGAGGCTGAGGAAGGAGAATCGCTTGAACACAGGAGGTGGAGGTTGCACTGAGCAAAAATCACGCCACTGCACTCCAGCCTGGGTGACAGAGCGAGACTCCATCTCAGAAAACCACCACCAAAAAACCCAAAACTAAAGTAGTTTGTGGCGATCAAACAGTACTATAGCTTGATAGTGATGGCAGTTGTATGACGCTACATGGAATCCACTGCACAGACATATACACACACAAATGAGTGCATGTAAAAACTGGTGAAAACTAAGTAAGGTCAGCAGACTAGTTGATGGCAAAACACCATTTTTCAATTTCTTGGTTTTGATATTGCCCTACAGTTATATGATACGTGACCACTGGGGGAAGCTGGAGGAGTGGTTCAAAGAACTCTGGGTACTCTTTTGCAACTTCCTATGAATCTACAGTCACTTCAAAAAAAATTTGTTTAATAGAGAAAAAAGAGCCAAGTGCAGTGGCTCATGTCTATAATTCCAGTAGTTTTGGAGGAATGCTTGAGCCCAGGAATTCAAGAACAGCCTGGGCAACACAGCAAGATCTAGTCTCAACAAAAATAAAAGTTAGCTGGATAAGGTGACACATGCCTGTTGTCTTAGCTACTCAGGACACTGAAGCAGAAAGACTGCTCGAGTCCAAGTCTGAAGTTACACTGAGCTATGACTGTTGATATGGTTTGCCTCTGTGTCCCCACCCAAACCTCCTCTTGAATTGTAGCTCCCATAATTCCCACGTGTTGTGGGAGAGACTCGGTGGGAGACAATTGAATCATGGGGGTGGTCTCCCCAATACTGTTCTTGTGGTAGTGAATAAGTCTCACGAGATCTGATGGTTTTATAAGGGGTTTCCCCTTTCATTTGGCTCATTCTGATTTGCCTGCCACCATGTAAGATATGCCTTTTACCTTCCACCATGATTGTGAGGCCTCCCTAGCCACGTGAGTCCATTAAACCTCCTTTTCCTTTAAAAATTATCCAGTCTCAGGTATGTCTTTATCAGCAGCATGAAAATGAACTAATAAAGTAAATTAGCACCAGCAGAGTGGGGAGCTGCTATAAAGATACCTGAAAATGTGGAAGCGACTTTGGAACTGGGTAACAGGTAAAGCTTGGAACAGTTTGGAGGGCTCAGAATAAGACAGAAAAATGTGGGAAAAGTTTGGAACTTCCCAGAGACTTGTTGAATGGCTTTGATCAAAATGCTGATAATGATATGGACAGTGAAATACAGGCTGAGGTGGTCTCAGATGGAGATGAGGAACTTGTTGGGAACTGAAGTAAATGTGACTCTTACTATGTTTTAGCCAAGAGAATGGTGACATTTTGTCCCTGCCTCAGAGATGTGTGGAACTTTGAACTTGATGGAGATGATTTAGGGTACCTGGCAGAAGAAAATTCTAAGCAGCAAAGCATTTAAGAGGTGACTTGAGTGCTGTTAAAAGCATTGTTTTATTTATTTTTATTTTCTATTTTTATTTTTTGAGATGAAGTCTTGCTTTGTCACGCAGGCTGGAGTGCAGTGGGGTGATCTCAGCAGTGCAGTGGGGCAATCTCAGCTCACTGCAGCCTCTGCCTTTCAGGTTCAAGTGATTCTCCTGCCTCAGGCTCTCAAGTAGCTGGGATTACAGGCGCCCACCACCAGGCCTGGCTAGTTTTTGTAGTTTTAGTAGAGATGGGGTTTCACCATGTTGGCCAGGCTGGTCTCAAACTCCTGATATCAAGCAATCCACCTGCCTTGGCCTCCCAAAGTGCTTGGATTAGAGGCATGAGCCACCGCACCCAGTCGGCATTCAGTTTTAAAAGAAAAAAAGAGCATCAAGGTTTGGAAAATTTGCAGCCTCAGGATGTGATAGAAAAGAAAAATCCATTTTGGGAGAATTGCAAGCCAGCTGCAGAAATTTGCATAAGTAATGAGGAGATGAATGTTAATCTCCAAGACAATGGAGAAAATGTCTCCAGGGCATTTCAGAGAACTTTGTCGCAGCCCCTCACATCACAGGCCCAGAGGTCTATGAGGAAAAAATGGTTTTGTGGGCCGAGCCCAGGGCCCCCCTGTTGTGTGCAGACTAGGGATTTCAACCCCTGTGTCCCAGCTGCTCTACCCATAGCTAAAAGGGACCAAGGTACAGCTCAGACAATAGCTTCAGCGGGGGCAAGTCCCAAGCCTTAGCAGCTCCCACGTGGTGTTGAGCCTGTGGGTGCCCAGAAATCAAGAACTGAGATTTGGGAACCTCTGCCTAGATTTCAGAAAGTATGAAAATGCCTGGATGTCCAGGCAGAAGTCTGCTGCAGGGTGGGGCCCTCACGAAAAACCTCTGCTAGGGCAGTGTGGAAGGGAAATATCGGGTTGAGGCCCTTACACAGAGTGCCCACTGGAGCACTGCCTAGTGGAGCTATGAGAAGAGGGCCACTGTGCTCCAGACTACAGAATGGTAGATACACCGAAAGCTTGCACTGTGTGCCTGAAGAAGCCACAGACACTCAATGCCAGTCTGTGAAAGCTGCTAGGAGGGAGGCTGTACCCTGCAAAGCCACAGGAGTGGAGCTGTCCAAGACCATGGGAACTCACCTCTTGCATCAGCATGACCTGGATGTGAGACATGGAATTAGAAAAGATCATTTTGGAGCTTTATGATTTGACTGCTCTGCTGGATTCCAGACTTGCATGGGGCCTTTAGCTCCTTCATTTTGGCCAATTTCTTCCATTTGGAATGGTTGTATTTATCCAATGCAAGTACCCTCACTGTATCTAGGAAGTAACTAACTTGCTTTTGATTTTACACATTCACAGGCAAAAGGGACTTGCCTTGTCTCAGATGAGACTTTGGACTGTGGACCTTTGAGTTAATGCTGAAATAAGACCTTGGAGGACTGCTGGGAAGGTATGATTGGTGTTGAAATGTGACGACATGAGATTTGGGAGGGGCCAGGGGCGGAATGATATGATTTGGCTATGTCCCCACCCAAATCTCACCCTGAATTATAGTTCCCATAATTCCCATGTGTTGTGGGAGGGACCTGGTGAAAGACAACTGAATCATGGGGCCAGTTCCCCTATAGTGTTTTCATGCTAGTGAACAAGTCTCATGAGAGTTGATGGTTTTATAAGGTGTTTCCCCTTTCTCTTGGCTCTCATTCTCTCTTGTCTGCCACCATGTAAGACATGCCTTTCACCTTCTGCCATGATTGTGAAGCATTTCCCAGTCATGTGGAACTACGAGTTCATTAAACCTCTTTTTGTTTCATAAATTACCCAGTCTCGGGTATGTTTTTAATGGCAGCATGAAAACAGACTAATACAATTGTGCCATTGCCCTCTAGCCTGGGTGACAGAGACCTTGTCTCAAAATAAAATAAAAAAACAAAATAAACAAAAAAAAGTAGCAAAAACTTTAATAAGAAATTGCCTGAAACACACTTATCTATACAGATTTGTGAAAACCATATAAAATATTATACATACATTAAACAATATTTTTCTACATGTATAGCACACAAAACATTTTTCTAACTACTTTTATATTTATCATTATTTTTAAAAATTTTTCTGAGAGATGAGGTTTTGCTATGTTGCCCAGGCTGGTCTTGAACTCCTGGGCTCAAGTGATACTGCTACCTCAGCCTTCTAAAGTGCTAGAATTACAGGTGAGAGCCACCATGCCCAGCCTTTTTTTTTTTTTTTTTTTTTTCCTGAGACAGTGTCTCCCTGTCACCCAGGCTGGAGTGCAGTTCAAGCAATTCTCATGCCTCATCCTCCCAAGTAGCTGGGATTTACTGGCATGCATCACCACACTCGGCTAATTTTTGTATTTGTAGCAGAGACAGGATTTCGCCATGTTGGCCAGGCTGGTCTCGAACTACTGACAGTGATCTGCCCATCTCAGTAACCCAGAGTGCTAGGAATTACAGGAATGAGCCACCATGCCCGGCCCTATCACATATTTTTAAGATCTTACTATGTTGCTTTTACATTTGTTTTCACTATCCTCATAACATCCCCATGAGGAAATACAGAATAACCCTCATTTTAGAGATGGGAAAACTGAGGCTCCAAAAGGATGAAGTTCCCTGCCACAGCCTACAGTAAGCAGGTGAAAGAGGCTGGTAGAAAAACATGTATTATAGAATCACAGAGACACGGGAATCTAAACTTAGCTCTACTACTAGCTATGTGACTTGAGCCAGTTACTCAACTTTTCTGAGTCTGTTTCCTCATTTGTAAAATGCTATTAATACAATCATTTCGTTAGAATGTCGTAAGGATTTAGAAAGATACTACTTAAACGTATAGTGTAATGCTTTGGCACAGGGTTAAGTGGTTCTGATGTTCTTCTCATAACCTTCTTATGTAGACTTTGGGAAAGTCCTGGAAGAATTCTTTGTTAGCAGGTTTAATTCTGAGTCCATCACACGACAAAATACTTCTGTTTTACTATTACTTACCTAAAACAAAGCCAACCTGAATGGCTTTTTCCTTTACTGCAGCATCTGATTCTGCTATATAAGAGCACCGCCTACTGAATGAGTAGGCCAAGACTGAAGCAACTTTAACACCATGATCCATCAAAGCCTGAAAACAATGATGAAGCAAATGTCTGTAAGAAAAGAAAACGATTATTTTATAGAGGTAATTTATTTTTTTCCTTTTAGAAAGTGCTAACTGCTTCTCTTTTAAATAACAGCATCATTATTTTCCAGGATGGAATAAGATAAAAAGCATTTTGCCTTATCAATTATGAGGCCATAATTCAAAATTTAGCCTAACCTCTTTACTCAGTGGATAACTGAGTGATCCTACAACATTCAGGAAAAGTACACAATGTGTAACTTGATGACAAAGAAGGATGAAGCTAACTTTTAAAATCGGCTTTAAAAACCAAATTATAATTCACAATAAAAAGGTACATAACCCAATTTTTAAAAGGCAATGAAGATAGAAGAGAGATTTCTTTTCTTTCTTTTTTGAGATGGAGTCTCACTTTGTCATCCAAGCTGGAGTGCGGTGGTGTGGTCTTGGCTCATTGCAACCTCTGCCTCCCTGGTTCAAGCGATTCTCCTGCCTCAGCCTCCCGAGTAGATGGGACTACAGGCGTGGGCCACCATGCCCAGCTAATTTTTTGTATTTTTAGTAGAGACGGGGTTTCACCGTGTTAGCCAGGATGGTCTCAATCTCTTGACCTCATGATCCACCCTCATCAGTCTCCCAAAGTGCTGGGATTACAGGCGTGAGCTACCGCGCCCAGTTGATATGAACAGATGTTTCTCCACAAAAGATATACAAATGCCAATAAACATGAAATAAGAAGCTCAACATCATTAATGATCAGGGAAATGCAAACCAAAATCATAATGAGATACCCCTTTATACCCAATATAATTTTTTAAAATATGCATTTATTTATTTATTGAATTTATGTTTTAGAGACAAGGTCCTGCTCTGTCACCTGTGCTGGAGAGAAATGGCATGATCATAGCTCACTGTAGCCTTGAACTGGTCTCAATTAAGATCCTCCTGCTTCAGCCTCCAGAGTAGCCGGGACTATGGACGCCCATCACTGCACCCTACTATAATTTTTTTTGAAGTGTTGTCATGAGGTGAAAAAATGAGAATCCTCATACATCGGTGGTGGGAATATAAAATGATACGTCTGCTGTGAAAAGCAGTTTAGCGGTTCCCCAAAAAGTTAAACATAGGGTTACCATATTATATACTCAAGAGAATTGAGTATATACTCAAGAGAATTGAGACTATATAAACACACACACAAAATATTGCCCAACCACATTCACAGCAGCATTATTCATAATAGCCAAAAGGTGGAAACAACTCAAATGTTCATCAACAGATGACTGGATAAGCAAAATGTAGTATTATCCGTACAACGGAAAATTATTCAGCCATTAAAAAGGAAAGTAGTACTGATGCAAGCAAAACATGAATGAACCTTAAAAACATTATGCTAAGTGAAAGTGTCAGTCACAAAAGACCATACAGTATAAGACTCAATTTATATAAAATATCTAGACTAGGCAAATCCATACAGACAGAAAGTAGATTAATGGTCAGCTAGAAACTGAGGAAATAGGTACTGTTAACTGAGGAAATGGTCAGCCAGGGTAAGAGGAAATGGAGTGACTGTTAATGACTTCTTTTTGTGGTGACCAAATTTTCTAAAATTAGACAGTGGTGATGGTTGCAAAATCTTGTGAATAGTTGAGTGGTAGAATTTAAAATGGTGAATTTTATGGTGTGTGAATTACATTTCAATAGAAAAAAACCTTTTAAACAAAATTGTAAATAACAGAGTCACTGCTTTGGATAAAGGAAAAAAAGGTCAAATTACATGCTTTTAGTTTCACAAATACATAAAACACTTACCAAAAGATTTGGATTTGGTGAAAGATAACCTAAGAGATGAAAAAGAGGTATTCCACTAAATCTTTACAACAGCCATGTTTAAAACTACCTCGAGAGATTCAAACCCCCAAAGTTATCCTTTCTTTAGAGTAAGGAATGTTTTTAAAAGTTTTTCTAGTCTTCTTTTACCAAAATGAGAAGTTCTTATTTATTAGATTTTTTTTTTTTACAGACTAACTTTAATCAACTAATCAAGAAGTTTCTCTACAGTCTTAGTACACAGGCCACATTTCAAAGTTACCCCTGAACACTGAAATCATGCTATTTACTTACTTGTTTATTTATTTATTTATTTTGAGACGGAGTCTCACTCTGTCACCCAGGTTGGAATGCAATGGCGCGATCTCGGCTCACTGCAACCTCTGCCTCCCGGGCTCAAGCGATTCTCCTGCCCCAGCCTCCTGAGTAGCTGATAGTACAGGCATGTGCCACCACGCCCGGCTAATTTTGTATTTTTAGTAGAGACGGGGTTTCTCCATGTTGGTCAGGCTGATCTCGAACTCCCGACCTCAGGTGATCCACCCACCTTAGCCTCCCAAAGTGCTGGGATTACAGGCGTGAGCCACAGTGCCTGGCCTAAATTTTTATATTTTTAGTAGAAATGAGGTTTCACCAGGTTGGCCAGGCTGGTCTGAACTCTTGACCTCAGAAGATCCACCCACCTTGGCCTCCCAAAGTGCTGGGATTACAGGTGTGAGCCACCACGCCCAGCCGACTTACTTGTTTATTATCTTATCATCCCTCTCGAAAATACAAACTCCATGAGGAAGGGACGTTGTAGATCCTACTCACTGCTATGGCCCCAGCATCTAAAACAGCATCTGGAAAATGTGATACATATACACAATGGTGTACTATTTAGCCATAAAAAAAGAATGACATCCTGCCATTTGCAACAACATGGATGGAACTGTATGGTAAGTAAAATAAGCCAGCCAAGGAAAGAACAACTTTGCATGTAGTCACTTATTTGTGGGAGCTAAAAATTAAAATAATTGCATTCATGGATATAGAGAGAAGAAGGACGGTTACCAGAGGCTGGGACGGGTAACTGGGAGAGGCGGGCAAATGAAGATGGTTAATGGGTACAAAAAAAAAAAAGAATGAATAAAGCCTATTATTTGCTAACACAACAGGATTATAGTCAGAAATAATTTAGTTCTACATTTTAATAACTGAAAGAATATAACTGGATTGTCTGTAACACAAAGGATAAATGCTTGAGGTGATGGACACCTCATTTACGTTGATGTGATTATTACACATCGCATGCTTGTATCAAAGTATCTTAACCCATAAATAAATGCACCTACTATGTACCCCTGAAAACTTAATGGCAGTTAAACTTAGGGAAGAACACTAAACAGAACAGCAAGCAGGCCAGGCACGGTGGCTCACACCTGTAATCCCAGCACTCTGGGAGGCCAAGGCAGGTGGACGGCTTGAGCTCAGGAGTTTGAGACGAGCATGGGCAACATGGCGAAACCCCGTCTCTACTAAAAATACAAGAAAATCAGCCAGGTGTGGTGGCACATGCCTGTATTCCCAGCTACTTGGGAGGCCGAGGTGGGAGAATTACCTCAGCCCTGGAAGTCGAGGCTACAGTGGGCCATGATCTTGCCACTGCACTCCAGGCTGAGTGATGGAAGAGAGACCCTGCCTCCAAAAAAAAAAAAAAAAAAAAACCACAAAACAGCAAGTACAATGAAAAGCCAGATCTGCAGCTAATACTACTACATGATGATACTTACAACAGGAAGATGAATTCAATCTCCCCTTCTTGAACTCAAAAAGCTAAACTGTCAAAGTGTTAACTTTCCAAAAGTGATAGGAGGAGGCAGAACAAATGATCTTCTTTTTGTCGCCAAGCTTCTGTTTGGGTTGTACAATTAGTGCCACAATATTTTTACTATATTCTCTATGATGCTGGCAAAGACTCCTTGAGTTGTCTTAAATTGCTTTCAAATTCTAATTCTAGGTATATATCTAATAGATATGTATACATATGTTCACCAAGAAACATTTACAAGAATGTTCAGGGCAGCATGAGTTATAATAGCTAAAAACTGGAAGCAGCCCAAATGTTCATCAATAATAGAATGAATACTATTTTCATGTAATAAAACACCATATACATACAGCAACAAGAATGAACACACTGTATTTGCACATAACATACGTGATTCTCATAAAACAATACTGGAGAAAAAAAAAGCCAGACACAAAAGGGCACAAACTGTATATTTTATGTAATATGTTCTAAAACACATAAAATTAATCTAGTGGTTACCCTAGGGGAGGGGAAGTAGTGACTGGAAACAGGTAAGACAGGGGTTCTGGTAGCAACTGCAAATAAACATAATTCATAGTGAAATAATACCAGGTATATGGAAAAACTAATTGAGACAATTTCTCAATGAAACAATGTTATAGATTTATATTGGTACTACACTTACGAGGCAAAATTATTTTATCCACTCTAAATTTTCTGATATAATCATATTTATGAAATAATTTCTAAACTATATAAGAAATTAGTCAAAAATAAACATAACTTCATGCATTAACAAGAGGTGTAGTGGAATTTTAAAAAACAAGTAACTTAAAAATGAATTTATGTTCCAGCACTTTGGAAGACTGAGGCAAGGGGATCACTTGAGTCCAGGAGTTCAAGACCAGCCTGGGCAACATAGCGAGACCTCGTCTCTACTAAAAATAAAAAAAGTTAGTTGGGTGTGGTAGCATGTGCCTATAGTCCCAGCTACTCAGGAGGCTGAGGTGGGAGGATGGCTTTGAGCCAAGGAGAGTTTCAGTTTGCAGTAAGCTACGAACATGCCACTGAACTCCAACCTAGGCAACAGAGCAAGACCCTGTTTCCAAAAAAAAAACAAGCATGGAAAACAGTATGACAGTTCCTCAAAAAAACTGGAAATAGGAGTTGGGTGCAGTGGCATAGCGCCTGTAGTCCCAGCTAGCAGGGAGGCTGAGAAAGAGGATCCCTTGAGCCCAGGAGTTCGAAGGCAGCCTGTACAGCATAGTGAAACTAAGTGTCTTAAAAAATAAACAAATAAAAATAGAATTACCATATAATCCAGCAATTCAACTTCTGGGTATATAACCAAAATAACTGAAGGCAGGGACTTGAAGAGGTATTTCTACACTCATGTTCACAGCAGTATTATTCACACTAGCCAAAAGGTAGAAAGAACCCAAATATCCACTGACAGATGAATAAACAAAATGTGGTATATGCACGCAATGGAATATAATCTAGCCATAAAAAAAAAAATAAAATTCTAACTTGTGCTACAACATAGATGACCCTTAAAAACATGATGCTAAATGAAATATAACACACACAAAAGGATAAACATTATAGGATTCCACTTATATGGGATATCAGAGCAGTTAAACTTATCTAAAGTACAATGGTGGCTACACAGGATAAGGGGAAGAGGGAATGGGGAGTTACTATTTAGTGGGTAAGGAGCTTTTGTTTAGGGTAATGAAAAAGTTCTGGAAATAAATGGTGGTGATGGTTGCACAATGTGAATATACTTTTCTTTTTTTTTTTTTTTTTTTGAGACAAAGTCTTGCTCAGTCGCCCAGGCTGGAGTGCAGTGGCACCATCTTGGCTCACTGTAAGCTCCGCCTCCCAGGTTCATGCCATCCTCCTGCCTCAGCCTCCCAAGTAGCTGGGACTACAGGCGCCCACCACCACGCCCAGCTAATTTTTTGTATTTTTAGTAGAGACGGGGTTTCACCATGTGAGCCAGGATGGTCTCGATCTGACCTCGTGATCTGCCCAACTCAGCCTCCCAAAGTGCTGGGATTACAGGCTTGAGCCACTGCACCTGGCCCACAATGTGAATATACTTAATGCCACTGAATTCGGTTAAAATGGTAAATTTTGTGTTATGCATATTTTACAATTTAAAAAAAAAGAATTTACCTTTTATCCAAAGCTCTCAGTACTTTAGCAAAAACTTCCAATTCACAAAATTCACTGCCCAGTTGACATAATCGTCCCTGTTGGTAAAGCTGAAATAAAAAACAATTAATTATGACTTAAAAGTTTTGCAATTTAATTCTCATTTTTACTTTAATCATATTTGATAAATGTAACTTGATTAATTTCAGAAAAGATGCCTAAGAGAAATGTAACACTAACAAATTTCTGCAATTGATATAAAAATATTTTAATAGTAGTATATAATCGTTACAAATTGGTATTTGTAAACCACCTAGAACAGTACCCGGAACATGGCAAGTACTACAAAGCGCTGTATAATTATGTATTTATTAAATACAGATAAAAATCATTAAAGAAATGTTAAACTGTTAACTTTTTTACTTAAAACTGGAGAGTCAATGTAAAATTATCAAAACAATAGCAAAAACAGAGCTGGTCAATACGGCCACCTCAAAAATCTCAGTTCAGTCCTGGGTATAACATTTCAAAAACACACCAATAGTAAAGCATGTCTATAGTAATACAGGATGGCAGGATTTCTAATCATGCCATAATCGTTTATACATTCTGACTTTTTAGCACTACAATTTAAAATAACATTTTAAGGCTGAGTGCTGTGGTTTGAGCCTGTCATTCCAGCTACTAAGGAGGCGAAGGAGGGAGTATTGCTTGAGGCCAGGAGTTTGAGACAGGCCTGGGCAACATAATAAGATCCTATTTATAAATATAAATAAATTTATAAAATACAAACTGCACCTGTAGTCCCAGTTATTTGGGAGGTTGAGGCAAGGGGACTGCTTGAGCCCAAGAGCTGGAGACCAGCCTGGGCAACAGAGTGACACCCCGTCTCTACAAAACAGCCTGGGTGAGAGTGAGACCTTGTCTCAAAAACATTATAAATAAACAAAAAGACAAATACTGTTGTCCCTCCCTGCAACCCACCTCAATGTCACCAAATGCTTTTTTTCTGAGACGGAGTCTTGCTCTGTTGCCCAGGCGATACAATACCAACAGTGTGTAGTGGTGCAATCTCGGTTCACTGCAACCTCTGTCTCCCGGGTTCAAGCAATCCTCCCACTCAGGATCCCTAGTAGCTAGGATTACAGGCACACATCACCACCCCTAATTTTTTTTTGTATTTTTAGCAGAGATGGGGTTTCACCATGTTGGCCAGGCTGGTCTTGAACTCCTGATCTCAAGACCAAATGCTTCTGAATTTACATGTGCTATATAAATAATACAGTGCCCTAGAAAGCAGGATTTATTTGACTTTATATTACAGACACTTAACAGCTCAGTTGATGAGAACATGGGTTTCATAAAGAGGACAAGGTCACTCTCAAAATGGGCCAGTTTACTTGGTGCACAAAAAACATAAAAAAATCCGAGCACACTCTTGGGCATAAATCACTAGTCACAATGGAGGTCAGGTCAAATTAGGTAAATATATTAATCCAAATCCATAATGACTACTTCAAAAAATGTATAACTGCTACAGGGGAGAGGGGACAGGGACCACCACATGCTCAGGAAGGAAAGGCAGCAATGTTATCTTCACGTAATAGTTAAGACATTTATGTTAACGTTAAAACCTTCATCAGGAAAGATTTGTTATTTATTTATTTATTTATTTATGGTCTTACTCTGTCACCTAGGCTGCAGTACAGTGGCACAATTATAGCTCAATGCAGCACTGCAGTCTCGAACTCCTGGACTCAAGTGATCCTCCTGCCTCAGCCTCTCTGAGTGCTGGGGTTACAGGTGTAAGCCACTGCCTTCAGCCTATATTTGCCATTCATATAGAGGACTTTGTTTTCTGCTACAGAAAAGTAAGAGTTTCTGGGAATGCATGCTGTAAAATTCACTACTATTAATTGCTGTCTTATTTACTTGACAACCAAAACAGAATAACTCAGGGAAAATAAAGCTGAGAACTTATGACCACATTCTCATAACATGGGCTTAACAAGGGGACAAATTTCTGATTTGTGACAGAAGAGTTATCACAATAAATATAAACACACACTCCAAAAACACTAAGATAAAAATCTTCGCTTCTTACCAAAATGACTGACTCATCATTATCAAACTTAAGGCTTAGAATTTCTTTTTAAAAATAGAATAAATAGGCTGGGCATGGTGGCTCACACCTGTAATCCCAACACTTCGGGAGGCCAAGGCGGGTGGATCACCTGAGGTCAACAGTTCGAGACCAGCCTGGCCAACATGGAGAAACCCTGTCTCTAATAAAAATACAAAAATTAAACAGGCCCGTGGTGGCAGGCACCTGTAATCCCAGCTACTCAGGAGGCTGGGGCAGAGAATCGCTTGAACTCAGGAGACAGAGGTTGCAGTGAGTCAAGATCATGCCACTGCATACCAGTCTGGGTGACAGAGCAAAACTCTGTCTCAAAAAAACAAAAAAAGAATAAACAAAAACAAGTTATACAACTACTTTGCCTAAAAACAAAATTTATGTTATTTTACAATTCATTGTATTCCTTTAATGATTAAAAACTGGTGTATCCTACTAAATGAGATTCTATATTTGGCTGTTTAAATTTTCTTTTTCTTTTTTTTGGGGGGGCGGGGGGACAGAGTCTCTCACTCTGTCCCCAGGCTGGAGTGCAGTGGCATGATCTCAGCTCACTGCAACCTCTGCTTCCCAGGTTCAAGTGATTCTCCTGCCTCAGACCCCTGAATAGCCTGGACTACAGGCACACGTCACCACGCCCAGGTAATTTTTGTATTTTTAGTGCAGACAGGGTTTCCCCATTGTTAGCCAGGATGGTCTCGATCTCTTGACCTCGTGATCTGCCCACCTCGGCCTTCCAAAGTGCTGGGATTACAGGTATGAGTTTCTCTAGTTAATAAAATAGGATCACATTTAAACTGTGGGGCAAGGGTAATTTGTTTCAACTCATCCTTACCAAGTTTATCTAAAAAATGCAAAGTAATTTTTTTTTTGAGACGGAGTTTCACTCTTGTTGCCCAGGCTAGAGTACAGTGGCATGAACTTGACTCACTGCAACCTCCATCTCCCAGGTTCAAGTGATTCCCTTGCTTCAGCCTCTGGAGTAGCTGGGATTACAGGTGCCCGCCACCACACCCAGCTAATTTTTGTATTTTTAGTAGAGACGGGGTTTCACCATGTTGGCCAGGCAGGTGATCCACCTGCCTCGGCCTCCAAATGTGCTGAGATTACAGGTGTCTGCCACTGTGTCAGGCCTGAAATTAATACATTTTTATGAATCAAAGGGGTTTTTGGATACCAATCCAGAATAAAAATAGCTTCTAATCATACAGAGATCTTTTATGTGTCAGGCACTGTTCTCAGTGCTTTTCATAAATTATTCATTCTATCCTTTTACAGACAAGGAAACTGAGGCATTCACAGTTAAATAACCTTCTCAAAAATCACAAAATTAGGATAGGGCAAAGCAGGAATCTGACCCAGGCAGTTTGTCTCTATATCCATGTTCTTAACAACTTACCCTACATTGCCTCTTGAAGATAATATAAAAGGAAATTTTTTAAAGTATTAAATGGACAATTTAAAATATTTTTATAGAAATGATAGAAGATTTAAAGGTTAATCCCCTCATAGATTCATACATCTTATGAAACAGAGCTTAGAAAAGAGGAAACTGATGCTTTGTGTTCCGGTAATGATTCTCATATAAGATTTTTAAAACTTATTTTAGTTCAATACAGTGTTTATATTATGTACCCGTAGCATAATGAAGCTATTAAAGGGCTAAATTGATATTAAATTGATATTAAAGTAAATATCAATTACTTTTAGCTGTTGTTTTTCCTTAAAGAAAGGAAAAACAAGCTTATTTCTAGAAGTAGGCAAATTATCTCCCACCAGAGATAAAAACAGACAATAAAAATACGATTAAAACAATATTATACAGGTATGAAGACAGACCAACCAACAGAACAAAATGCAATGTTCAGAAACAGATCTTAGTGTATATAAAAATTAACGTATGACAAAAGAAGCATTTTAAGACCACTGAGGAAAGAAAAAAATTGCTTAATAAAGAGTTCATAAAAATGGGTAAACAAAGATGCCTACCTAATAAAATGTAACAAAAATGAATTCCAGATTTATCAAAATTTTAAATGGAATAAATTATATCAGAGCCTTATTAAAAGCTACCTGCTAACATTGCCTTGCTAAGCACTACATCACGGGTAAAATTCAAGATCAGCCTGGCCAACATGGTGAAACCTTGACTATACCAAAAAAACAAAAACTGGCCCGGCATGGCTGCGTGTCCCAGCTACCTGGGAAGTTAAGGCACAATAATTGCTCGAAGTCAGGAGGCAGAGGTTGCAATGAGCTGATATTGTGCACTGCACTCTAGCCTGGGTGACACCGAGACTCTGTCTCAAAACCAACCAACCAACCAAAAAACACCTATGGTCTAAGAAAACCTGAAGGCACATAATTGCATGCACACACTCACATATACCAATGAAACCTGTGCATCTCATTCGTGTTTGGAACTCTCTCAGAGACTCTTTAAATAGCCAAAAACTTCAGAAATGAAACGGGGTTGTTATCAAGGAAAAATGACCATGCTATATGAAGTGAACAAGTTCCTGAAAAGTGTAATAAAATTCCACCTTTGCTTCTAAATTGTATATCTACATTATATATGCATCATATAAGAACCTGAAATAATACAATGCTTATATATATGTATAGAATTTATATCTCAAATATTTCACCTAGATTACTGTAAAAGTTTGATAGAATTAGTCTCTCCACTACTACTTGTCTCCCTCAAAATCACTGTCCACATAGTAGCCAGAATCGTAAAAAAAAAAAAGGAAAAACTCGTATCATGCCATTCTCTTGTTTAAAACCTTTATTTAAATGGCACCCTCACTGTAGAACAAAATCCAAAATCTGTAATGTTACCTCTGAGCTCCTAAAAGCCACGTGACCTCTGCTTTTTTTTTTTCGAGATGGAGTTTCGCTCTTGTCACCCAGGCTGGAGTGCAGTGGTGCCATCTCGGCTCACTACCTCTGCCTCCCAGGTTCAAGCAATTCTCATGCCTCAGTCTCTCGAGTAGCTGGGATTACAGGCACCCACCACCACGCCCAGCTAATTTCTGTATTTTTAGTAGAAATGGGGTTTCACCATATTGGCCAGGCTGGTCTCGAACTCCTGACCTAGGTGATCCACCTGTCTCGGCCTCCCAAAGTGCTGGGATAACAGGTGTGAGCCACCATGCCTGGCCTTTTTTTCTTTCTTTTTCTTTTTCTTTTTTTCTCCCTGGGAGACAGTCTGGCCTCTGTCTCACAAGCTGGAGGGCAGTGGCATGATCATGGCTCACTAGAGCCTCAATCTCCTTCCTGGGCTCAAGCAATCCGCCCACCTCAGCCCCAGATAGTAGCTGGTACTACAGGCATGCACAACCATGCCTGGCTAATTTTCCTATTTTTTGTAGAGACTGGGTCACACTATGTTGCCTAGCCTGGTCTATGAACTCGGGCTCAAGTGATACTCCCACCGAGGCCTCCCACAGTGCTGGGATTGCAGGCACGAGCCACTGCCTCCGGCCTTGATGCCTGCCTATATTTCTGACCTCATCGTTTACTATTGTTTCTCCCTGTCTCCTACATTCCTGCCACCTTAGGTTTCTTTTGGCTCATAATTTTTGCACACATATGCTACTACCTCTACATGAAGCACTGGTAACATGATTCTTTGCCTGGTTAGTTTATAATTCATCCAAATCCTCTCAACTACTATGTCACTTCCTCAGAGATCTTCCCCTGACTCGGCAATCTAAATTGTGTCCTGTTATGACACACTGTTTTTTTACCTCCATGGTAACATCAAGACATGCATGCATTCACTTAAACAGTCATTTGTTAAATATATTATTCCATCACACTCTACATTCTATGAGGTGACCATAGTTACCACTATATTCTCAATACCTAGCACAGTGCCTAGTACAAGATATACATTCAATATTTTCTTTTTAAAAAAAAATATTTTGGGCCAGGCGCGGTGGCTCATGACTGTAATCCCAGCACTTTGGGAGGCCAAAGTGGGTGGATCACGAGGTCAAGAGATTGAGACGATCCTGGCCAACATGGTGAAACCCCATCTCTAGTAAAAATACAAAAATTAGGCCGGGCGCGGTGGCTCACGCCTGTAATCCCAGCACTTTTGGGAGGCCGAGGCGGGTGGATCATAAGGTCAGGAGTTCGAGACGAACCCGGCCAGCATGGTAAAACCCATCTCTACTAAAAATACAAAAATTGGCCAGGCGTGGTGGTGCGTGCCTGTAGTCCCTGCTATCAGGAGGCTGAGGCAGGAGAATTGCTTGAACCTGGGAGGCGGAGGTTGCAGTGAGCTGAGATTGCACCACTGCACTCCAGCCTGGGCAACAACAGTGAAACTCTGTCTCAAAAAACAACAAAAACAAAGAAATCATCTGATGTCTAGATTTGCTTCCAAAAGCCACATGAAAGGGGAAAGTGAATGGGAGAACAGATTCAGTAACAAGACTAGCCAAGAATTGGTAACTGTTAAAGCTAGGTGACAGACAGGAATCCATTATTCTATTCTATTTTTGTACGTATTTAATTTTTTTAAAAAAGAAAGTCTTACAAATGTATCCTTTACCTCTAACATAAAAGACTATGTTTCATTTAACAAACATGAGTTATTGTCACTTACATGATTCATTTATTATTAATCCTCCGATCTCAAAACTCACCTGAAGGCTGGCATGGTGGCTCACACCTGTAATCCCAGCAATTTGGCATGCAGAGACGAGAGGATTGCTTGAGACCAGGAGTTTGAGATCAGCCTGGGCAATGTAGCGAGACCCCTGTCTCCACAAAAAATAAAAAATTAGCCAGACATGGTAGTACATACCTGTAGTCCCAACTAATTGGGTGGCTGAGATGGAAGGATCACTTGAGCCCTGAAGGTCGAGGCAGCAGTGAGTCATGACTGTACCACTGCACTACAGCCTGGACAACACAGCAAAATCCTGTCTCAAAAACAAATAATTTTAAAAAGTAAAAAACTCATCTGCGGTTGGGCGTGGTGACTCACACCTGTAATCCCAGCACTCTTGGAGGCCAAGGTGGGAGGATTGCTTGAGACCAGCAGTTTGAGGCCAGCCTGGACAACGTAGGGAGACCCCCATTGCCACAAAAAATTTAAAAAATTAGCCAAGTGTGACGGCGTGTGCCCCAGGTACTTGGGAGGCTGAGGCAGGAGGACTGCCTCAGCCTGGGAGGTTGAGGTTGCAGTGAGCCATAACTGCTCCACTACACCAGAGTCTGGGCGACAAAGTGAGATCCTGTTTCTGTGGGGAAAAAAATTCATCTGAAATGTACTCTGAAAAAAATTATATTAGAATATTGATATTCCTTTTCTTTGTACTTTATACCTTACAATTAAGGTCTTTTATCTGTTATTGCTTCTTTAAAGTGTCATTTCAGAGAATATTCAAATAAAAGGGCAACCCTTTACTAAAACTTAAATATACTGTCCGTTTATGATGATGATGTCACTAGGTCAATCATCCATGAAACAAGAAATCAGGAGTTTTTTCCCCCAATGGTTAAAATAACGAACTTATGTGTATTTACCGAGATGCTCCAACTCTATAGCTCACTTTCTAAGTCAATGGCAAAATTTTCAAAATAGTATGACTGTGTTAGTGGTAGGAGATGTTACCATAGCACAAATGGAAATTCAAAACAAAAATCTAGTTAGATGTAAAGCCTAGCCAGCGATAGATAACCAGTCATACATAACACAATACATACCAACAATCTCTATATTTGGGATAAGTTTCTCAGCTTCTCTTCTTGAAGCTTCACTACCAATATGTGGTGAAAATCAAAAGTGTTTCCATGAGGCAGAAGGAGAGGGCAGTACGGCTATAAGAAAACACTTTCTGCTGGGCACGGTGACTCACACCTGTAATCCCAGCACTTTGGGAGGCTAAAGTGGGCTGATCACGAGGTCAGGAGATCGAGACTATCTGGAAAACATGGTGAAACCCCATCTCTGCTAAAAATACAAAAATTAGCTGGGAGTGGTGGTGCATGCCTGTAATCCCAGCTACAAGGGAGGCTGAGGCAGGAGAAATGCTTGAACTAGGGAGTCAGAGGTTGTGGTGAGCCAAGATCACGTCACTGCATTCCAGCCTGGTGACACATTAAGACTCCATCTCAAAAAAAAAAAAAAAAACACTTTCTGTCTCTATAAGAAAACTCATTCTGTATTCTAGATAAGGAACTGTAAAACATTTGTTTCCTCTGATTTCAGTATTTAAAAACATTAGTTTTTAAAAACAATAGAAAATGTAGGGAATTTAATAAAGAATTGCTCAATGTTACCATCTACAGAGGAAAATCACTGTCAACATAATGGCACACTTCTTTTCAGTCCTCCTTTTCTTATTGATTTGCAAGAGTTTTGAACATGCTTAATAAACTTTAATCCTCTATTACATAACAGATATATTTTTTCTCACTACACATTTTTAACTTTTTTAACTTGGTTCTAAGAACTGTTCTGGGGATTCTGATTAAGTTCACACTGAATATACAGATTCTGGGAAAAGTTACATCTTTAAAACCCCAAATCTTCCAATCTAGGAACAAAATATCGTCTCTTCTACATTTATTGAAGACTTCTGGGTGTCTTTTTACTCCTTGAGGTGTTTTATTATTATTATTATTATTTTGAGATGGAGTCTCACTCTGCCGCCCAGGCTGGAATGCAGTGGCCCAATATCGGCTCACTGCAAGCCCGGCCTCCCGGGTTCAAGCCATTCTCCTGCCTCAGCCTCCCAAGTAGCTGGGACTACAGGCGTCCACCACCACGCCCAGCTAATTTTTTGTATTTTTAGTAGAGACGGGGTTTCACCATGTTAGCCAGGATGGTCCTGATGTCCCGACCTCGTGATCTGCCCGCCTCGGCCTCCCAAAGAGGTGTTTTATTATTTTGAGTCAGATATAATCCTTCCTATATTGCACATAGAAAAACTGAATTTTTAATTATAAACATGTAATCAGCCCCTTTACCGAATTATCTGTTATACTTTTTCAGTTGACTTTGCTGGCTTTTTACTAATTTTAAGTGTACAGGTTAGCACCTCAAGAATGTTGAATAGGGCCAGGTGCGGTGGCTCACGCCTGTAATCCCAGCACTTTGGGAGGCTGAGGCGGGCAGATCACGAAGTCAGGAGTTCGAGACTAGCCTGGCCAACATAGTGAAATTCCCGTCTCTACTAAAAATACAAAAAATAGTCAGGTGTGATGGCACGCGCCTGTAGTCCCAGCTACTCAGTAGGCTGAGGCAGGAGAATCGTCTGAACCCAGGAGGTGGAGGTTGCAGTGAGCCAAGACTGCACCATTACACTCCAGCCTGGGCAACAGAGTGAGATGTCATCTCAAAAAAAAAAAAAGAAAGAAAAAAAGAAAAGAAAAGAAAAAAAAGAATGAAATGCTGAATATGTAGTATACAGTGTCAGAAATAAGTCTGAAAGTCTTAACTTAAAAAGCCCAGTGAGTCGATTCGAAATGGAACGCTACACGGATGTGTCTTGGCATAAGACAGTGCTATTCTGTGGGTGCTGTAACAGCTTCCAGTAGTGCTTGGGTGTTGATATCCTGCCCCTGACGCTATGCAGCACCTGAAGCCCAGTGAGCTTGGAAGCTATCCAGAAGAATTTCAGTATTTGCTACAGTAACCTCATCAGTCTGCCAAAACAGCAACACAAGCGGCCAAGAGGGTAAGCATTCGACTTCCACCTGAAGTAAATCGGATATTGTACGTAAGAAATTTGTCATACAAAATCACAGTTGAATCAATGTATATTTGGGAAATATGGACCTATTCATCAAATCAGAGTAGGGAACACACCTGAAACTAGAGGAACAGCTTATGTGGTCTATGAATACATCTTTGTTGCCGAGAATGCTTGTGATCACCTACCGAGATTCAATTTTTGTGACAGATAACTTGTGGTTTTGTACTACAATGCCAACAGGGCAGTTCAGAAGATGGACACGAAGGAGGAGGAACAGCTGAAGCTTCTCACGGAGAAATATGGTATCAAGATAGATGCACCAAAAGAAATGTTGTTTTCCACATTTTTATTTTGAGGCCGGGCGCGGTGGCTCACACCCGTAATCCCAGCACTTTGGGAGGCCAAGGCAGGTGGATCACCTGAGGTCAGGAGTTTGAGACCAGCCTAACATGGTGAAACCCCGTTTCTACTAAAAATACAAAAAATTAGCCGGGCGTGGTGGCGGGCACCTGTAATCCCAGCTACTCAGGAGGCTGAGGCAGAAGAATCACTTGAACCTAGGAAACGGAAGTTGCAGATGCCACTGCACTCCAGTTTGGGCAAAAAGAGTGAAATTCCGTCTCAAAAAGAAAAAAAAAATAGAGCATATATGTACAAAGTAAAAAGCAACTGCGATCC
>NW_012103965.1:2070733-2072895 GCF_000951045.1 Mandrillus leucophaeus
AAAAAAAAAAAAGAAAGAAAAAAAGAAAAGAAAAGAAAAAAAAGAATGAAATGCTGAATATGTAGTATACAGTGTCAGAAATAAGTCTGAAAGTCTTAACTTAAAAAGCCCAGTGAGTCGATTCGAAATGGAACGCTACACGGATGTGTCTTGGCATAAGACAGTGCTATTCTGTGGGTGCTGTAACAGCTTCCAGTAGTGCTTGGGTGTTGATATCCTGCCCCTGACGCTATGCAGCACCTGAAGCCCAGTGAGCTTGGAAGCTATCCAGAAGAATTTCAGTATTTGCTACAGTAACCTCATCAGTCTGCCAAAACAGCAACACAAGCGGCCAAGAGGGTAAGCATTCGACTTCCACCTGAAGTAAATCGGATATTGTACGTAAGAAATTTGTCATACAAAATCACAGTTGAATCAATGTATATTTGGGAAATATGGACCTATTCATCAAATCAGAGTAGGGAACACACCTGAAACTAGAGGAACAGCTTATGTGGTCTATGAATACATCTTTGTTGCCGAGAATGCTTGTGATCACCTACCGAGATTCAATTTTTGTGACAGATAACTTGTGGTTTTGTACTACAATGCCAACAGGGCAGTTCAGAAGATGGACACGAAGGAGGAGGAACAGCTGAAGCTTCTCACGGAGAAATATGGTATCAAGATAGATGCACCAAAAGAAATGTTGTTTTCCACATTTTTATTTTGAGGCCGGGCGCGGTGGCTCACACCCGTAATCCCAGCACTTTGGGAGGCCAAGGCAGGTGGATCACCTGAGGTCAGGAGTTTGAGACCAGCCTAACATGGTGAAACCCCGTTTCTACTAAAAATACAAAAAATTAGCCGGGCGTGGTGGCGGGCACCTGTAATCCCAGCTACTCAGGAGGCTGAGGCAGAAGAATCACTTGAACCTAGGAAACGGAAGTTGCAGATGCCACTGCACTCCAGTTTGGGCAAAAAGAGTGAAATTCCGTCTCAAAAAGAAAAAAAAAATAGAGCATATATGTACAAAGTAAAAAGCAACTGCGATCCCACCCCTTGAGTAAACACCATTAAACTTTTGTTGTGTTCCCCTATATTCTTCTTTCAATGCAAATGCATAAATATACATGTTTTCCCCATATTAAAAAACAAAACAAAACAAAAAAACAAAACACAGGCATGGTGGCTCACGCCTATAATTCCAACACTTTGGAAGGCTGTGGCAGGAAGATCACTTGAACCCAGGAGTTCAACACCAGCCTGAACAACGTGGCAAAACCTCATCTCTACAAAAAATACAAAAATTAGCTGAGCATGCAGTAAACACCTGTAACTCCCAGCTACTAGGGAGGATCACTTGAGCCTAGGAGGTAGAGGTTGTATTGAGTGGTGACTGCACCACTGCATTCCAGCCTGGATAACAGAACAAGACCCTATCTTAAAACAAACAAACAAAAAACCCACAATGGTGGCTAGGCAAAGTGGCTCATACCTATAATGCCAGCACTTTAGGAAGCCACAGCAGGAAGACCGCCTAACGCTGGGAATTCAAGACCAGCCTGGGCAACAGAGCCAGACCCCACTTCTACCAAAAAAACAGAAACAAAACACACACGTAAGATGATTCTATTCAAGCTACTTTGTAACAAACTTTTTATTCTCCCTACTTGCTCTATGTTCTGGCATCTCTACTCTAGTATATATAGAATACTCATTCTTTATAAATGCACTGTGATATTCCATTCCTGATTAGTATAAAGTTGTTTTCAATTTTTCCCATCATAAACAATGCTATTTATGAACAAACACTGAATATCCTTTAATAGGATTTTCCACACATTCAACAAGTATTCCTGGAGGAAAAATTCTTTAAATGGTATTGTTGGTTAAAGGGTATGAGTGATTTGAATTTTTAAAGCATGACAATCTGATAGGTGAAGGCTGATGTTACTTTAAAACTTCTTTTTTTTTCTCTTTTGAGACAGGGTCTCACTCTGTAGCCCAGGCTGGGGTGCAGCCGTGCAATCCCAGCTCATTGCAACCGCCACCTCCCAGGTTCAAGTGATTCTTCTGCCTTAGCCTCCCGAGTAGCTGGGATTACAGGCACCCGTCACCACGCCCAGCTAAGTTTTGTATTTTTAGTAGAGACGGGGTTTCACCATGCTGTCCAGGCTGGT
>NW_012103965.1:2078105-2091985 GCF_000951045.1 Mandrillus leucophaeus
CAACACACAAACATCCCATTAGTTAAGGCGGTTGTCTAAGAATGAAAGTTTTTTTCTTCAATTTTTGTGCATTTTAAAAAACAGATCTTAAGTTGTTAGGACATAAATAATATGAAGTTTTTTGGATCTAACTACTTAATAAACAGAACTGTTAGGTATTTCTTTTGGCCTGGGGTTGCCATGAACCATAAAGGGAAAAAGTTTAGGAACCTCTGGCACACATTCCTGTGACTGGTTTATTTCACTTAGTATCATCTGCAAGATTCATTCATATTACTATTTAAAGTAGTTGTTGTTCATTTTCATTGTGTAATATTCAACTATATGATTATCCCACTCTTTATTAATATTCTTCTATTGATGGGTATTTGACAGTTTCCACCTTTGGGCTATTATGAATAGCAGTGCTATGAACATTCATAAGTGCATATATCTTGAAGAAGCACTACTGGGTTACAGCGCATGTTTATGTTCAGTTTTAGTACATAATGCTACTTTTCCAAAATGGCATATCAACTTACATTCCCATTAACAACGTATGAGAGTTTTTTATTTCTCCATATCCTTCATAACATTTTCACTGAGTCACTGTGATGGGTGTACAGTAAAACAGTACTTCTCTGAAGACAAAATAAGGTTGAGTTGCTTTCTAAATGTTTGGCCTTTTGAGTATTTTCTTTTGGGATGCTATTCAAATTCTCTTCAAACAAGCAAACAAAAAACTGAGTATTTTTCTCTGCGGTTTTTTTTTTTGTTTTTTTGTTTTTTTTTTTTTTTGCAACACAGTCTTGCTGTGTCGCCCAGCCTGGAGTGCAATGGCACGATCTCAGCTCGCTGCAACCTCCGTCTCCCGGGTTCAAGCAATTCTCCTGCCTCAGACTCCCAAGTAGCTGGGATTACAAGTGCCTGTCACTATGCCTGGCTAATTTTTTTATTTTTAGTGGAGATGGGGTTTCATCATGTTGGCCAGGCTGGTCTCGAACTCCTGACCTCAGGTGATCCACCTGCCTCAGCCTCTCAAAGTGCTGGGATTACAGGCATGAACCACTGCGCCCAGCCTTTTCTCTGCTATTAATGTACAGTTCTTTAGTGTACAAGGAGTCCTTTGTCAGATACAGGTACTGCAAATATCTTCTCCCACTCTGTGGCTTGACTCTTCACTTGCTTAATGATATCTTTTGATGAGGTGTTCTTGCTCTTAATATAGCACCAATTTATCACACTTCCTTTATATTTAACCACTTTGAGATCCAAATTAATCTTTGCTGACATGAAACTTTTTTTCTAAAACACTTTTTTCACATTTAGATCAGCAATTTATCTGGAAATGACTTTTGTGTGTGGTGTGAGGTAAAGTCAAGATACTTTCTTCCCTGATACAGAAATTAATTAACCAATACCATTGATTTGACTTTCCTTTTCCTATCATAGTGCCATGTCACTTTTATCATAACACGGGTTATAGTATATGTGCCAGTCTGTTTCTGGACTGTTCATTTTGGTCCATTGGTCTATTTGCAATACCATATTACCTTAATTGTTATAGCTAGGTAACAATTAAGTTTAATTCCTCCAGATTTTCTTTCATCATCATCATGATTACCTTGCATCTGGCTTCATCTTGCATTTGAATTTGTATTTCAATTGAGTATCCTTTAATGTTCATTAGCCATTCATATTTCCTCTTCTGTAAGCTGGTTTTTGGGACATGAATTAGTTGCCTTAGTTGCCTTTTTCAAACTGATTAGTATTAGATCTTTCTGTATTAGAAAACATGCCCTTCATCTGTCAAATGCTGTCATTTGCATAGTGTTTTTTTAAAGTGTGCTTACAATTTTTTTTTTTTTTGGAGACAGTCTCAATCTGTCTGCAGTGCAGTAGCATGATCTTGGCTCACCACAACCTCCGCATCCTAGGCTCAAGCAATTCTTCCAAGTAACTGGCACTACAGGTGTATGTCGCCATGCCTGGCTAATTTTTTATTGTTTTTGGTAGAGACACCATTTTGCCATATTACCCAGGCTAGTCTTGAATTCCTAGGCTTAAGCAATCTGCCTGTCTCGGCCTCTCAAAGTGCTGGGATTACAGACATGAGCTACCATGCCCAACCTTTTTGTGTGTGTGTGTGTGTGAGACAGTGTCTCATTCCGGAAGCTGAGAGTGCAGTGTCATGATAATCACTCACTGCAGCCTCGAACCTCCCAGGCCCAAGCGATCCGCCTGAGCAGCTGGGACCACAGGCATGTGCCACCACGCCTGAATAATTTTTAATTTTTTTGTAGAGACGGGGTCTCCCTATGCTGCCCAGGCAGATCTAAAACTCTTAGGCTCAAGCCATCCTCCCACCTTGGCCTCCTAAAGTTCTCAGATTACAGGAGTGAGCCACTGCTCCTGGCTCTACTTTCTAATGCATTCCAACACAACAATTTCTTTTTTTTCCTTCTGGGTTTTGGTTTCATTCCTAGAAATGCCTTCTTCATGCCAAGATGGCATTACAGTGTTGGCAAGATAAGACAAGAGGTAAAGATAGATTTTAAAATTATTTTTACATTACTTTTTTTCCTTTGAGAGTTCTCGCTGTGTTGCCCAGGCTAGTGTGCAGTGGCACAATCACAGCTCATTGAGTGGCCTCAACTTCACAAGCTTCAAATGATCCTTCCACCTCAGCCTCCCAAGCAACTGGGACCACAGGCATGTACCACCCTGCCTGAATAATTTTTTTTTTTTTTCTGGTAAAGACAGTGTCTCCCTATGTTGTCAAGGCTGGTCTCGAACTCTTGGGCTCAAGCAATCCTCCTCCTGCCTTGGTCTCCCAAAGTGCTGGGATTACAGGCATGAGCCACCGCTCCTGGCCACTTATTTTTATAGTGTTTGACATTTTCATAATTTGTACATTACCTTAAAAATAATTTTTTAGGCTGGGCACAGTTACTCACACCTGTAATGCCAGCACTTTGCGGGGCTGAGGTGGGAAGACTGCCTGAGGCTAAGGTTCAAGACCAGCTTGGGCAACAAAGTGAGATACAGTCAGTCTCTACCAAAAAAAAAAAAAAAAATTAAGGTGTTTTTTGTTGTTGTTATCTTCTACAGGAAGGAGAAATTTTTTTTTTTAATTAACCAGGTGTGGTAGCATGCACGGAGGATGAGGCAGGAGGATCACTTGGGGCCAGGAGTTCAAAGGCTGCAGTGAACTATGATTATGCCACTGCACTACAGCCTGGGACACAGAGGAAGGCCTTGTGTCTTAAAAAAGAAAGAAAAACAATTTCTTTAAAGAAGACATTCTGGTCATTTCCCATTGCAAAATATTGACCCAATAATTTATTCTGACACTTTTATAATTTTAGTAGCCAAATTTAATTTTTTTTTTTTGAGACAAGGTCTCGTCCTGTCACCCAGTTTGGAGTATGCTGGTGCAATGACAGTTCACTGCAACCTCAGCCTCCTGGGCTCAAGCAATCTTCCTGCCTCAGCCTTCTGAGTAGCTGCAACTATAGGCATGCAACACTACACATGGCTAATTTTTTCTTTTTTTTAGAGATGGGATCTCACTATGTTGCCCACGCTGGTCTCAAACTCCTGGACTCAAGCAAAATCCTCCCACCATGGCCCCCAAAGTGCTGAGATTACAGACATGAGCCACCATGCCTGGCCATCAGTGAATTTTTTTAAATTCTCAGAAAACTGAATGTTGGTTCAGGCTGTATATAGCTATACAACTGAAATGTACAGAGAAAAATAAAAAATTAAGTCTGATCCTAAATCAAAACCTAATTAGTATGGTTTTCAGCATAGTATTTATTTTTATTTTCTTTTTTCTTTTCAGCATAATACTTTAATTTTTTAAAAAATCATTAAGGAGGCCGGGTGCAGTGGCTCACTCCTGTAATGCCAGCACTTTGGGAGGCCAAGATCACCCGAGTTCAGGAGTTCAAGACCAGCCTGGCCAACAAGGTAATAAAACCCCATCTCTACTAAAAATTCAAAAATTAGCTGGGCGTGATGGCAGGCACCTATAATCCCAGCTACTTGGTAGCTGAGACAGGAGAATCACTTGACCCCAGGAGGCAGAGGTTGCAGTGAGCTGAGATTGTGCCTATGCACTCCAGCCCAGGCAACAGAGCAAGACTGTTTCAAAAAAAAAAAAAAAAAAAATCATTAAGACAGTGAAACCTATACATAGAACATACTACTGAAACACTTCACCCAGACAAAGCTTAACTCTATGGCAGACTTTGTATTTGGAAAAAACACAAAATAGACCTTCAGTAGTTAAAATAAAAAGATCATAAACTTCATTCTTTTTTTTTAGAGATAGAGTCTCACTACATTGCCCTGGCCAGTCTTGAAGTCCTGGACTCAAGAGACCCTCCCGGCTTGACCTCCCAAACTGTTGGGATTACAGGTATGAGCTACCACGCCTGGCCATAAACTTCATTCTTTAGAATAAGAACCCAGCCCCGTCTCTATTTCCTTTCACTCTGTATAGAGTTCTAGAATTTTCTTTTAAGAGATGATTTTGCTGCCCAGGCTGGAGTGCAGTATTCACAGGCACAACCACAGCTAGCACACTACAACCTCCAACTTCTGGACTCAAACCATCTTCCTGCCTCAGATTCCTGGGTAGCTACGATGGGACTACAGGCATATATCACTCCATCTGACTTACAATTCTTTCACTTCATCTTATCAGCTTTTATACCAAAATGGTTGCACGCCCTTGGAGAGAAAACTTCAGAATCCAAGCCATTGCAATCACATGCCACATAAAGTTTCAGTCAACAACCGACTGCAGACACAAAGGTGGCCCCATAAGATTATACTAGAGCTGAAAAGTTCCTATTACCTAGTGACACTGTAGTCCAATTACTTTATTTTTTTAACATTAATTTAGAGTAGACTAAGTATACACTGTTTATAACGTCTACAGTAGTGTACAGTGATGTCTCAGGCCTTCACATTCACTCACCACTCACTCACTGACTTACCAGAGCAACTTCCAGTTCTAAAAGTTCCATTCACAGTAAGTGCCCTATACAGGTGTACCATTTCTTATCTTTTATACTGTATTTGTACTGTACCTTTTCTATGTTTAGATGAAGCTTGCCCAATGCACAGCCAGTGGGCCGCATGTGGCCTAGGTCAGCTTTGAGTTACGTTTTTTTTTTCTTTTTGTGAAGAATGGGGTCTCACTTTATCACCCAGGGAGGCCTCGAACTCCTGTGTTCAAGCTATCCTCCCACCTCTGTCTCCCTAAGAGCTGGGATTATAGGCATGAGACACCGCACCTGGTCCCCAGAACATCTCTGAATGCAACCCAACAGAAATGCGTTAACTTTCTTAAAACATTATGAGATTTTTTTTCCTCAGCTTATCAGCTATCGTTAGTGTATTTTATGTGTGGCCCAAGACAATTTATCTTCTTCCAATGCGGCCCAGGGAAGCCAAAAGATTGGACACCCCTGGTTTAGATACACAAGTACTTACTATCGTCTTACAACTGCCGACAGTACTCAGTAAAGTAACATGCTGTACGAGTTTGTAGCCTAAAAGCAATAGGCTATCATATAACCTAGGTGTGTAGTAGATTATACCATCTAGGCTTGTATAAGTATACTCTCTGATGTTCCCACAAGCATGAAATCACCTAATGCGTTTCTCAGAACATATCCCTGTCATTAAGCAACACATGACTGTATTTTGTAGGGTTCTGATTTTTATTGAACTGTCAATTGTTTTACATATTTTTAGTCATCTTTCCTTCTCATACACCTCACTAGACATTCCCAACTTCTGTTTAGACTTTCTACATAAAAGCTACCACTCCTATCACTTACCCTAAGCAAATGAACTCACCTCCTCATTCATGACAATCATTCTTACAAACTTACCTATATTAATGACTTGTTTTGTTTTGAGATAGGCTCTCCCTCTGTTGCCCAGGCTGGAGTGCAGTGGCACAATAACAGCTCACTTCAGGCTCTGACCTCCCGGTCTCAAGCAACCCTCTCACCTCAGCCTCCCGAGTAGCTGGGATGACAGGCAGGCACCACCATGCCTGGATAATTTTTTCTACTTTTTGTAGAGACGGGGGTCTCACTTATGTTGCCTAGGCTGGTCTCGAACTCCTGCGCTCAAGCGATCCTCCTGCTTCAGCTTTCCAAAGTGTTGGAATTATGGGTGTGAGCCCTGCGCCTTTATATCTTTAATTCTTTCATTCTGATTTTAGAAGATTTCTTTCCCCAACTCCAATATAAGGATAATACCTTAATTTATGCACAGTGAAGGAGGAAAGACCAAAAACAGGCAAGACTCATCAACTCATGTTCCTGCTCAGGGACCTTGTTCCAAAACTTATTTCCCACCTCACTTGGATATTCAACCTCACTCTCTTGGTTTCTGCCATTCAGCCAACAAGTATATTCTAATGTCTTCCATTCTTTTAAAAAAAAAAAAAAATTCATATTTTACCCTTTCTATTCTCTCCCTTCCCTGCTTATGGAGCAGTCAATATTCCTACTTCCTTACTTTCCACTCATTTCATAACCCCATCTCCTAATGCTTTATGATTGTGCCTTTATCTGAAGCTATTACAAAAATTAACACAGTCATACTGTACTACACCAAACAAGCAGAAGAGGGAAATTTACGATTCCACAAATACTACCATTTTGTCTATGACTATGCCTACTGATGGAAATTTGAACTGCAAGAGAAGTATAATTATGAAATTCTCCTTGGCTTTAAAGTGCAGAAAATTGGAAATCGTAAACAGTAAGCTTCCTAAAATTTTCACAAGTTGGGCAGGGGATGAGTATCTTATATTTATGTGTGCAATTATATTGCTTTAAAAAGTTTCTCCAGCCCGGGCAATATATCAAGACCTCATCTATACAAAAAATTAGCTAGGCACGGGTGGCATGCACCTGTAGTCCCAGCTATTCAGGAGGCTGAGATGGAAAGACTGCTTAAGCCCAGGGGTTCAAGGTTGCAGTAAGCTATGATCACCACTGCACTCCAGCCTGCGCAACAGAGTAAGATCCTGTCTCCACAAAAAAAGTTTCTTATATGTATATGCTAATACAGTGTTCAAAAGGAAGAAAAGCCAGGTGCAGTGGCATATGCCTGTAGTCTCAGCTAATCAGTAGACTAAGGCAGGAGGATAGCTTGAGCCCAGAAGTTCAAGACCAGACTGGGCAAAATAGCAAGACCCCATCTATTTTTTTTTTATTTTAATAAAAAGAATAATTTATTCTTTTATCTCCACTGAAGACTAGAATAGAGTCCTGGGACTGACTTTCACTCTACTTCTACAGAGGCTAATAAAAAAATTAGTGTTATAATATCTTTCATTAAAATAATCCATTATCTTAAGATAGATAGCTAAGTAAAAAAGCAAGGAACTCAGAAACTAAATATCAGGTTTGAGACTTTAATTAAATTACTTAACCTTCTCACCAATAAAGCAGGGTTATACTGTACTCTACTTCACAGTTTAATTCTGAAGATTAAACAAGGTAACACATAAAACTACTTAACACAGTTACAGGCACATATTTAACACTTCCCTCATCTTAGCACAATGCCATACTCCCAATAAGAAGTAAAAGTGTACCAAAAAGGAGCAATATTAAAACTGTGAACTATGTGAAACAGAAATTCTGACAAAACCACCATCTGTTCATACTAATAATCTTCAAATGAAAAGCTGCAATTAGAAGTGAAAGTTACTAAAAAACATTCAAGTATTCTGAGCCAATTCAACTAGTAAATATACTTTGATGACATTCCCAATGATTTCCTCTGAGAGATTGCATACGCGGTACAAGATTACATATGATTTAATAAAATGGACAGAGAGCACACACAAAGCTGCAGTTTCCCAGGCTGAGAAAGACACATCTAATTTGTCCTTCCTGGGGAGGAATGTATCTTAAATGAACAAAATTTCCTTAGATATACACAAAAGTAAATCAACGTATCAAAGGGATTAGGAATAAAGGGAGCTTTTTCTCTAAATCCAAAATAATAATATGCATGACCTAAATGAATCTTCTCCAAATATTTAGGGGGGAAACCCCACTTTAATTGTTAGAACTGGTGCAAAGCAGCTGGATTTAGTAGAATGCAGTCCATCAACTGCTAATTCTGGGGAGAAAAAAAAAAAACTTTCTAGGGGTGGAGAAAGCAGGCAATCTTCCCCATAAACCAATTGCCATAAAACACCGTACATACATAAGAACATACACATTTGTTAAAATGTCAGTTTACACTGTTCCAGCCAACTTACAGATCAAGAGGAAGTATTTAAGGTCAAAAAAATAAATTACATTCTACTTAGGAGTTATCGACGCAGATTCAAGACAAGGAGGGCTGAATAATAAATCCAGTGTTCACATTCAAATGTGGGGGAAAGAAAAAGGCAGGCTCTGAGTCCATAAAGTTCTCCACACTCTCAAAACACAGCAAAAATAGTCCACAACTAAGGACACTTACCCTTGAAACTCCTTGGAGAGTGGCTTGGGAGACTTTCTGTTCAGATTTTTGAGGGGGAGCGATTTAAGAATGCTGCAAGATTGCAACTTTCAAACACAGGAACACAATCTAAAGTATTTTTTTCTTTCAGTAAAGATCTCTCCCTGTCCTCTTCAAACAGTTGATCAGCACTCCCATTTTCACAAAATCCCTAATTCAACTTCAAGTACAGACCCCCTCCTCTCCCACAAAAAAACAAAGCTTTAAAGAACATGCAAATAAAACACACAGATCATTTCCAATAATCCCTAACTCCTTCCCAATTGGGAAAGGAGAAACGAAGGAACACGAAGCAAAAACACCAAAACACTCGGGTAAGGAAGGCGGCGAGATGAGAAAGTAGGAAGGGGTCGGGGGAGGAGCACGGAAAAAAGTCCAGCTGATGCTGACACTTAACTGGATGGAGAGGGTGGAAAATATCTTGAAGATACCGGCTAGAAGGAAAGGACTAGATGGGACAGGGGCGCGACAGAGGAAGTCCACGCAAAAGGCCTACCCAAGAGGCCCACTGTGTAGAAGGGAACACCAAAAGGGGACAAGACTCCTCAGGAAGATTTCAATGCCCCAAAGCTTAAGAGACGGCATGGGCAGATAGGGTGCTTCTCCATTGGCAACGCGGACACCACACCAGACGTTTCGGGAGGCAAGCCTGCTGCGAGGGGTGAGGGGTTAACTGCGGGGGTTCGCAGACGTGGAAGGGGGTGCGGCCCCCGGGGTTGCTGGAGGAGAGCAGAGAGGAGGCCCACGGCGCATACCTTGTAGTAAACATCAAACTGGATGTTCTCGGGCAAGGAGCGGATGTCTCGGCGGGAGCGGATGTAGTTGTCCACGACAGCGGAGATGGCGGTGTTATAGAGAGTCTCTGGGATCCACTCTAGTTCCACGGCCGCCATCTTCCTTCCCTCCTCCTCCGCCTCCTCCGCCTCCTCCTCCCGAAGGCCCGCACCTCCCTCCGTAGCGAACCCCTCTGCGGCCCCGGAGGATTCGGAGGGGCGGTGGCAGCCACGCGGGCGCACGGCAGGAGGCACGGCCGCCCTGCCTTCTCCGAGGGCAAACTGAGGGACGGCGGCAGCGGACGCAGGCCCGAGTAAAAAGTGGGACACAAAACAGGGGCCAGCCAGGCCAAAGCCTCACATTCCGGGTTTGAGAGGAACCCGGGTTCCGTCCCAGCGCCGATCTCTGCAGGGGCGGGGCTGCGTGTGCGGCGTCATGACGTAAAAGCACGCCGACGCGCCGGAGGGGAGGAATGCGGCAGGCGGAAAACTTAGGAAGAGCTGGATTGCTCCCACGGAGAGCGTGCTTTCCAAGCGGCCCCGGAGTGGAGTGGAGTGGAGTGGATAGGGGTAGACTTTTCACACGGGGACAAATTATTACAGGATATCTGCACCCCCCATTCCGAGTCACTCGGGCGCATCGGTTACTTCAGCAGGTTCTCTGCATCACGGACCCTTTTAAGGCTCAGGTAAAAGTTTGGATCCTCTCCCCACAAACGAGCAAAATTATCTGCACATTGAAAATTATGCATTGAGAAAATTCACATTACTCTAAAAATCCTTAGACTGCAGTTCCTAACCCAAGTTAAGAACCCGCGGTCCAGGAACTAGGGGTAACGATAGAAGAGACTTGTTTTTCTTTGTATAACCGTTTGCATGCACCGTTTTAACTTTTTGACCATGTTTCTTTATCCAAATAAAATTTCCGAAAAAAGAAAACTCCTGCCCTAGAACTTAGTAGGAAAACTAGCTTGATTATGGAATTACAAATAATAGTAAGAGAAAAAAGGCTAAGTGGTGGCCGTGATAGGACTTAATGGTGTTTCAATTCCCTTAGTTACAGTGGTGGCTTCAAGGGATTGTTGAATAATTGGGAGTACTTGTATCAACTTCTTTCCTTCCTCAGCCTGAACATCTGCTGTTTATGTAACTTAATTTCCTAAGTCTGCGATTTCAAGAATTTGATGCAACATCTTTCTGTTCTAGGAATTTAACATGGAAATTATTGGCCATAATGGTTGGTGACACTATCAAACTCATAGTCACTGTATAACGATGTGAGTCCTGAACACAGCAATAATAATAATGTCCTGGTGGATATTTAGAGCTAAAAGAAGTGGAAAGAGTTCTTTCAGTTTACCCTTCACCTGCTACTTCGGGGTTAAGTGATTAAATAATTCCACAAAAAAAATAAACAAACACTCTTAATCTTTTTCAGTCTTTATAAATGCTTGTTCTATAATCTATGAACCTAGTAAAGCTGTGGATGGCCTCAAGATCAGATTGGCAGATTTAGCAAGTAAAAAAATACAAATGCCCAGTCACATCTTAATGTCATATAACCAACAAATGGTTTTGAAATGTAAGTATGTTCCATGCAATAGTTTTGCTCATGCCTTCGGAGTCACTCAAGTGTATTAGTTCATTCAGCAAATCCTTCATCACTAAGTAGACACTGGTGCTTTTGAAGCTCAGGATCCCTGCCCCACATAAAAGAATAATTATCTATTATCTCTGCAAATATTGCAGGGAACATATTTATACTAAAAACTTATTTGTAACCAGCCTGGGCAACATAGCAAGCCCCCCATCTCTGCAAAAAAATTTAAAAATAGCCACGTGTGGTGGTGTGCACCTGTAGTCCTAGCTACTCAGGAGGCTGAGACAGGAGGATTACTTGAGCCCAGGATGTTGAGGCTGCAGTGAGCCACACTGTCTCAAAAAACAACAACAACAAAAAACTTTGTTGTTCATCTGAAATTCACATTTAACTGAACATCTGTATTTTATCTAGCAATCCTACCTGGAGGGATCCATGAATCCCCTGAAATTGAATGCACATGTTCTTGGACATTTTGGCTAAATCAGGATCTGTACTAAGGTCCTGTAAACAGGTAAAGGTGTGTCAGACACACATATTGATTGCTATATGGACCTTAGATGCTGAGTATATTAGTCCATTTACACGCTGCTGATAAAGACATACCTGAGACTGGGCAATTTACAAAAGAAAGAGATTTATTGGGCTAACAGTTCCACACAGCTGAGGAGCCCTCACAATCATGGCGGAAGGCAAGGAGGAGCAAGTACACATCTTATGTGGATGGTAGCAGGCAAAGAGAGACAAGCAAAAGAGGTTTCTCCTTATAAAACCGGCAGATCTCATGAGACTTACTACCACAAAACAGTATGGGAGAAACCACCCCCATGATTCAGTGATCTCCCACTGGGTCGCTACCACAACACGTGGGAATGATCAGAGTACAATTCAAGATGAGATTTGGGTGGGGACACAGAGCCAAACCATATATCACTGAGTTAGACATTAAAAAATGTATATAGTCACAAAGGGGACTCTGGATGAAAGGGTCTCTTAATCCCTTCTTCACTGCTTTCAGATTGAAAGTTATTCAGATGTGTGTGATGGACTAGGAGGTCCTGACCAAGAGCAGATAAACTGCCGGAAAGGATAAGGCCCCTGAGAAGGACTTAGTCCTGGCAGTATTCATCACCTTCTAACTGAAGAGCCCTTGGGCCCTAAATAACCAGCAGATATACCCGGGTACTACGTTGAGGACCTTGGGTGAGCCTCTGAGACTTGTTGGCTTCAGGTGCCAGCATGGCCATAGAGGGGTAGAGCACCAAGTGGGCCTTTGGGGTTGGTTCCTGATTCCAGGACTGGACTCCTAAATGGCATTTCTGACCTGCCCTGGTCCAGAATAGAGCCCACTGCCCTGACGGGTAAGTCTCTGGCCAGACAGCATTCACCGCACACTGACTTGAGAGCCCCTGGGCCTTAAGGAAACATCGGTGGTAGCCTGGCAGTACTCCCTGTGGCCTGTGGTGGTGGTGGCTACAGAGTGAGGCTAGTCTCCTTTTGGAAAGAAAAGGGAAGAGTAGGAAGGACTGTGTCTTATGGTTTGAGAGCCAGCTCAGCTGCAGTACAATAGAACACCATGTAGACTTCTGAGATTTTTTACTCTAGTCCATGACTCCTGGAGTATACTTCTGGACCTACCCAGGGCCTGGGGGAACTCGCCACCCTGAAGGGAAGGACACATGCCTGGATAGCTTTGCCACCTGCTAATTGTAGAGCCCCAGGGCCTTCAGTGAACATAGGCAGTAGCCAGGGAGTGGTTACAGCAGGTCTTGGGTGAGACCCAATGCTATGCTGGCTTCATCTCTAACGCAGTCCAGTCATAGTGGTGGTGGCCACAGGGGTACTTCTGTCACTCCACTCCCAACTTTATGTGGCTCAGAACAGAGAGAGAAATTCCATTTGTTTGAGAGAAAGTAAGGTAAGAGAACAAGAGTCTCTGCCCGGTAATCCAGAGAATTTCTCCCAGGTGCTGTCCTTGACCATCAAGGTGGTACCTCTAAGAGTCTGTAAGAACTTCAAAGAACTACGGTGTTACTGGGTTTGGGGTAATCCCTCCCACAGCTCCAGGCAGCTCAGCACAGAGAGAGACTTTGTGTGTTTAAGGAATGTAAGGGAAGAGAACAAGAGTTTCTGCCTGTAATCCAGGGATTTTCCTTGGATCTTACCCGAGAACACCAAGGTGATACCTCTATAAGTCTGCAAGAACCATAGCATTACTGGGCTTGGGGTGCCTCCTAAAGCAGATACAGCTTAGATCACAGTAGTGAAGTCCTTTGAAATATCTGGAAAGCCTTCCCAAGAAGGACGAGTACAAACAAGCCCATACAGTGAAGACTCTGATAATATCCAACTCTTCAATGCCCAGACACTGAAGAACATCTATAGCATCAGCACCATCCAGGAAAACATGGCCTCACCAAATAAACTAAAGAAACCGGCCGGGCGCGGTGGCTCACACCTGTAATCCCAGCAGTTTGGGAGGTTGAGGTGGGCGGATCACCCGAGGTCAGAAGTTTGAGACCAGTCTCAACATGGAGAAACCCCGTCTCTACTAAAAATACAAAATTTGCCGGGTGTGGTGGTGCCTGCCTGTAATCCCACTACTGGAGAAGCTGAGGCAGGAGAATTGTTTGAACCTGGGAGGTGGAGGTTGTGGTGAGCTGAGATCACGCCATTGTGCTCCAGCCTGGGCAACGAGAGTGAAACTCTGTCTCAAAAAAAGAAAAAAGAAAGAAACCACCAGAGACCAGTCCTAGAGAAACAGAACTATGAGACCTTTCAGAGAATTCAAAATAGCCATGTTGAAGAAACTCAAAGAAATTCAAGATAACAGAAAGAAGGAATTCAGAATTCTATCGGAAAATTTAACAAATAAATTGAAATAATTAAAAAGAAGCAGAAATTCTGGAGCTGAAAAATGTAATTAGCATACTGAAGAAAGCATCTGAATCTTTTTTTTTTTTTTTTTTTTT
>NW_012103965.1:2092035-2094834 GCF_000951045.1 Mandrillus leucophaeus
TTTTTTTTTTTTTTTTGAGGCAAGGCCACACTCTGTTACCCAGGCTGGAGTGCAGTGGCAGGATATCAGCTGACTACAGCCTCAGTCTCACAGGCTCAAGCAATCTTCCTGCCTCAGTTCCCTGAGTAGCTGAGACTACAGGTGTGTACCACCATGCTCGGCTTGTATTTTTTTGTAGAGATAGAGTTTTTGCTATGTTTCCCAGGCTGGTCTTGAACTCCTGGGCTCAAGTGATCTATCTGCTTCAGCCTTTCAAAGTTCTGGGATTATAGGTGTGAACCACCACACCCAGCCTCAAGTCTTTTAGTAGCAGAATTGTTCAAGCAGAAGAAAGAATTAGTGAGCTTGAAGACAGGCTATTTGAAAATACATGATCAGAGGAGACAAAAGAAAAAGGAATTAAAAATAATGAAACATGCCTACAAGATCTAGAAAATAGCCTCAAAAGGGCAAATCTAAGAGTTATTGACCTTATAGAGGAGGTAGAGAAAGAGATTGGGTAGAAAGTGTATTCAAAGGGATAATAACTGAGAACTTCCCAAACTTAGAGAAAGATACCAATATCCAAGTACATGAAGGTTATAGAACACCAAACAGATTTAACCCAAAGAAGACTATCTCAAAGCATCTAATAATCAAACTCCCAAAGGTTGTGGATAAATAAAGGTTTCCCTGGCAAAAGCTGAGGAATTTCAAATCAGACTTGTCCTTCAAGAAATGCTAAAGGGAGTACTTCAATGAGAAAGAAAAAGATATTAATGAGGAACAAATCATCTGAAGGTACAAAATCACTGGTAATAGTACATAAACAGAAAAACACAGAACATTATAACACTGTAACTGTGGTATAGAAACTGGTGTAGAAAGACTAAATGATGGACCAATCAAAAATAGTAACTGTGACAACTTTAAAAGACATAGACTATATAATAAGATAGAAATAACAAAAAGTTAAAAAAACAGGGATGAAATTAAAACATAGAGTTTTTATTAGTTTTTTTTTCTTGTTTGTTTATGTAAATGGTGTCAAATTTTTATCAGATTATAATAATGGGTTATAAGATTGTATTTGCAAGCCTCATGGTAGCCTCACACCAAAAAGCAAACAATGGATACACAAAAAATAAAAAACAAGTAACTAAATAATATTGTCAGAGGAAATCACTTTCACTAGAGGAAAACACAGGGAGGAAACAAGACTACAAAGCAATTAGAAAACAAAGTGACAGAAATAAGTTCTTATCAATAGTAATATCAAATGTAAATGGACTAAACTCTTCAATAAAAAGACACAGAGTGGCTGAATGGGTGAAAAAACAAGACCCATTGATCTGTTGCCTACAAGAAACACACTACACCTATAAAGACACACATAAACTAAAAGTAAAGAGTTGGAAAAAGATATTCCATGCCAATGGAAACCAAAAAAAGAGCAAGAGTAGTCAATGGGATATCATCTCACTCCAGTTAAAATGGCTTCTATCCAAAACACAGACAATAACAAATACTGGCAAGGATATAGAGAAAAGGGAACCCTCATACACTGTTGGTGGGAATGTAAATTAGTACAACAACTATGGAGAATGGTTTGGAGGTTCCTCAAAAAACTATAACTAGAGCTACTGTGTGATCCAGCAATCCCATTGCTGGGTATAGACCCCAAAGAATGGAAATCAGTATTTCAAAGAGATATCTGCACTCCCATGTTTGTTGCAGCTCTGTTCACAATAGCTAAGATTTAGAAGCAACCTAAGTGTTCATCAGCAGATGAGTGGATAAAGAAAATGTGGTACATATACACAATGGAGTACTATTTAGCCTTAAAACAAAAAAGATCCAGGCCAGGCGCAGTGGCTCACACCTGTAATCCCAGCATTTTGGGAGGCCGAGGCAGGCGGATCACCAGGTCAAGAGATTGAGACCATCCTGGCCAACATGGTGAAACCCCATCTCTACTAAAAATACAAAAATTACCTGGGCGTGGTGGTGCACGCCTCTAGTCCCCTATTTGGGAGGCTGAGGCAGGCGAATCACTTGAATGAATGTGGGATTCAGAGGTTGCAGTGAGTTGAGATTGCACCACTGCACTCTAGCCTGGTGACAGAGCAAGACTCCGTCTCAAAAGAAAGAAAGATCCTGTCATTTTCATCAACATGGATGGAACAGGAAATCATTATGTTAAGTGAAATAAGCCAGGCACAGAAGGACAAATATTACATGTTCTTACTTATTTGTCAGATCTAAAAATCAAAACAATTGAACTCATGGTCATAGAGTGTAGAAGGATAGCTACCAGAGGCTGGGAAGGGTAGTGGGGGGTTGGGAGGGAGATGGGGATGGTTAAAGGCTACTAAAAAATAGAAAGAATGAATAAAGGCTGCTATTTGATAGCACAACAGGGTGACTGTGGTCAATAATAACAATTGTACATTTTTTTAAAATAACCAAAAGATCATAATTGGATTGTTTGTAACACAAAGGATAAATGCTTGAGGAGATGAATACCCCATTCTCCATGATGTGATTGGTTCACATTGCATGCCTGTATCAAACATCTCATGTACCCCATAAATGTATATATCTACTATGTACCCACAAAAATTAAAAATTTATATCTTTTTTTGGGCCAGGCGCAGTGGCTCATGTCTGTAATCCCAGCTACTTGGGAGGCTGAGACAGGGGAATGGCTTGAACTTGGGAGGCAGAGGTTGCAGTGAGCCAAGATGGTGCCACAGCAATCCAGCCTGGGAGACTCCAGAGGGAGATTCCGTCTAAAAAATATATATATATAAATATATA
>NW_012103965.1:2095137-2099347 GCF_000951045.1 Mandrillus leucophaeus
AGCCAAGACAGCACCACTGCACTCCAGCCTGGGCGACAGAGCCAGACCCTATCTCAAAAAGGATAAGATCCCTGAAAAACAATTCACCATGAGGGTTAGAGGAGTCAGGAGCAATAGGCTGGCATCTATACTAAGGGTCAAAGGTCAAAAGGAAGCATAGGCTCTAGAATTAGAATCCATTTTCAGGCTTGGGCCCTCCAGAACTGGCTGACTAGAGAAACCAGTGGAAACTAGGCCATTTTGTTGTGGACTAAGGGAAGAAAGGTCCTCCCTTGCACCCCAGAAAATTAATGAAAGCCCAGAAGCTTACCAGAGTGTTGATTTGGACTCAGTAATTATACCATGCTGCTTTCCATGTTTTGGACTAGAACATAGAATCTGAGTTTCTGGTGATCAGAAACAGAACATAAAGGGGCATATATGTGATGCTAATGGCCTTGGACTTTATCTCGGAGCTGATAGGCAATCCTTAAGGCATTGTAAACAGGGAAGTAAACAGATCAGATTTGTGCGTCAGAAAGAAGATGACAATAATCTGTGACCAGCACAGAGAACCAGAAGAAGATCCAGAATTATGCTCTCCCAGCTCCAGAAGGGTAAAATAGAAAAAGGTAGAATACAAAAGAGGCCTAAACTGTTGTGGCCACCTATACCATTTTAGACACAGGACCATAGTATCACAAAATTACCCCTACAGTCCACCAAATCCCCTTTAACTCTTGACTTTTGGTACCTTCAAATTTGCCAGGAGGCCTTGCACCAGACAGAGATATCTGAGACATGAGTCTTGTCCAAATAGATTTCTGAGAATCCTAAGAGACTGTGATGCGCATTGTGACAATGTTTTTTGTTTTGATTTTTGTTTTTTGAGACAGAGTCTCGCTCTGTTACCCAGGCTGGAGTGCAGTGGCCTGATCTCGGCTCACTCCAACCTCCACCTTCCAGGTTCAAGCTGTTCTTGTGCTTCAGCCTCCCAAGTATCTGGGGTTCCAGGTATGCATCACCACACTCGGCTAATTTTTGTATTTTTAGTAGAGATGGTGTTTCACCATGTTGAGCAGGCTGGTCTCGAACTCCTGACTTCAGGTGATACACCCTCCTCAGCCTCCCAGAGAGCTAGGATTATATAGGCATGAGACACTGTGCCTGGCCCCATTGTGATAACTTTTAAGTTGAAATTTCCTTAAGGATTCCTTCACTGAGATGAGATCTAAATACCTTCCCCTTCAATCTGGGTGGATTGTGACTGCTCGAACCAATGGAGTGCAGTGAAAGTGATGCTGCATACCTTCTGAGGCTAGATCAGAAAAGGACATTTGGCTGGGCACAGTGGCTCACGCCTGTAATGCCAGCACTTTGGGAGGCTGAGGTGGGCAGATCATGAAGTCAGGAGATCGAGACCATCCTGGCTAACACATGAAACCCCGTCTCTACTAAAAATACAAAAAAAAATTAGCTGGGCGTGGTGACGGGCGCCTGTAGTCCCAGCTACTCAGGAGGCTGAGGCAGGAGAATGGCGTGAGCCCGGGAGGTGGAGCTTGCAGTGAGCCGAGATTACGCCACTGCACTCCAGCCTGGGTGATAGAGCAAGACTCCATCTCAAAAAAAAAGAAAGAAAAGGACATTCAGAGGTCACCTTGTTATCTATAATAAACAGTCTTGGATTCCTAAGCTACCATATAAGAAAATAAGCTACTCTGAGGCCACCATGCCCTGTGTGATATGATATATATTTTTTGGTTTTTCCCCATGGTTCCTAACTCATAGCTCCTGTAACCCTTATAATTTCCTCAGTGACTATAGCAATATGAGTATCTTTTGTGAAAATATTTGACCTGTTGTCCTTCGTTTCTGAAACAGCTCAGAAACAGCTCCCGGGACAAAGATGAAAGATAGTTTTGTGTTATTTATAACAAGCCTCTTGCAACCACACCTGAGCTTATATTAACGAGGTGGTTTTTGGAAAGCCCTTGATAACCACTGGATGGGGTTGCTGCTTGCCAAGTATATAAATTTTTCATTTGAAGAGAGTATGTAAAAATTGTTTTCCTTGCATGGAAAGATGACGCTCTATAAGAAATTCCACATCAAGGGATGCTTATTTAAAATGGGAGAATGATAGGGAAGCAATTCCAAAGAATAACCCAGATTTACAGCCTCTAATCCCAAAACAGTCTCACACTACATGCCAGTTTTCTTTCTAAGTCATCAGTCAGATCAAATCACAGTCCTCTCCTGCCCTAAAGCTTGCAGATATTCCGAAGAAGTGCCCAGACAAGATTATTACTGGGTGCAGTGGGGAATAAGTGAAGGGGTATCACCAGAGACAGGTTAACTTTGAAGGGAAAGCAGCAATTTTGGATATAATAGCCAAAGAGGACATTGGTTAAAAGGTGACATATAAACCAAATGTGAACCGAGTGCTCAGAGAGTTGGAACTCATAGCCCCACCCTCCACCTCCAGGGAAGAAAGAGAGACTGAAGGCCACCAATGACCAATGACTTAATCAGTTGTGACTGTAATGAGGCCTCCATAAAAACCAGAAGGATTGAGTGCAGGGGGCTTCCAAGAAGTTGAAGAAAAATACATCTACATGTCTAAAAGGCAGTTCATCCCAACTTGATGAGGATGGAAGTTTTTACACTTGGGACCCTTCCAGACTTCCTCACCCTATGTATCTCTTAATCTGGCTGTTCGTTTTGTCAACCTAAAATAGTCAAAAGGGTGAGAATCTAGTTTATTTATTTATTTATTGCGACAGGGTCTTGCTGTGTCGTCCAGACTGGAGTTCTCAAGCAATCCTCCCACTTTGACCTCCCAAAGCACTGGGATTACAGATGTGACCCACCTTACCCAGCCAGAGTCTGGTTTAAAGAGAGTTTATTCAAGCACAGTTTGAGAACAGCCTCCTGGGAAATACAGATTCCAAAGGATGGAAGTCAGTGTTTTGTGAATGTGAAATTTGGATTGTTTATATAGATAGAGATTGGGGAAGCTTAACAGAATTTCAACATCTCTCTCTCTGGGGTCTTATTTGTTGTGTAGGCTGTAGTCTAGTGGTACAATCACCTCATTGCAGCTTCTAACTGCCATGCTCAAGGGATCTTCCCACCTCAGCCTCCTGAGTATCTGGGATTACAGGCACCAACCACTGCATCCAGCTCTATATAAGGCTTAATGCATAGTTACAACAATCTGATTAGTCAGGTGGTCTTTTTCTTTCAGGAAAGGTATATTTAACATTACACACTGAAAATGTAGCAGTCATGGGGTCTTTTGTGCCCTCTGGTCTGAGTTAGGTACACAACAATAAAGGAGGCAGTTAATCTACAACAAAGTTGAATGGAAGGGGAGGAGCTGTGGTCTCCCTTAGTCATTTATAAAACAAGAACAATGAGGAAGCGAGTTAATCTGTAAGAACCAGAACTTGCAAACATGCTATTTGACTCGGTCTCCAGGGCTTAACTTCTTATGTGGCATAATAAATTTAGAGGGTCCTGTTTTTATTTTCTTTTACAATATGTATCCTTTAAAATATCCTGGCCAAGCACGGTGACTCATGCCTGTATTCCTAGCACTTTGGGAGGGCGAGGCGGGTGGATCACTTGAGGTCAGGAGTTTAAGACCAGCCTGACCAACATGGTGAAACCCAATCTCTACTAAAAAAACAAAAATTAACTGGGCATGGTGGCAGGCGCCTGTAATCCCAGCTACTCGGGAGGCTGAGATAGGAGAATCGCTTGAACCAGGGAGGCAAAGGTTGCAGTGAACCAAGATCGTGCCACTGTACTCCAGCCTGGGCAACAAGAGTGAGACTCTGTCTCAATTAAAAAAAAAAAAAATTCATTTATAATAAACTGGTAAATGTAAGTAAGTATTCCACCTAGCAAATTAATCAAACCCAAGAAGAGCGACATGAGAACCCTGATTTATAGCCAGTCTGTCAGAAGCATAAGTAAAACAGCCTGGGGCTTGCAATTGGCATTTGTTGGCATCAAAAGTTGGGGGCAGTCTTATGGGACTGAGCCCTCAGCCTGTGGGATCTGATGCTTTCTCCAAGTAGATAGTGTCTGAATTGAACTAGAGGTTACCCACCTAGTGTCTGCTGCAGAATTGATTGATTGCTTGATGTGTAGAGGGAAAAAGTCCACACAGCTGGTGTCATGGGCATGTTATGAGGGTATAGTAGGAGAAACTGAGTTTGTTTTT
>NW_012103965.1:2099397-2101444 GCF_000951045.1 Mandrillus leucophaeus
CCAACCACTGCATCCAGCTCTATATAAGGCTTAATGCATAGTTACAACAATCTGATTAGTCAGGTGGTCTTTTTCTTTCAGGAAAGGTATATTTAACATTACACACTGAAAATGTAGCAGTCATGGGGTCTTTTGTGCCCTCTGGTCTGAGTTAGGTACACAACAATAAAGGAGGCAGTTAATCTACAACAAAGTTGAATGGAAGGGGAGGAGCTGTGGTCTCCCTTAGTCATTTATAAAACAAGAACAATGAGGAAGCGAGTTAATCTGTAAGAACCAGAACTTGCAAACATGCTATTTGACTCGGTCTCCAGGGCTTAACTTCTTATGTGGCATAATAAATTTAGAGGGTCCTGTTTTTATTTTCTTTTACAATATGTATCCTTTAAAATATCCTGGCCAAGCACGGTGACTCATGCCTGTATTCCTAGCACTTTGGGAGGGCGAGGCGGGTGGATCACTTGAGGTCAGGAGTTTAAGACCAGCCTGACCAACATGGTGAAACCCAATCTCTACTAAAAAAACAAAAATTAACTGGGCATGGTGGCAGGCGCCTGTAATCCCAGCTACTCGGGAGGCTGAGATAGGAGAATCGCTTGAACCAGGGAGGCAAAGGTTGCAGTGAACCAAGATCGTGCCACTGTACTCCAGCCTGGGCAACAAGAGTGAGACTCTGTCTCAATTAAAAAAAAAAAAAATTCATTTATAATAAACTGGTAAATGTAAGTAAGTATTCCACCTAGCAAATTAATCAAACCCAAGAAGAGCGACATGAGAACCCTGATTTATAGCCAGTCTGTCAGAAGCATAAGTAAAACAGCCTGGGGCTTGCAATTGGCATTTGTTGGCATCAAAAGTTGGGGGCAGTCTTATGGGACTGAGCCCTCAGCCTGTGGGATCTGATGCTTTCTCCAAGTAGATAGTGTCTGAATTGAACTAGAGGTTACCCACCTGGTGTCTGCTGCAGAATTGATTGATTGCTTGATGTGTAGAGGGAAAAAGTCCACACAGCTGGTGTCATGGGCATGTTATGAGGGTATAGTAGGAGAAACTGAGTTTGTTTTTCTACTCATACATACCCTGACAAAACCCAAGCCTCATGGAAGGCTACACGTAAGCACTCTGGTCTACAGCCCCAGAGTACAGCCCTTGAGTCATCCCAGCCCAGCTACCAGATGTTTCGGTGAAGAACTTTCAGACGATTCCAACTCTTAAGATATTTGAATCACCCTTTATTTTATCCCACTGAACCTGTAGCTTGGGTCACCCCAAAAGTGGAAGCAAGAATGTTCCCACGAAGTGCTCCAAACCATCTCAAGATGAGGCTGGTTGGGATTCACAAGAAAGAAGCACTAAATGCCAGGCTGATCAGTCCCAAGCATGTATTAGTGGAACTTAGATGCAGAGGGCTGCCTCATATCCTCCTGACAGAGGGCAAGAGAAAAAGAATGTTCTACCTGGGTATGTCTGCAGCAAAGGGGTCAAAGCAGAGAGTTTACATGAGGGTTTAAGGAATTTGGCTCAGTGCTGGGGCCGGTTTCTTTGTAGTAAACCTAAATACCTTTATCAGGGCCTGGGGATGTTCAAGGCCCCAGTTTGAATTCAAGCTTGCTGGGAAAAACATACATCTGACAGAGTCACAGAGCCGTCCAGGCGCTCTGATTTTTGGTCAGGACACAGAAAGTGGGGGAAACTGGGAGACCCTATACCTTCAGTCTTCCTAGATGAGGGCCCAGCATCATGGAGCTGAAACAAGCATCCCTGCTGTACTCTGAATTCCTTGCTCACAAAAGCATAATAAAATGGTTGTTCATTTATATCACTAATGTTGTGGGTGGTCTGTTATGCCAAAATAGATAACTGGAACACCCCATCCCAATCCTCTAAAGTTCCCAGGAAGTCATTATCTTAGACTCCATAATAAACCTATTCCTTTTCAGGGATACGTATCACTAAGCACGTGGATACATTCGTGAAAATGAAAATTCAAGGCGGGTACAGTGGCTTACGCCTGTGATCCCAGCACTTTGGGAGGCTGAGGCGGGTG
>NW_012103965.1:2102129-2103642 GCF_000951045.1 Mandrillus leucophaeus
AAAAAAAAAAAAAAAAAAGTGAACTGCCTAGTCACAGAGTGTCAAGATAGAGACAACGATTTTTGTCCTAAATCTGAAGTCTTTTTGAGAGCCCTCCAAGTCTGAAATGCACGTATTCCCTGCCCATCAAATAAATAAGGTCTTGTTGTGGCACACCTATGGCACCACACATCATATAAGCTAAATGACTAGGTCATTTTGTAATGACCCATGTAACTTGAAGCTACCAAAAATCAAAGCAAGTCTTTGTCAACAAGTTCTGGTCACCCGAGAAAACAATGTAGATAAGAAATCCAGCCTAATTCTTTTTTGTTTGCTCGTCTTGAAACAAGGTCTTGCTCTGTTTCCCAGACTGGAGTGTAGTGGCGCCATCACAGCTCACTGCAGCCTTGATCTCCTGGGCTTAAGTGATCCTCCCACCTCAGCCTCCTGAGTAGCTGGGACTACAGGCATACGACACTCGCCCAGCTAAATATATATATTTGTAGGCACAAGGTTTTGCTATGTTTCCCAGATTGATTTCAAACTTCTAGTCTCAATCCGCCAGCCTCCCAAAGTCTTGGGATGACAGGTGTGAAACACCACACCTGGCCTAAATCCAGCCTAATTATCATCATCCCTCATCACCCGTATTTGCAGAAAACTAAAGAGTTTTCTGAACATGTTCATAGTTACCATCCATCTTGTCCTGGCCCTTTTAAATTCACCCTGCTTGTTAGACATAGATCCTATGGCCAAAATTAATCCAAATCGCTACCTGCTAGGCTGTTCCCTTGTTCTTGATCTTTACTGTTGCCACTAACATAAACATCTCCCTGCTGGGTGTGGTGGCTCACACCTGTAATCCCAGCATTTTGGGAGGCTGAGGCAGGAGGATCACTTGAGCCCAAGAGTTGGAGACCAGCCTGGACAACATGGCAAGACACAATCTCTACAAAAATTTTTTCAAAACATTACGCAAGTATGGTGGGGTGCATCCAGCTGGTTTGCTGAGGCTGATGCTGGAGGATTGCTTGAGCCCGGGAGATCAGAGCTGCAGTGTTCACACCATTTCTTTCCATCCTGGGCAACAGAGAGTGAATCTGTCTCAAAAAAATCCTATCCCTGCCGGCCGCCGTGGCACACACCTGTAATTGCACCACTTTGGGAGGCAGAGGAAAGGGTTATTGCTTGAGCTCCAGAGTTCGAGACCAGCCTGGGCAAAATGGTGAAACCCCCCCATCTCTACAAAAAAATACAAAAATTTACTGGGCATGATGGCGTACCTGTAGTCTCAGCTACTTGGGAAACTGAGATGGGAGGATCACCTGAGCCCGGCAGTTCAAGGCTATAGCGAGCTGTGATTGCACCACTGCACTGCAGCCTGGGTGATGGAACAAGACCTGCCTCAGAGAAAAAAAACAAAACAAAACAAAAAACAGGCCGGGCACTGTGACTCACGCCTGTAATCCCAGCACTTTGGGAGTCCAAGGAGGGTGGATCACTTGAGGCCAGAAGTTTGAGGCCAGCCTGG
>NW_012103965.1:2108122-2108520 GCF_000951045.1 Mandrillus leucophaeus
TAGTGATACCCTATCTCTACAAAAGAAAAATAAAATTAGCCAGGCATGGTAGTGTGCACCTGTAGTCCCAGCTACTTGGAAGGCTGAGGCAGGAGGATTGCTTGGCCCAGGAGTTCAAGGCTGCACTGAGCCATAATTGTGCCACTGTACTCCAGCCTGAGCAGCAGAGTGAGACCTTGTCTTCCAAAAAAAAAAAAGAAAAGAAAAAATAGGAACAAGGAAAACTATAGGCAATATAACATAGTCGTATAATAATGATAACTCTTGAGCCATCTGGTAGAAATACCATTATCCTAAGTGATCCCATATACCTCCAACCTCCCACCAAACATTTTAGTTAAAATGTGCAAATGACACGTTTTTAACTTAGAATACAACATATATGGTGAGGCCATCTA
>NW_012103966.1:0-453 GCF_000951045.1 Mandrillus leucophaeus
TGTTTGTTTTTTTCTTGTAAATTTGTTTGAGTTCTTCGTAGGTTGTGGATATTAGCCCTTTGTCAGATAGGTAGATTGCAAAAATTTTCTCCCAAAAAAAGAGAATTTTAGACCAATATCCCTGATGAACATCGATGCAAAAATCCTCAATCAAATACTGGCAAACTGAATCCAGCAGCACATCAAAAAGCTTATCCACCATGATCAAGTTGGCTTCATACCTGAGATGCAAGACTGGTTCAACACATGCAAATCAATAAATGTAATCCAGCATATAAACAGAACCAAAGACAAAAACCACATGATTATCTCAACAGATGCAGAAAAAGCCTGTGACAAAATTCAACAGCCCTTCATCCTAAAAACTCTCAATAAATTCGGTATTGATGGAACGTATCTCAAAATAATAAGAGCTATTTATGACAAACCCACAACCAATATCATACTGAATGG
>NW_012103966.1:503-1063 GCF_000951045.1 Mandrillus leucophaeus
TTATGACAAACCCACAACCAATATCATACTGAATGGGCAAAAAACTGGAAGCATTCCCCTTAAAAACTGGAACAAGACAGGGGTGCCCTCTCTCACCACTCCTATTCAACATGGTGTTGGAAGTTGTGGCCAGGGCAATCAGGCAAGAGAAAGAAATAAAGGGTATTGAGTTAGGAAAAGAAGAAGTCAAATTGTCCCTGTTTGCAGATGATATGATTGTCTATTTAGAAAATCCCATCATCTCAGCCTAAAATCTCCTCAAGCTGATAAGCAACTTCAGCAAAGTCTCAGGATACAAAATCAATGTGCAAAAACCACAAGCATTCTTATGCACCAATAACAGACAGAGAGCCAAATCATGAATTAACTTCCATTTACAATTGTTTCAAAGAAAATAAAATATCTAGGAATTCAACTTACAAGGGATGTGGAGGACCTCTTCAAGGAGAACTACAAACCACTCCTCAATGAAATAAAAAAGGACACAAACAAATGGAAGAACATTCCATGCTCATGGATAGGAAGAATCAATATCGTGAAAATGGCCACACTGCCCAAGG
>NW_012103966.1:1428-1740 GCF_000951045.1 Mandrillus leucophaeus
AACCAAAACAGCATGGTACTGGTACCAAAACAGAGATATAGACCAATGGAACAAAACAGAGCCCTCAGAAATAATACTACACATCTACAACCATCCGATCTTTGACAAACCTGACAAAAACAAGAAATGAGGAAAGGATTCCCTGTGTAATAAATGGTGCTGGGAAAATTGGCTAGCCATAAGTAGAAAGCTGAAACTGGATCCCTTCTTTACTCCGTATACAAAAATTAATTCAAGATGGATTAGAGACTTAAATGTTAGACCTAAAACCATAAAAACCCTAGAAGAAAACCTAGGCAATACCGTTCAGGA
>NW_012103967.1:0-1105 GCF_000951045.1 Mandrillus leucophaeus
TTTTTGAGGCAGAGTTTCACTCTTGTTGCCCAGGCTGGAGTGCAATGGTGCCATCTCGGCTCACCGCAACCTCTGCCTCCTGGCTTCAAGCGATTCTCCTGCGTCATCCTCCCAAGTAGGTGGGATTACAGGCATGCACCACAGCCCCCGACTAATTTTGTATTTTAAGTAGTGATGGGGTTTCTCCATGTTAGTCAGGCTGGTCTCGAACTCCCGACCTTAGGTTATCTGCCTGTCTTGGCCTCCCAAAGTGCTGGGACTACAGGCGTGAGCCACTATACCCGGCCTTAGGAGCTAATTTTCTTTAACCAGCTCAGGCAACAGAGAGAGACCCGTGTCTCTACAAAAAAATTTTAAAAACTTAGCTGGGCATGGTGGTGCACACCTTTAATCCCAGCTACTTAGGGGTCTGAGATGGGAGGATTGCTTGAGCCTAGAGATCAAGCTACAGTGAACTGTGATTGTGCCACTGCACTCCAGCCTAGATGACAGACAAAGACCTTATCTCAAAACAAAAGAGTTAATAATCTTTCTAGTTACATTAAGATGCCATTTTTAGGCCAGACGCGGTGGCTCACGCCCATGATTCCAGCACTTTGGGAGGCCGATGTGGGCAGATTGTTTGAGCCCAGGAGTTCCAGACCAGTGTGGAAAACATGGCAAAACCCCATCTCTTCAAAAAATGCAAAAATTAGCCAGGCAAGCTAGTATGCGCCTGTAGTCCCAGCTACTCAGGAAGCTGAGGTGGGAGGATCACTTGAGCCTGGGAGGCAGAGGTTGTAGTGCACCGAGATTGTGCCGCTGCACTTTAGCGTGGATGACAGAGTGAGATCCCTGTCTCTTATACACATCTAGATGTGTATAAGAGACAGCTGTGGTGGCTCACACCTGTAATCCCAGCACTTTGGAAGGCCGAGGTGGACAGATCACTTGAGACCAGGAGTTTGAGACCAGCCTGGGCAACATGGTGAAACCCTGTCTCTACTAAAAATACAAAAAAAATTAGCTGAGCATGGTGGTACATGCATGTAATCCCACCTACTCAGGAGGCTAAGGCACAAGAATCACCTGGTTGTAGTGAGCTGAGATCACGCCACGGCAGTCC
>NW_012103967.1:3525-4683 GCF_000951045.1 Mandrillus leucophaeus
ACCCTGTTTGCCAAAAAAATATAAAAAATTAGCTGAGCATAGTGGCGTGTGTAATTCTAACTACCTGGGAGACTGAGGTAGGAGGATCACTTGAGTCCAGGAGGTCGAGGCTGTGGTGAGCCGTGATTGCACCATTGTACTCCAGCCTGGGCGACAGAGTGAGACTGTCTCAAAAATAAAAATAATAATAATAATAAATAAATAAGTTTTGTTTTTGAGAAACAGATAGAAAAACCAATTACACACTCTAAGAAACTACTTGAGGCCAGGCATGGTGGCTCATGCCTGTAGTCCCAGCACTTCGGGAGGCCAAGGCAGGTGGATCACCTGAGGTCAGGAGTTCTAGACAGTCTGGCCAACATGGTGAAACCCTGTCTCTACTAAAAATACAAAAATTAGCCGGGCATGGTGGTGCGTGCCTGTAAATCCCAACTACTAGGGAGGTTGAGACAGGAGAATTACTTGAACCTGGGGGGCGGAGGTGGCAGTGGCTGAGATCGCGCCACTGCACTCCAGCCTGGGCAAGAGAACAAGACCTTGTCTCAAATAAATAAAATAAAATAAAATAAAATAAAATAAAATAAAACTACTTGAGACTGAGATGGGGGAAGCCTGGGCAACATAGTAAGACCTTGTCTCTACCAAAAAAAAAAAAAATTAGCTGGATGTGGTGGCACATGCCTGTAGTCCCAGCTATTCAGGAGGCTGAGGCAGGCGGATCACTCAAGCCTAGGAGGTTGAGGCTAAAGTGAGACATGGTTGCACCACTGCACTCCAGCCTGGGTGACAGAGTGAGACCCTGTCTCAAAAAAAATTTATCCTTCAGTTTCGGAGAGCCTACTTAGTTATCGTCATAATAGGAAAAATAGAACTTTGTAGAACTATGTATATTGTGGGAATATTTAATTAAGTTTTATCGAAGTGGCTATGATAATACTAAGCAGTATTCAAAGCACAGAAAGCTGTGGTTTCCTCTAAAGGTTTCATACAAATGAAAGATGGGAAATAGTGTATTGCTTTTTCTTTGAACACGTGAAACAGAGTTTAAGATTAAGTACCATAATGGGCCGGGCGCGGTGGCTCAAGCCTGTAATCCCAGCACTTTGGGAGGCCGAGACGGGTGGATCACGAGGTCAGGAGATCGAGACCATCCTGGCT
>NW_012103967.1:4918-5417 GCF_000951045.1 Mandrillus leucophaeus
ACCATAATGAAGATGAAGACTGAAAATTCTTTTGTCTAACTTTTGCTTAATCTTACGTTCACAAAGCTGATTTACTGTCATCTTTCTTAATCATTATCCCCTCATCATCATCAATCATTAGTTAAAATTAGTTACAGACCAGGTGTGGTGGCTCACACCTGTAATCCCAGCACTTTGGGAGGCTGAGGCAGGCGATCACGAGGTCAAGAGATCGAGACCATCCTGGCTGATATGGTGAAACCCTGTCTCTACTAAAAATACAGAAAATCAGCCGGGCGTGGTGGCGGGCGCCCGTAGTCCCAGCTACTCGGGAGGCTGAGGCAGGAGAATGGTGTGAACCCGGGAGGCGGAGGTTGCAGTGAGCTGAGATGGTGCCACTGTACTCCAGCCTGGGTGACAGAGCGAGACTCCTTCAAGAAAAAAGAAAGTCATTGTTAACAGATATGTTACAGGTAGGAAAACAAAATGATATATATTCTCTCAAGTTTGTTTTTTTTTT
>NW_012103968.1:0-306 GCF_000951045.1 Mandrillus leucophaeus
GTGTGAGCTGCTCCCAGCCCCAAGAGATAATTTCTTAATGCAACTCTATTTTAGAATCATACAGAAAACTTTAAAGCAGGTGAACACACATTAATTAATATTACAACTAAATTGAATTAGAACCATGTTTTCCCCAAATCACTTTATTATCACAGCATGAATAAAATATATCACTTAATTAAATTTCATACTCTGCCCCCTAAAAAGTGTCATATAATTATATATGAAAATGGTAAAATTGCATCAGTATTAAGAAAAATCTTAATATTTTATTTATACTGCGCCTGTTACTAACTTGAGCTTGGT
>NW_012103968.1:4666-6504 GCF_000951045.1 Mandrillus leucophaeus
GGTAGCTCTTTGCCCCTGTCTTAGAGATCTGTGAAACTTTGAACTTGAGAGAGATTACTTAAGGTATCTAGTAGAAGAAATTTCTAAGCAGTAAAGCATTCAAGAGGAAGTAGAGCATAAACATTTGGAAAATTTGCAGCCTGACAATGCAATAGAAAAGAAAACCGATTTCCTGGGGAGAAATTCAAACTTGCTCCAGAAATTTGCATGAGTAATAAGCAGCTGAATGTTAATTGCAAAGACAATGGGGAAAATGTCTCCAGCGCATGTCAGAGGTGTTCAGGGCAACCCTTCCAACACATGCCTGGAGATATAGGAGGAAAAAATGGTTTTATGGGCCAGGTGCAGGGCTCCCCTGCTCTGTGCAGCTTCAATAAATGGTGCCCTGCATTCCAGCCACTTCAGCTCCAGCTGTGGCTAAAAGAAACTAAGGTTCAGCTCTGGCTGTTACTTCAGAGGGTGCAAACCGCAAGCCTTGGTGACTTACGTGTAGTATATTGAGCCTGCGGGTACACAGAAGTCAAGAATTGGTGTTTCAGAACCTCTGTCTATATTTCAGAGGATGCATGGAAATGCATGGATGTCTAGGTAGAAGTTGGCTGCAGGAGCAGAGCCCTTATGGAGAACCTCTGCTAGGGCAGTGTAAAAGGGAGATGTAGAGTTGAAACTCCCACACATAGAACTCTCTGGGGCACTGACTAGTGGAGCTGTGAGAAGAAGGCCACCATCCTCCAGACCCCAGAATGGTAGCCCAACCAACAGCTTGCACTGTGTGCCTGGAAAACCCACAGACACTCAATGCCAGCTGTGAAAGCAGCCAGCAGGCAGGCTGTACTCCGTTAAGCCAAACGAGTAGAGCTGCCCAAGGCTGTTGGAGCCCACCTCTTGTATCAGCATGACCTGGATTTGAGACATGGGACAAAGGAGACCATTTTGAAACTTTAAGGATAAATGATTGCCCTATTAGATTTTGGGCTTCCCTGCATCCTGTAAGCCTCTTTGTTTTAGCCAATTTCTCCCATTTGGAGTGAGTATATTTACCCAATGGCTGTATCCCCATTGTATCTAGGAAGTAACTAACTTGCTTCTGATTTTACAGGCTCATAGGGAGAAGGGACTTGCCTAATCTCAGATGAGACTTTGGACTTAAGACTTTTGTGTTAATGCTGGAATGAGTTAAGAATTTGGGGGACAGTTGGAAGAGCATGACTGTATTTTTAAATGTAAGAACATGAGTTTTGGGAGGTGCCAGGGTGGAATTATATGATTTGGCTGTATCCCCATCCAAATTTCTTCTTGAATTGCAGTCTCCATAATCCCCATGTGTTATGGGAGGGAACCTGTGTAAGATAATTATATCATGGGAGTAGTTTCCCTCATGATATTTCATGAGAGTGAGTAAATTCTCATAAGATCTGATGGTTTTATAAGGGGCTTACCCCTTTGCTTGGCTCTCATTTTTCTCCCTGCTGCTCCCATGTGAAGTAGAACATGTTTACTTCCCCTTCCTCCATGGTTGTAAGTTTCCTGTGGCCTCCCCAGCCATGTGGCACTGTCAGTCACTTAAACCTCCTTCTTTATAAATTACCTACTCTCAGATATTTCTTCATAGCAGCATGAGAACAGACTAATACAGACAGCTGACTAGTCATGGCAACAGTAGTAGTCAGAGGGTATTTTGTGTTGGGTCATTAAGCTCTAATTCCCACATAGTGATGTAAAGAGGGCTAGATGACATATGCGCACATAACGAAGTATGTTGCAAATAGGTATCCAGAACTTAGAGAATTCATATTTTACCTAATGGGCAATAAGCATGCCTGACCTTTTCCCTGGGC
>NW_012103968.1:6569-9763 GCF_000951045.1 Mandrillus leucophaeus
CCCATGTGTTACGGGAGGGAACCTGTGTAAGATAATTATATCATGGGAGTAGTTTCCCTCATGACATTCTCATGAGAGTAAATTCTCATGAGATCTGATGGTTTTATAAGGGGCTTACCCCTTTGCTTGGCTCTTATTTTTCTCCCTGCTGCTCCCATGTGAAGTAGAACATGTTTACTTCCCCTTCCTCCATGGTTATAAGTTTCCTGTGGCCTCCCCAGCCATGTGGCACTGTCAGTCACTTAAACCTCCTTTCTTTATAAATTACCTACTCTCAGATATTTCTTCATAGCAGCATGAGAACAGACTAATACAGACAGCTGACTAGTCATGGCAAAACAGTAGTAGTCAAAGGGTATTTTGTGTTGGGTCATTGAGCTCTAATTCCCACATAGTGATGTAAAGAGGGCTAGATGACATATGCACACATAACGAAGTATGTTGCAAATAGGTATCCAGAACTTAGAGAATTCATATTTTACCTAATGGGCAATAAGCATGCCTGACCTTTTCCCTGGGCCTCAGCTTGTTCCCCAAAAGCAAACTAACCTAGGTTTTTATTCTTCTCCAGGCCTCCTCCAGGTGACATGAGCACATGTTTGTGGTGGTTTGTTGGCTGCACCTGCACAGTCTCTCATCATGCGTCTTCATATGTCCCATGTCTAACCAATATCTTAAATCTCTGCACATGGGTGTGATTTTTGCTATTAAAATGAAGTAAATGTTAGATAAGGGCAAGCTACAATCCTACAGTGCACATGCTCTGGGGAGGGTCTTTTGGAAAATCTTTATGCTGATGGCCTGGATGCTGGTTGTCAGAGTGCTCTATTTTTCTTTTTAGGTCTGATTGGTTGATTTTATGAAAGAAAGTTTCAGTTGTTGCAATGCTATAGAGCTTGGTGCAGCTGTAGTCAGTATAGTGTGTAATGAAGTGGGAAAGGATCACTAGTCTCACCTTCCCTGTCTGCTTCAAATAAAAACTCAGAGAATTATGTCCCAACATTTTTGTTGTCATTTTTGTTTGTTTGTTTACTTGGGTTTATTTTGTTTGTTTTTCCTCTCAAGACATTTTCCCTAGACCTTATGGTAGAATAAAAATGCTCAATAATTATTTCCCCTAGAAGCAGCCCTCAATTAATGATTGACAGGAATAACTAAGTTCCACTTCTCTTGGAACAAATTTGGGTGAGTTTTCCACTGACTCCCAGATTCATTACTCGCTGAATTAAGTTTCAGTCATAACCAATGGTAGCTATCTTGATAAAACACACTTCATTTATTCCCCCACATAAACATTTTCTCAATCTCTATTCATGTTCTCTTTACCTCCCAAATTATTTACGCATTTAGAATTTTCATCTTAGGCTCTACTTATGGAGAATACCAAGTTGGACAGTAGTGTATGTTGTCCCCTTTCAATCTCAACCTCGCTATTTCCAATTTCTCTAGCAAGTGGAAATATCTTTCAATTTTTTTTCTTTTAAATCTGTATCATCCCTACTTGTAACATAAGCCAATTTACCAAAGGACCTGGTATTTGAGCGTGCGCACACACACACACACACACACACACACACAGACATGTATAAAATATATATACACACACACATACACATATATACTTGTTTATATACATATATATGTAATTTTTGAACACATGTGTAGCTTCAAAGTTTGTATTTTGAACATATATATGTGTATGTGTGCAAGTGCATGTATGTGTTTGTGTGTGTATGTGTAAAAAAACTTCAAATATATATGATCAACTAGAGTCTCTCATTTTGCAGAGTCTTTGTGGCTTAATGAAGAAGAACCTCTGAGTAATTTTAGAATGATGAATAATCAAACTTACTGCAGGAAGCAAATGAAGTGCCTCTGTAAGATATACTCAAAACATTTGCTGTGCAAATGACGAAACTGATGAAATTGAGTTTACATAGAAATATTTTATTTATATCCTGGAGTATTACTAAACTAGTTTCTTTCCTAGGTGAGACCATACATACTTATAGGTTTTTTATCTTTTGGTGGGTAAAGTGCTGAAATATATTAAGAAAATCATATTTTTCCTTAGTGAGTGTTAATCTGAAAATAGAGCTCATAGCATTTCATAATATAAACAAACGTATTTCCTCAAAACTTAAAAGTATATCTATCATTGTTCTCATTGTTTTTTAAAAAAATAAAAGTGGAAACAGCATTTTAAATTATGCTTTATTTCTTTATCTCAAAAAAATTCTTGAAAATCTATCATGTCAATTATAAAGATTGAAGTCAAAATGATGTCAAAGATACATAATACATTAATACATGCTATTATAAAAATAACCTACATATCACAAGATAAAAGCTTTTCTTGATCATAATAGAAACACTTTCTTGATATTGATAATGGTAAATGTGAAATCCACTAAATTGATGGCAGGATAATTTAATTTATATTAATGTTTTTCAGCATTACATTTTGAAGAGATTAAAGACTATTAGAAGAAGCAACAATCATGTTTTCTATCTTTGAGGCTGTGGAATTCAATGAACATGTAGGAATCAAGTACTTTTGTGAGACTTACAAATGTTTAACTCAGGTTTTACTACCTATTGTAATAAACTATGTGAAGTGCACCTTTGAGTTTCATTATATTACATTGAAAAAACATTTATCTAATATTCAAAAAATAGTTTTCAATGTTAGCAGGGGTGTAGGAAATAAAAGCCTTCATGTCATGTTTACAAGGATATAAATTGGTCCACAATTAGAGAGTGAAATAATTATTACTGATTTATAAAGAATCTTTATAAATTGTTTATATCCTTTGACACAGAATTTCCTTTATTAGAAATTCCACCGAAGCAAACAAATAGAAATGAATGCACATTTACATACAATAGTTATTTTGAATCATTGTGTATAGCATTCTGAAAAAAATCAAAAACTGCTGGTTCAAAAGTTCAATAATAGACTGTTGCATAAATAAAGTGTTAATTAATAGCATGAAACTTTGGAGCTTTATTAAAACTCATTATTTGGAATACGTAATATGAGAACATTTGAGGTATATGAAGAAGAAAATAATGTATAAACTGTATCACCTTGTAATCCAAAGATTAAGAAAATGTACATATTCACATGAAAACATTAAAAACTAGAAAGGTAAACATCAATTTGTTAATAGTTACTGCATATTGTTTAAACC
>NW_012103969.1:0-704 GCF_000951045.1 Mandrillus leucophaeus
AAAGAAAGAAAGAAAAGAAAAGTAAGTAAGCTGGATGAGTGCAGTGGTGTACACCTGTCCTCCCAGCTCCTCAGGATGCTGAGGTAGAATTGCCTGAGCCCAGGAATTCAAGTACAGCCTGGGGAACACAGCGAGACCCCCATCTCTTCAAAAAAAGAAAAAAAAGTAGATAACCTCAGGAAACCATGAAGACCATCCCTTTATGCTTCAGCTGAACTCGAACAGAGCCAAAAACCTAGATCACATCAATTCACTATGGCTAATCCAGACTTATCTCCAAACAAAGCTTCCCAACTAAGATCTAAACTCACTAATTCTACCTTCACTAAGTGATTAAATGATCTACAGCTGTCCAGGCTAGGCTTCCCTCAGCAATACATCCAGCTGCTTTACCATGTTCTACAAATGATTATTGGATCTGTATATGGAGGACAAACGATCAGCACTAGGGCAAATTTCCTCTGACACCAACCCGCCCTGACACACTTTAATGAAAGCCAACACTTGGTTGTTTCAGAAAATAAAGTACTTTTATACTGTTGTTTGTATAAACAACAACTCTCTCTCTCTCTCTCTCTATATATATATATATATATATATTTTAGATGGAGTTTCACTCTCGTTGCACAGGCTGGAGTGCAGTGGCACAATCTCGGCAACCTACACCTCGCGGGTTCAAGTGATTCTCCTGCCTCACCCTCCTG
>NW_012103969.1:5334-6466 GCF_000951045.1 Mandrillus leucophaeus
AAATAAATAAATAAATAAATAAATAAATAAAGCACAAAACTAAACACATATTTGGAAATAATAATAAGTTCCTTAGAGCTGATGGGATAGAAGAAAATGTAAATGACAGAAAATGAGATCAAATAAACTATTTAAATTTCTAGATAATAAAAAGTTCAAGATTAGAGGAAAATCAGATAAATCTCAAAAAAGAGTGTTATCAATATTTCATCTTAATATTTAAGAATGACAAATGTCCACTTTGGGAGGCCAAGGCAGGTGGACCACTTGAAGTCAGGAGTTTGAAACCAGCCTGGCCAACGTGGTGAAACCCTGTCTCTACTGAAAATACAAAAAATTAGCCAGGTGTGGTGGCAGGCACCAGGCTTTGAGACTCCATCTCAAAAAATATAAAATAAAAAAAGTAACAAATGACCAGACGTGGTGGCTCATGCCTGTAACACCAGCACTTTGGGAAGCCCAAGTGGGCTTTTGAGCTCAGGAGTTTGAGCTCATTTGAGCTCAGGAGTTTGAGACCATCCTGGGTAACATGGAAAAACCTTGTCTCTACAGAAAACACAAAAATTAGCTGGGTGTGGTGGCATTTGCCTATAGTCCCAGCTACTCCAGAGGCTGACGTGGGAGGATGGCTTGAGCCTGAGAGGTAGAGGTTGCAGTAAGCTGGGATTATAGGCATGAGCCACCATGCCCGGCCCCAAAAAATTATTTTTGAAAAAATTAGCTGAACACAATGGCATGCACCTGTGGTCCCTGCTACTCAGGAAGCTGAAATGGGAGGATCCCTTGAGCCTGCGGGGGTTGAGGCTGCACTGAACCATGATTGTGCCACTGCACTCCAGCCTGGGCGACAAAGACAGACCCTGTCTCAAGATAAAATAAAATGAAATTTAAAAAGAGTAACAAATAAGAGTTAGCTATTGAGGAGGCTGAGACAGGAGCCTCACTTGAGCTCAAGAGTAGCTGTAGTTTAAGGATTACAGGTGGCTCATGCCTGCAGTCCCAGCACTTTGGGGGCTGAGGTGGCCAGAACACCTGAGGTCAGGAGTTCAAGACCAGCCTGACCAATATGGTGAAACCCCATCTCTACTAAAAATACAAAAATTAGCTGGGCGTGGTGGGGGGTGCCTGTAGT
>NW_012103969.1:8249-8838 GCF_000951045.1 Mandrillus leucophaeus
GCCCGGCCCCAAAAAATTATTTTTGAAAAAATTAGCTGAACACAATGGCATGCACCTGTGGTCCCTGCTACTCAGGAAGCTGAAATGGGAGGATCACTTGAGCCTGCGGGGGTTGAGGCTGCACTGAACCATGATTGTGCCACTGCACTCCAGCCTGGGTGACAGAGTGAGACCTGGGCCTGGTGGTGTGTGCCTGTAATCCCAGCTACTCGGGAGGCTGAGCCAGGAGAATCGCTTGAACTTGGAAGGCGGAGGTTTCAGTGAGCTGAGATTGTGCCATTGCACTCCAGCCCGGGTGACAGAGCAAGACTCTGTCCCAAAAAAAAAAGAAAAGAAAAAGAAAAAGAAAAAACACAGGAGACACTCTACAGAATGCTTATGGGATCAACTGATTCTTTTAAAAAAAAAAAATTATTGGCTGGGCACAGTGGTTCACACCTGTAATCCCAGCACTTTAGGAGGCCGAGGTGGGCGGATCACCTGAGGTCAGGAGTTCAAGACCAGCCTGACCAACATGGAGAAACCCCGTCTCTACTAAAAATACAAAATTAGCCTGGGTGGTGGCGCATGCCTGTAATCCCAGCTACTC
>NW_012103970.1:0-844 GCF_000951045.1 Mandrillus leucophaeus
GTGATCCACCCACCTCAGCCTTCCAAAGTGCCAGGATTACAGGCGTGAGCCACTGCGCCCTATTATTATTATTTGTTGTTGTTGTTTTTGAGATGCCACTGCACTCCAGCCTGAGCAACAGAGCAAGACTCTATCTCAACAAACAAACAAACAAAAAGATGTATTGGAGTATTTAGGTGCCAAGTAAGGCACACTGGATCATGTCCATAGTTAACTTGTGGAAACAGTTCGGCTTGCGCATTATCTCAATTTTGTGCGTAGTAATTGTGCTAAAGGAATAGTTTTGTGGTCTCTAAACCGAAATGCCTGACCACCAAGTGTCCACAGCGCGCCTCCATCAGGAAGACCTTCAGGCACTTCTGGACATTACCTCTTTCTCTGTAACATGTAGCTGATTTTCTTCAGTTAGACAGTCGGCTTTCACGTGTATGTGTGTGTGTGTGACCATGTTTCCTGCCCCCATGTCACCAGCAATACCTTGACTCTCTCTCCTTCAGGTAATCAGGCACAAAAAAGAAAATCCTGGGGGGTGGGCGTGGTGGTTCACGCCTGTAATCCTAGCACTTTGGGAGGCTGAGGCGGGGGGATCACTTGAGGTCAAGAGTTCCAGACCAGCCTGGCCAACATGGTGAAATATAATCTACTAAATATACAAAAATTAGCCAGGCATGGTGGCCCACGCCTGTAGTCCCAGCTACTCTGGAGGCTGAGGCAGGAGAATTGCTTGAACCTGGGAGGCAGAGGTTGCAGTGAGCTGAGATCGCACCACTGCACTCCAGCCTGGGCAACGAGAACCAAACTCCGTTTCAAAAAAAAAAAAAAAAATCCTCCCAGGTTAAAGTAT
>NW_012103970.1:4800-5606 GCF_000951045.1 Mandrillus leucophaeus
GATTCTCCTGCCTCAGTCTCCCGAGTAGCTGGGATTACAGGTGTGTGCCACCACGCCCGGCTAATTTTTGTATTTTTAGTAAACACAGGGTTTCACCATGTTGGTCAGACTGGTCTCGAACTCCTGACCTTGTGATCCACCCACCTCAGCCTTCCAAAGTGCCAGGATTACAGGCGTGAGCCACTGCGCCCTATTATTATTATTTGTTGTTGTTGTTTTTGAGATGGAGTCTTGCTCTTGTTGCCCAGGCTGGAGTACAGTAGCATGATCTCAGGTCACTGCAACGTCTGCCTCCAGGGTTCAAGCGATTCTCCTGCCTCAGCCTCCTGAGTAGCTGGGCTTATAGGCACGTGCTACCACGCCCAGCTAATTTTTTGTATTTTTAGTGGAGACGGAGTTTCATCATATTGGCCAGGATGGTCTCTGACCTCAGGTGATCCACCCGCCTCAGCCTCCCAAAGTGCAGGGATTACAGGTGTGAGCTACCTGGCCAAATTTGTTATTATTATTAATGCCCTGTCCCTGCCCTTGGGGAACTGCGAAACGTGTTGGGAAAAAGAATACTTTTTTGCCAGATGTGGTGGCTCAAGCACTTTGGGAGGCCGAGGTGGGTGGATCACTTGAGGTCAGGAGTTTGAGGCCAGCCTGACTAACATAGTGAAACCCTGTCTGTACTAAAATATACAAAATTAGCTGGGCTTGGTGGTGTATGCCTGTAATCCCAGCTACTTGGGAGGCTGAGGCAGGAGAATCGCTTGAACCTGGGAGGCAGAGGTTGCAGTGAGCCGAGATTGTGCCACTGCACT
>NW_012103970.1:8661-9218 GCF_000951045.1 Mandrillus leucophaeus
AGGGTGAACCTGTTGGATGGGGCCAGTCATGGCACCCTGTTTTCTAAGTATAGCAGGCAGAGAGTCAGTTCCTGGTTCAAGTGGAGCCATGGAAGGGTGACAGGTTTCAGAAGCCACTGGTGAGAAAGGGGTAGTTTTACCAGTTTGAATCCTGGCTCCATCACTATCTGTGTGGCCTTGGGCAGGTTACTCCTTACCCAGTTCCAATGGTAGAATGGGAATATCTACACCTACTATGGAGAGACGATGTGTGTATACACTGGACACTCAGAGCAAACCCTTCTTTATCTCTTTTTTTTTTTTTTTTTAAAACAGTTCCGCTCTTGTTGCCCAGACTGGAGTGCAATGACGCGATCTCGGCTCGCCGCAACCTCCGCCTCCCGGGTTCACGCCATTCTCCTGCCTCAGCCTCCCGAGTAGCTGGGACTACAGGCGCCTGCTACCACGCCCGGCTGATTTTTTATTTTTTATTTTTAGTAGAGACGGGGTTTCTCCATGTTGGTCAGACTGGTCTCGAACTCCCGACCTCAGGTGCTCCGCCCACCTCAGCCTCCCAA
>NW_012103971.1:0-300 GCF_000951045.1 Mandrillus leucophaeus
TCACAGAGTTACAGCTTTCCCCTCAAGAAGCCTTTCGCTAAGAGAGTTCTTGTGGAATTTAAAAGGGATATTTAGAGGCCTATAGAGGGCGCTGGTGAAAAAGGAAATAACCTCAGATTAAATCTGGAAAGAAGCATTCTGAGAAACTGTTTAGTGTTCTGTGAATTCATCTCACAGACTTACACCTTTCCCTTCAAGAAGCCGCTCGCTAAGCCTGTTAATGTGGAATTCGCAAAGTGATATTTAGAAGCCCATAGAGAGCGCTGGTGAAAAAGGAAATATCCTCAGATGAAATCTGGA
>NW_012103971.1:408-939 GCF_000951045.1 Mandrillus leucophaeus
TCCTCAGATGAAATCTGGAAAGAAGCTTTCTGAGAAACTGCTTTGTGATGTGTGACTTCCACTCACAGTGTTATATCTGTATTTCGTGGGTCTCATTCCTTGCCTTATTTCTGTGGAGTCTGTGAACAGATATTTCAGATCCTGTTGCAGGGTATTGGTCCAAAGAAAATATCCTCCGATAACGAATAGAAAGAAGCCTTCTGAGAAACTTCTTTGTGTTCTGTGAAATCATCTCACCGAGTTACAGCTTTCCCCTCAAGAAGCCTTGCGCTAAGATAGTTCCTGTGGAATTTGCAAAGTGATATTTGGAATACCATAGAGGGCGCTGGTGAAAGAGGAAATATCCTCCGATGAAATCTGCAAAGAAGCTTTCTGAGAAACTGCTTAGCATCTGACAGAGTTACAGCTTTCCCACAGGAAGCCGCTCGCTAAGCTGCTTCTTGTGGAATTTGCTAAGTGATATTTGGAAGCCCATAGAAGTCTATGGTGAAAATGAAAATATCCTCAGAGAAAAACTGGAAAGAAGCTTTC
>NW_012103971.1:989-1221 GCF_000951045.1 Mandrillus leucophaeus
CCCACAGATTTACATCTGTATTTCGTGGATCTCTCTGCTAGCCTTATTTCTGTGGAATCTGAGAACAGATATTTCGGATCCCATTGAAGACTAGAGGGCAAAGGAAGTATCCTCCGATAACAAAGAGAAAGGAGCTCTCTGAGAAACATCTTTGTGTTCTGTTAAATCATCTCACAGAGTTACAGTTCTCCCCTCAAGAAGCCTGTCGCTAAGACAGTTCTTGTGGAATTTG
>NW_012103972.1:0-1026 GCF_000951045.1 Mandrillus leucophaeus
GCGATAACAAAAAGAAAGAAGCTTTCTGAGAAATTTCTTTGGGTTCTGTGAAATCACCTCACAGAGTTACAGCTATCGCCTCAAGAAGCCTTTCGTTGAGACAGTTCTTGTGGAATTGGCAAATTGATATATGGAAGCCCTTAGAGGGCTATGGTGAAAAATGAAATATCCTCAGATGAAATCTTGAAAGAAGCTTTCTGAGAAACTGCTTAGTGTTCTGTTAATTCATCTCACAGAGTTACATCTCTATGTCGTGGATCTCTTTGCAAGCATTATTTCTGTGGTATCTGAGAACAGATATTTCGGATCCCTTTGAAGACTATAGGGCCAAAGGAAATATCCGCCGATAACAAAGAGAAAGAAGCTTTCTCAGAATCTTCTTTGTGTTCTGTGAAGTCATCTCACAGAGTTACAGCTTTCCCCTAAAGAAGGCTTTCGCTAAGACAGTTCCTGTGAAATTTGCAAAGTGATATTTGGTAGCCCATAGGGGCCTATGGTGAAAAAGGAAATATCCTCAGATGAAATCTGGAAAGACGCTTTCTCAGAAAATGCTTAGTGTTCTGTTAGTTCATCTCAAAGAGTTACGTCTGCATTTCGTGGATTTCTTTGCTAGCCTTGTTTCTCTGGAATCTGAGAACAGATATTTCGGATCCCTTGGAAGACTATAGGGCCAAAGGAAATATCCTCCGATAACAGGACAAAGAAGCGTTCTGAGAAACTTCTTTGTGTTCTGTGAAATCATCTCACAGAGTTACAGCTTTCCCCTCAAGAAGCCTTTCGCTAGGACTGTTCTTGTGGAATTGGCAAATTGATATATGGAAGCCCTTAGAGGGCAATTGTGAAAAATGAAATATCCTCAGATGAAATCTGGAGAGAAGCTTTCTGAGAAACTGCTTAGTGTTCTGTTAATTCATCTCACAGAGTTACACCTCTATTTCGTTGATCTCTTTGCTGGCTTATTTCTGTGGAATCAGAGAACAGATATTACGGATCCCTTTGTAGACTATAGGGCCAAAGGAAATATCC
>NW_012103972.1:1173-1395 GCF_000951045.1 Mandrillus leucophaeus
AAAGAAGCTTTCTGAGAAACTGCTGAGTGTTCTGTTATTTCATCTCACAGAGTTACATCTGTACTTCGTGGAACTCTTTGCTAGCCTTTTTTCTGTTGTATCTGCCAACAGATATTTCGGATCCCTTTGAAGACTCTAGGGCCAAAGGGAATATTCTCCGATAACAAAGAGAAGGAAGCTTTCTGAGAAACGTCTTTGTGTTCTGTGAAATCATCTCACAGA
>NW_012103972.1:1445-1839 GCF_000951045.1 Mandrillus leucophaeus
TGAGAAACGTCTTTGTGTTCTGTGAAATCATCTCACAGATTTACAGCTTTCCCCTCAAGAAGCCTTTCGCTAAGACACTTCTTGTGGAATTTACAAAGTGGTATTTGGAAGCCTATAGAGGACTATGCTGAAAAAGGAAATATCCTCACATGAAATCTGGAAAGAAGCTTTCTGAGAAACTGCTTAGTCTTCTGTTAATTCATCTCACAGAGTTACATCTCTATCTCGAGGATCTCTTTGCTAGCCTTATTTCTGGGTAATCTGAGAACAGATATTTCGGATCCCTTGGAACACTACAGGGCAAAGGAATTATCCTCCGATTACAAAGACAAAGAAGCTTTCTGAGAAACTTCTTTGTGTTCTGTGAAATCATCTCACAGAGTTACAGCTTTCC
>NW_012103973.1:0-562 GCF_000951045.1 Mandrillus leucophaeus
CCTTTACAGATAAGCAAATGCTTAGAGATTTTGTCACCACCAGGCCTGCCTTACAAGAGACACTGAAGGAAGCACTAAACATGGAAAGGAACAACTGGTACCGGTCACTGCAAAAACATGCCAAATTGTAAAGACCATCAATGCTAGGAAGAAACTGCATCCATAAACAGGCAAAACAACCAGCTAACATCATAATGACAGGATCAAATCCACACACAACAATATTAACCTTAAATGTAAATGGGCTAAATGCCCCAATTGAAAGACACAGACTGGCAAACTGGATAAAGAGTCAAGACCCATCAGTGTGTTGTATTCAGGAGACCACTCTCACATGCAAGGACGCACATAGGCTCAAAATAAAGGGATGGAGGAAGATCTACCAAGCAAATGGAAAGCAAAAAAAAAAAAGCAGGGCTTGCAATCCTAGTCTCTGATAAAACAGACGTTAAACCAACGAAGATCAAAAGAGACAAAGAAGGCCATTACATAATGGTAAAGGGATCAATTCAACAAGAAGAGCTAACTATCCTAAATATATACGCACCCAATACAGGAGCAC
>NW_012103973.1:612-1250 GCF_000951045.1 Mandrillus leucophaeus
ACCCAATACAGGAGCACCCAGATTCATAAAGCAAGTCCTTAGAGACCTACAAAGAGACTTAGACTCCCACACAATAATCATGGGAGACTTTAACATCCCACTGTCAATATTACACAGATCAATGAGACAGAAGGTTAATAAGAATATCCAGGACTTGAGCTCAGCTCTGCATCAAGCAGATCTAATAGACATCCACAGAACTCTCCACCCTAAATCAACAGAATATACATTATTCTCAATACCACATTGCACTTATTCCAAAGTTGACCACATAATTGGAAGTAAAGCACTCAGCAAATGTAAAAGAACAGAAATCACAACAAACTGTCTCTCAGACCACAGCGCAATCAAATTAGAACTCAAGATTAAGAAACTCACTCAAAACCGCACAACTATATGGAAACTGAACAAGTTTCTCCTGAATGACTACTGGGTATATAACAAAATGAAGGCAGAAATAAAGATGTTTTTTGAAACCAATAAGAACAAAGGCACAAAGTACCAGAATCTCTGGGACACATTTAAAGCGTAATGTAGAGGGAAATTTATAGCAGTAAATGCCCACAAGAGAAAGCAGGAAAGATGTAAAATTGACACTCTAACATCACAATTAAAAGAAGTAGAGAAGAAAGAGCAAA
>NW_012103973.1:1300-2234 GCF_000951045.1 Mandrillus leucophaeus
AAAAAGAGCCTGCATTGCCAAGACAATCTTACGCCAAAAGAACAAAGCTGGAGGCATCACGCTACCTGACTTCAAACTATACTACAAGGCTAACAGTAGCCAAACAGCATGGTACTGGTACCAAAACAGATATATAGACTAATGGAACAGACCAGAGCCCTCAGAAATAACACCACACATCTATAACCATCTGATCTTTAACAAACCTGACAAAAACAAGAAATGGGAAAAGGATTCCCTATTTAATAAATGGTGCTGGGAAAACTGGCTAGCCATATGTAGAATCCCTTCCTTATACTTTATACAAAAATTAATTCAAGATGGATTAAAGACTTAAATGTTAGATCTAAAACTACAAAAACCCTAGATGAAAACCTAGGCAATACCATTCAGGACATAGGCATGGGCAAGGATTTAATGACTAAAACACCAAAAGCAATGGCAACAAAAGCCAAAATAGACAAATGGGATCTAACTAAACTAAAGAGCTTCTGCATGGCAAAAGAAACAACCATCAGAGTGAACAGGCAACCTATAGAATGGGAGAAAAATTTTGCAATCTACCCATCTGACAAAGGGCTAATATCCAGAATCTACAAAGAACTCAAAAATATTTGCAAGAAAAAAATAAACAACCCCATCAAAAAGTGGGCAAAGGATATGAACAGATACTTCTCAAAAGAAGACATCTATGCAGCCAACAAACACATGACAAAATGCTCATCATCACTGATCATCAGAGAAATGCAAATCAAAACCACAATGAGATACCATCTCAGGCCAGTTAGAATGGTGATCATTATAAAGTCAGGAAATAACAGATGCTGGAGAGGATGTGAAGAAACAGGAATGCTTTTACACTGTTGGTGGGAGTGTAAATTAGTTCAACCATTGTGGAAGACAGTGTGGCGATTCCTCAAGGATCTAGAACTAG
>NW_012103974.1:0-1136 GCF_000951045.1 Mandrillus leucophaeus
GGCTGAAAGTGGTCTGCCTTGCTTGGACTGACTCTTCTCTCTGTGACTGGAACATCTGTATGGCACTTGGCAGCTTGACGCCTCCCACGTTGCCTCCCTGGGCACGCAGCTCCCTCTGCAATGACATTCGAAATGACTTGGGTGAAGCCTCCTTGTTTTGCCTTTGTGGACCATCGAGCGGTGCTTCTCAAACCTGTAAACGACATATCACCGGTGGAGATGTTAAACTGTACAGACTAAACTAAAGGAGGCTTTAGAAGAACGTGTGTAGAGTTTAGTGAAAATTTCACCATTTAAAAAGTTGTATAGGCCGGGCGCGGTGGCTCAAGCCTGTAATCCCAGCACTTTGGGAGGCCGAGACGGGCGCCATCCTGGCGAACACGGTGAAACCCCGTCTCTACTAAAAAATACAAAAAACTAGCCGGGCGAGGTGGCGGCGCCTGTAGTCCCAGCTACTCGGGAGGCTGAGGCAGGAGAATGGTGTAAACTCGGGAGGCGGAGCTTGCAGTGAGCTGAGATCCGGCCACTGCACTCCAGCCTGGGCGACAGAGCAAGACTCCGTCTCAAAAAAAAAAAAAAAAAAAGTTGTATAAAATAAAAAATAAACTTATTAGATAGTATATTGCATTTCGGATTTGTGTATAACTTCCAATGAAAGTGTTTTCTATTATTGGCAATAACAATTTGTTATTACTATTTTTAGCCATCAAATACTTTGCATGAAATGACTATGCACAACTTATTTTTATGCCCTGGTGATTTTTTTTTTTTTTGGATTATGGACAGTTATTAAGTTGAAAGTTGATTTGCACAAATAGGTACAAAACTTTGAATACTGTTCTTTAAAGCAACCATTGAAAAATTCACAATTGTATTCAAAGTGTCTGGCAGCTGTTCTTTATCCTTCATGGATGCGTGTCAGGGGCTTTCTTTTGAGATCATGTGAACAGAGTCAGTATTAGATGGAACTCGCTTACATGCAGGTCTCCAGTTGCAGAGTCTGCCTGTGGCTCTCAGTCCACTACCAAAAGGGCACCTGTGCTCTCCGAACAGAGAAGCATCCAATGTGGACCAACTGCATGAAGCGATGCTGCCCACAGGTCCTTGTCTTTCTACCTGGGTTGGCCACAGCTTTC
>NW_012103974.1:1186-1509 GCF_000951045.1 Mandrillus leucophaeus
AATAGGTACAAAACTTTGAATACTGTTCTTTAAAGCAACCATTGAAAAATTCACAATTGTATTCAAAGTGTCTGGCAGCTGTTCTTTATCCTTCACGGATGCGTGTCAGGGGCTTTCTTTTGAGATCATGTGAACAGAGTCAGTATTAGATGAAACTCGCTTACATGCAGGTCTCCAGTTGCAGAGTCTGCCTGTGGCTCTCAGTCCACTACCAAAAGGGCACCTGTTCTCTCCGAACAGAGAAGCATCCAATGTGGACCAACTGCATGAAGCGATGCTGCCCACAGGTCCTTGTCTTTCTACCTGGGTTGGCCACAGCTTTC
>NW_012103975.1:0-2795 GCF_000951045.1 Mandrillus leucophaeus
CAGTAGAATATGTTTCAGGAGGTCAGATACCTTGTCTTTCTTATTCTGTTGTATTCCCAGTGCCTAGCACAGTCCTTGACCCATAGTGGGCATTCGGTAAATATTTGCCAAATGTGTGAATGAATGAATAGTACGTGTAGTGCACATTTGAACTTCAGTTACACCTGGCCTGTCTTTGAATTGTAATATGTGTGACTGTTCACAAACAATTGTACAAGAATAGTATAGCCTTGAGCATGTCAGTTGAATGTGCCTATCCAGAATAATTGAGTAAAAATAATTTTAAGAGTAGTAAGAAATTGAAAATACCTCATTAGTTTTAGTTTTAGTGTTTATTGGAAGTTTTCAATGTTTTTCTAACATATTTATGGTAAGGAATTTGAGGAGTTGTTGGGTGTTGATAGGAATTCAACTTGTGAAAAAACTAACTTTACCTCTTTTGAAGTTACTGGACCTATTTAATTGAAGAGTTTCCTGAGATTACAAGATGAATAAATGCCAATTGTGTATTCAGGATTTTTGAAAAATATTGTTTACAAATTTTATAAAAGTAATATTTGGTTACTTTAGAAAGAAATTTTAAATAGCCCTAAAAGTTATTTTAGAATTATTTAGAAAGAAATTTTAAATAGCCCTGAAGGTTATTATGTGAAATGTAAAAGTCCCTTTTTCTTACTTTCTCAAGGCTGGAGAGTGTATTTTTTACGCCTAGCTACAGAGTTTTATATTACACACATATAAGTATAAGCTAAGTATTACTATATATTTAAAAACATTAATTGGTTCATAGTATGAATACCGTTTTAAACTATATTACAGTTAAAGAGTGTAAATTCTGCAGTGACGCAATCTTGGTTTAAATCCTGGTTCCTTTACCATTTACTAGCTGTGTTGCCTTGGAAAATTACTTAGTATCTGTGTATCTCCTTTTCCCCCTATGTCATGAGATTTTTATGAGATTAAATGAATTCATTATTTAAAACACTTAACACAAGTGCCTGATACTTAATAAGCACTTAGTATGTTTTAGTTGCTGCTGCTGAAAATTGCAGTTTTTACCTAAGTAAGACTATTTTTCCTTATCATTACATAATATTTGCTTGGTACTCCATGGTGTGGATGTAGCATAATTTATTTAAGCAGGAAAGCCTTCATTATTGAACTTTTAGGTTGTTTCTGTTTGTTTTTGTTTTCTGACACAATGTTACAGTGAACATTTGCATTTTTTGCATACTTATGAGAGTGTATTTGTAGGCTATATGTTGGGTAAAAGTGTACACACAATTTGAGTTACAGCCTGTTTGTACTGAACTCCCACTTACAGTACATGACAATGTCTGTTTCCTCAGCCCCTTATCTACACATGGGGTGTAATAGGTGGATTTTCTTGATATTCGACAATTAAAATACAGAAATTGGGAACTGGGATTATCATCCTTCATTCCTGATTTCAGTTTTTGATTTTTATCATTATAACTTCATGTTGACAATTTTTGACTTTATAATAAGTGCTGTCAATTTGAACTCATAAAATGCACTTAAAATAACAAAATACTACATTTGCACTGTATATATTGGGATTGTATGTAAGATTTCATTTGTAAAATGGTTTCTGCTTAAAATATTCTTTTTGAAGTTGAATTTTGCAGTTCTCTAAACAAATCATTATTTCTTTACCCTTTATCCTGGAATTAGCTTCCCTGCCTGCAAATTCTGTTCTAAAAATCTCCTCTCTTAGACCTTTGTGATCTCACCAAACAGATGAAACTGCTTTTGAATGTTCTGGAGTTTTGTGTTTTACTACCTTTATGGTATACCCACAGCTCTCATTATAGTAAAGTGATTTCCAAACCTGTTTTGTCCTGTTTTCTAGCTGTAGTTCCTGAAGAACAGGGGCCATTTTCAGTCCACCCTCTTAATCCTTTGCATAATGCTTTATACTTAAGTAGGGATCGAATGTATATTTGCTGATTTAAGTTGGAATGAAATTTAAACAGTTTGATGGCTGAATAATTACAAATGAAAAATAACATCTCAGATGGCCTATTATTAAACTTAAAAATATGTATATGATGAAAGTCCAAGTTGTACCTATTGATTTAGTTCTTATAGTCGTTAAAAGTGTAGACTTACTTATATGTGGACCTCAGAAATAAGTGACGTTCAGTAAGAGCCCATGCACATTATCCTTACAGAGAACTTTCCCCTGCAGCCAGGAATGTAATAAAGGGCAATGCATCATGAAGTTCTTATCCTATTACACACTGAGGTTACTAGTTAAAGGGAACCAAAGTTAAATGGCATTAAGTGTAATGCCACTGTCTGTATGGAGGTTGTAGGTTCCATACTCATCCCATGCTCACTTACCTACTTTTCTTTTACTTTGCTTCATTAGCTTTAATATTGGTTTATGCATCTTTCCCTTCAACTAATTTTGTTTTGTTTTTAGAGTAGCAACCAGATCTTTTTTTTTTTTTTTTCCAGACAGGGTCTTGCTCTGTTGCCGAGGCTAGGGTACAGTGGTGCAAACTTGGCGCACTGCAACCTCTATCCCCCGGCTCAGGTGATTCTCCCACCTCAGCCTCCTGAGAAGCTGGAACCATAGGTGTGCATCATCATGCCTGGCTGATTTTTGTTTTTTCTTGTAGAGATGGGGTTTTGCCATATTGTCCAGGCTGCTGTCACACTTCTGGGCGCAAGCAGTTTGTCTGCCCTTGCCTCCCAAAATGCTGGTATTACAGGCGTGAGCTACCACACCCGACCGTCCCATTCATTTTTATAACCATTTAAGTCAG